>NW_022900936.1:20302795-20316626 GCF_012274545.1 Fukomys damarensis
CAGAACAAAAAAAAAAAAAAAAAAAAAAAAGAATAGAGGTATGGGTTTCCCCACCAGGTAAAGAATAAAGATCTCTTGAGATGCTTGCTGAAGATAAAGGTTGTAAAGAATACTTTATAGAAGAGAACACTTATAAATACCACCTATGACTGCATGACCTGTTGCAGAAAAGAAAATTACACTTATCATGCATATAGCTTTCCTATTTTCTTTTCTTTTTTCTTTTTCTTTTTTTTTCTTTTTTCGTACCAGGGATTGAACTCGAGTCCTTGCACTTGCAAGGCAGGCAGTAGAACTACTAAGCTAAATCCCCAGCCCACTTTCCTATTTTATTAATATGCCTGTACACATATATTAAGCAGATAACTTTTAAAATTTATAACAAAACATTGTTTGACTTAATATTTCTATTTAAATATTATTAAATCTATATTACAGTATTTAAATTACTTAATATCAGGAGAACAGTAAGCATCACCCAAAGAAAATCTTTGCTTTCTAATCTGGGGAGAGAATTAGTGTGTTTTCATTCATAAACTAAATCATATTATTATGTTAGGCATAATTATGATCTTATTATTGTATTTGGAAGTTAAAAATATTTTAAGAAGCTGTGTCGAGTGTTTAAGATGACAATGAATGGATCAGAATATGCCAACTTGAATGGATTAAGAAACATCTAATATATTAGTGGGATACACTTCTGAGTTGTCTGTGGATAACTCACATATAGGCCTTGAAATTGAAGGGATAAGTTCCACATCAACCAATAGGCTTAGAGCTTGCATAGAATGAAAAGAGAAAGAAAAAAGTGCATGCCTGTGTTTGAAAATCTTGAATCTTCCTGAGTAAATGTGCTATTTACTGCTATTCCCTTTGGACACTGGTGTCCATGCCAACAGTTTCTTCAATCTTCTCATGCATACTTTTCAATCAACTCCCCTGTGAACTTCCAGGCCTTCAGGCTTGGACTGGTAATATTTTGGAGTTTCTTGTATCTTCTTGGCTGAGATGCTATTGGATTCTTTGGTTCTCTACCTGTAAGTGTCCATTATGACCTCTCTTGCTTCTAATTATATAAGCCTACATAATAAATCCTATTGCATAATTGTACATATATTTTATATTGAGTTTGTTCTTCTAGAAAACTCTAATAAAGCACTCTAAGCACTATTTTCAATTCACTTCACAAATTTTGCTAAGCTGTGCTTTATTTCTGTTTTGTTAAAAATATTTTAAAACTTTTCTTGGGATATCTTCTTAGACCTGAGTGTTATTTAGGAATATATTGTTAAACCTCCAAGTATTTGGGGTATTTCCAGCATCTTTCTTTTCTTAATTTTTAGTTAATCTCCAATGTGTATGAGAGAAGATATTGTGTGACTTTTATGTTTTAAAATTTCTTAAGGATTAGGTCAGGGATTTAGCTCAGGTGGTATGCCAACACCTGCCTCACAAGGGCAAGATCCTTGTCTCTATCCCCGAATATCCAGTATAAGCTGTTCACAGAATTAATAAAAGAAAACTTCCCAAACAGAGGGTAAGAATTTGACAATCATATAAGTGAGGCATAAAGGACCCCAACTAGCCTCAATAAAAAAAAATTCTACACCTAGACATATAATAATCAAGATCCCAGAAACCCAACAGAAGAACAAAATACTACAAGCAGTAAAAGAAAAGAAACAAATCAATGCAAAGGAAAGCCCATGAGTATCACAGCAGACTTTTCAACACAAACCCTCAGGTCAAGGAGAGACTGGAGTGAGGTATTTCAAGTCCCAAAAGAAAACAACCTCCAACATAGACTGATGTATCCTGAAAATCTTTCAAAATGGATGGAGAAATAAGATACTTCCATGACAAAGAATACCTGAAAAACTACATGAATACCAAACCAGCACTACAAGGAATTCTAAACAATATCCTAGAAAAAGACAATGAAGGTCACAATACCATGAAGCCCAAAAGACCAAATCAAATAGGCAAAGCAAGAAACTAAAAGGAGCAGGGGAAAAAAGTAAAAAGAGTCAACAAAAGGACAATAATAAGTCAGTACATATCAGTTATAACTATCAATGTCAATGGCCTCAATTCACCAACCAAGATAAATAGACTGGCAGAATGGATTAAGAAGCAAAATCCAACAATATGTTGTATACAAGAAACACAAACTGATTAAGAGAGACAAAGAAATCCACTACATCCTTGTAAAAAAAATCCTAAGCATTTTCATATGGTCCATAAGAGATTTATCTACATAACCATTCCGTTAAAGCTTCAGTGTTTATTGTGACACTTTTGTGAAAAATAGGTCATAGATTTCAATAATATTGATTTTATTGATGACTCGAGTTAAATTATGCCCTCAATGCTATTATTTTAATTTTTTTTCTGTTTTTTAAAGGAAAACTATGGCAATATAGAACATTGCAAATTATTCATCTCAAAGTATTCTTTCTTTCTTATTTCTAGATTTCTAGAGATGAGAAAGGGATCTGTGGATAGGACATGAGTCAAGGGAGGAAAGCAAAAGGAATCCAGATGTGGTTTGTATACGTAGCAAATACCATGATTACCAACCTGTTGTTTTATGCTGCCTACTTATTCATTAGCATTCTTAAAACATTAATATAATATTTTAAAATTTCAGTCTAATAATTCTAACAACCCTGCCATATATGAGTCTGGTGTTAAAGTTGTTCTGTCTACTCAAACTGTGCCTGTTGTCTATTTTTTTAACTTTTATTAATTTCATTGGTACATTTAATGTATACAATTTAATGACATGCATTGTTGGAAATTTGTACCTTTACATAATCAAACTCGGTTCTTCTTTTTCCCCATTCCCTTGCTCTCCCTTCAACCCCTCCTTCCTTCCCTACAAAGACTTTTTTCCATTATTTTTCATTTCCTCATATTGATTCCATTCCCTTCTTTCCTTTCCACTCCTCCTCCATAGATCTTAACAGTCAGGGTAAAGTAAATTCTAGGAATTAGCCACTACAATGCAGTGATAAGATGTGAGGTGATGGAAAGAGTTCATAGTTTATGATCGGGTCCTAGTCCTGCAGAGGATTTGTGTTTCTGAATTGTGATCATCACTGGTGCTTCTCATGCTCTTGCCTTACATGAATGAGTAGGATGGCTAAAATGGGTTGGAGTCGGCATTCACTTTCCTTCAGGTGGAAGACTGAGTGGGATGGAATTGTGCATTTAATTTCCCTCACTGCATTAGTTTCTGACAGAAGTCTAACAGATCAGGCTCTGGAAAAGTCTTTCCTTTTTTTTTTTTTTTTTTGATACCAGGGATCGAACTTGGGACCTTGCACTTGTTAGGCAGGCAGCAGAACCACTGAGCTAAATCCCTGGCTTGGCTAAGTATTTTCTCCTGAAGGAAGACACTGCTAAAAACAGAGGGCTTGTTTACTTCAACATACTTACATTACTCCTTTCTTCCTAAAAACATGAGATTTTTCTCCAAGACTCATTATGAAAACCCTGTTAATTTCTTGAAGGTAAAATTTTCAAAGCTGTCTCAATCATATAAGATCAAGATACATAAATTGAGATATATAAATAAATATATAAAATTGAAATGTATAAATTGATATATAGAGACATATGAAGCATAAAAATAAATATATGAATGCATAAAATAATACATAAATAAATTTAAAATAATATATAAATATATATAAATTCCTTCCTTAGAAATTTTGTCTTAGACTCTCCATCCTGTGTATCTAGCAATGTATCAATTGTATTTTAGGTTTTCCTACCCAACTAATGGATCCTGAAGAAGTTTCTGCTTGTAGATGCTGGTAAGTTGTGATTCTCTGTATCTATCCATCTGTAGTCTTAAGTTTAGGGGTATTATTTTGTATTGCATTTTCTTTTGTCTTAATCAATCTAAGAATAGTTGTTTATTTTTATTTTTATTTTATTTGTTTGTTTGTTTATTTATTTTGCTTTTGACTTGTTAGGAAGGAGTGGCAACTTCCAAACTTCTTACATGCTCTTATGGAAAAGTGGAAGTATCATTTTTTTTTCCTTCAATGTTGCTCAGGAAATTTATGTTTGTTATTACATCTCATTCTTGGAAAAAGTCTTACTTCCTCTTACAATGCTTTATACGCAATATGTTTCACCTGTCTGAAAAGTCCTTATTCATGTCATGTTTGTACCTGTGTACTCACACAAAATTCAGATAGTTAACTTCTACTCTTCCATGACATTTTAGTCTCTTTGTGGTTTTCCCAAACCTGAAAAGGTTAATTTTTTTCTATTTTGCAAAGTATTTATAGGAAATGATCTATTAATTCATTCAGTTTTAAAATTAAAATGCATTTCCTGAAAGAACAAAAAAATCTCAATGACAGCAACTGTGTTTTCATTCTGCCACAGTTGTATCCCCAGAACTAGAATACTACAATGCCATGTATATTTTCCATAAATATTTGGAAATAAATTAGTTATTTGGAAAATAGAACTAAAAAGATAATTTGATGTCATATAAGTTGTTTGCTATTTTTAAGATAAGATCTGGAAATGCAGACAAAAGACTATTAAAACTACTAAAAATGAGGAATCATATGTTCTAGAACTTTGCACAATGCTGTATTTCTTTTTGTTACATGATATTCTATACTATTATTTTCTCAATGTTTTCTCATGTACCTCTATTTCTTAAAAAAAAGCTAACAATAATCTCTGCAATATGCTTATTTAATTAACAAGACAATAAAGCACATAATCTTACTAAGTCTGTAATTACTGCGTATTAAATTGACATGGTTTATAACTTTGAGAACATTAGTTAACTAGCCTCTGAATGCTCAGAATCATGATTAGATATTAAAATAAATTTAATCAAACCAGCTACATCACATTCTCACAAATATTTTATGTAATTTCACACTTGAATGATACATTTTTTGAAAGAGTTGAAAGCTGTTCTCCAAAGGCTGAAGAATTATCTAAAATTGTATGATCAATGATAAAGATGGGATTAACCATGTCTTTTCACTTTCCCAATTCTTTCAGGTTAATCAACTCAGCAGGATTTATAAACAGAAATATTCAGGGACAAATTTACAAATGGTAGAGTCAAATAAAAATAAATAGATCTTGCCACGCATCAGGTCACTTTATGAGAGATTATAACCATTCTTCAAGTTTATATAAAATGTTAAAGTACTATGTAAATTTTTTGTCACTTGTGTTATATAGCAAAATAAATCAACAAATTGTTGACACTGGCTCAACAATACCTAGAATCTATTCACTTGCACAATCCTGTAAGACAACTGACTTTTCTTCTGGAATATTTTAAGGTCTTTTTACTTGGTATCCCTGGTTCCTAATATTTCTTCCAAATAACTAAACATCCCTTAGGCCCCTCCACCATTCCCTATTTACAAAACTTTGTTTCCATATTTTCATTTTCTTATATTTTTTTCTTTTCCCTTATTTCCTTTCCCCTACCCTTCCCACTTCCCTACACCTTTAGCCCTTTTCTTTCTATTTCACATTGTCAGTTATACCATTTGGATCTTATTTACACATTTAGTTTTTCACAACAGAGAAACTATTTGGTATTTACATAATAATAAATAATTAAATAATACACGTGTGTATTATTTATTTCACTTAAGAGTTTGGCCTTAATATTCAACCATTTTCCTATGAATGACTCCAGTTTCTCATTCTTTATGGAGGAAGGGAGGGCAGGAGTAGGGGAAAAATGAGAACCAAGACCTGTCATGTAAAGGTACAAGATCCCAATGATGAATGTAACTGTACTGTATACCTAAAAAGCACCAATAAACTCAATAATAAAAAAATCACTAAACATACAAAGATCCATCCTTAATACAATACCTAGATTAATATTCATAAAATTCTCCTAGAAGCTTTCCATTTACAATAAAATTCAGATACTTTAACCAAAGAAAACAATATGTCAGTCTTTAGACAATTCCCCATCTGGGATCATAATTCACTTTCTTTCTGCTTCACATCATTCGTGTACATTTGTCCTTGAACTCAGCAAGCCTTTCAAGGTGCCGTGAGGCCTTTGTATTAGCTGTAGCACACCTGGTAGAAGGTTTTCTCACCTAGTGCTTACATTGCTGATTCAATATCACATACCTTTCAGCTTAAATTTAACCTCTCACAAAAGATATTTAATGATATGACACTGAATAACATCTTCTTATTCTGCTTTGTAGTTTTAGCATTTGTCAATACAGGACCTTTTCAATTTCAGTATGTTTGTCTAATAAACTTTTATAGTATAATGTGAGCTATAAATGAGATGTAACTTGTTTAAAAGTTTACTTTCTACACTAACTTTTCAAATTCTACACCAGTGCTTATTGCTTGACATTTATTTTATCAATATTTGCTCAGCAGATGATTAAGAGAAAAAATATAAATTCAAACTTTAGAAACATGTACTTAGACAAGTATGCATATTTTCTACAATGTAAATTATATACATCCACCTGTTATTATAATGTTGCTTCTTAATGTTTTATCATGTACCTCTGTTTCTTTAAAACAAAACTAAGCTGGTAATCTGTTTAGTTAACGAGACAATGTATGTAATATACAATTTTACTGTGAGTTAGGCAACGTTAAGATGAAGAAAGCAAAGACATTAGTGAGCTGATTCAATTCAATTATTATATCTCGCATTAATATCTCCCTAAAATGGGAAGTGGAGACAACTTTCTATTCTTTTTTGTTCTATGCTCAACAAAAATGTTAATAATTTGATAACAGAAACTAATTTTACCCTAAAATTTATATTATATGATTTAATAACTCAAAGGTAAAAATATCCTTCACAGACAGACAAATATTCAACTAGGATTATTAACTCATGATCACCAATGGCAATGTTATCCACAGGAACTGCTATGTTTGGATCTGTGCAAGGTGCCATCTTCCTGGACTCATGCAGCAGCATGAAATAATGAACTGCTTTTAAATTAACTGCAAAAGAAACCTAGATTTTCCTTTAAAAAGCAGACAAAGTACGCTATGTAAAGATTAGAAAGATTAACCTTAACAAAGAAAAGACAGTCATTACATTATCCATTATTAAGTATATATTATTATCTAATGGTCACACAGTTTTAGGAAATGAGGAAGTTCGATTTCAATACTGAAGCACTTACTCCAATTAAGAGGAAATTTACTCAAATATAGATTTTTGCATACAGTTTGCAAAGGTGATTGTAGTCCACAGAAATAATTCCAATGCAGTTGAAAAATTGAAATTTACATAAGCATATTTACTAAATAGAAAATTTACAGTTAATATATTAATATAAATTTGTAAGGCCAGGTGTGGTGGTCCACACCCATAATCCCAGCTTTCTGGAGGCTGAGGCAAGAGGATCACTTCAAATTTGTGACCAGCTGGGCTACATAGTGAGTTCAAGGCCAGCATCAACTATGTAGTGAGACTGTCTAAAATAACCAAAATAAAAGTAAAATAAAATAAATTTGTATCATTCTACTTATGAAAAAAATGTCAAAAGCTCGGTGACAAAACCATTAATGGCAAGTGACACAGAAGATTAAAATTAGATGGAAAAATTCCCTTTAAGTAAGAAATAGTTTTAAAAACTTCCATGTCCTTAAATTTTTTTTTTTTTTTTTTTTTTAATACCGGGGATTGAACTCAGGACTTTGTGCTTGTGAGGCAGGCAGCAGAACCACTGAACTAAATCACCGGCCCCCAATGTCCTTGAATTCTTTAGAGAGTTTAACTCAATTTCAAATGTATCCTGTGAAAAGTCATAATAAACACATGCACTGCCTACTTATGGAAGCACTGAGATGAAGTCCTTTTAAGTCCACCACACTCAATTTTCTTTTTTTTTAAAAAAATTTTAAAAATTGAGTTTATGGGTACATTTTAGGTATACAGTACAGTTACATTCATTATTGGGATCTTGTACCTTTATGACTGAATTTCTTTCTGTAGTAATGGGGCCACTATTCTAGCCCCTACAAATTAGTCTATCATCACAACCAACAAAAAATATCAGTTATTCTTATAACTAGTACATATTCCTTGCAAGGACTTTTTTAGTTCTTTCCAAAAAGTAGGTTTCAGTCCAACTTTTCTGTGCAGCAATAACCATCAATGGCAATATAAATATTAATATTTCTTATCCTTATATAGCATACTGTTGAGCCATCTCATCTTTTTCCTATTTGTGTTAACTTGATTTTTATGTTTCTTTCACTTTCCCTTATAGTACAGTCTGCTACCAATTTGTAAGAGATGGCTGATTCAGTATGTAAGATTTTTATCATACATTGCCATTGTGAAATACTTTGTGTTTCCTGTTTACTTTGTTGTTTTATTTTTTGTTATGCTTCGAGATAGTCATGTTCTGCTTATTTAAAATAAAAGACACATAAAGATTGATTTATAGGTTAAAATATAGTCTATTGCAAAGATAATTCCAATGCATCTATAGAGTCAATACAATTCTAATCAAAACCTTAGCATGTTTGTGTGTGTGTGTGTGTGGATGTGTGTGTGTGTGCACGCACATGCGCGCATGCACAAAGAAACTGCAGATCAGATAAAATGGAAATTCAGAAATCAAGAATAGCAAAGCAACCTTGAAAGAAAATGGAGCTGGAGGACTTAAATAAGGTCACGAGAACTATTATAAAGATGTAATGACTAACAAAGGCTGATATTTGTTGTGCAAACTGAAAGAGTAGCAATTCTCGAAATATGCCCATTCCTATGTGATCATATGGGATCACATATGTTCCACTAGTGAGCAATGCATGTCTTTCAGTCACTGGGGGGATTGTGTAAATGTAACTTTTAGAAAAGCTAATTTAAAAGTCTCTGGATTCTTCAAGTAGCCTGTATATCTCTAAATAGAAAATTTTAAAGGTTTTATTGGACATAGAAAGAATGTATTAGTGGCTTTGTATAAGCCAAGACTTTAAAAATAGGAGAAAAATTAGGAAAATAGAATAGCATACTACAATACAATCAAGCACTTCTGTTCAGTGGAGAAAATATTTTAACAGTTAAAAGCAGTCACAGAATTATAAAAGAGAATATGTACTTATATTTATCATAAGAATATTTACATATTATTTAAATGTTAGTATAGATACTAGTTCATAGTATGTATAATATATTAGAATATATAACATATAGATATATATTTTTCTGTCTATTCAAAGTTTATTGCATAAAAGAACACACACACACACACACACTAGTAAGAAAAGAGATAACCCATTAGAAAATGATTAAAATGTTTGAATGGGAGATTAAAAGAACATATCAAATATTCTAAAAGTATGAGAAAAGATTCAACTTTCCTAGTATTTACTTTTCATCATTTTAAATCATTATGAGCTACCATTACTTACACATGAAACTCTAGAGTAATTTGGTTAGTAAAATCATTTTGAACCATTAATTAGCAGGGTCTGAAAAAGTTGAATATCTATATAGAATAGCTTAGAATTTCCACATTTAGTTAAACACAAAAAAGAAATAATATACTGGAGTATTCATAGCAGCATAAATATTAATAGCTCTAAATTATAAGCTACTACAATACCCATCAATAATGGAATGGAAAAAGAGCTTTTGGTAGGATCACATAATATGGTAGTAAACACAGATTATAATAAATATATACATATACAAATAATGTGGATGTATTTCACAAGCAAGATATTAAGTGGAGTAAGAAAGTAAGGAAAATATGCATCAGGAATATACTTACACAATACAGAAAACAGGCTAAATAATCTATTGTGTTAGAAGAAATTCATTATTTTGAATTCAATTTGTGCTTAAATAAATCAGATTTCACAAATATCTCCAAATATATTACGATTGTCATCTTTTGTTCAAATTTTGCAAATGTAAATTCAGAAGCTGTAAGAAAATACCATGTAGCTAATATAACATGATTAATGCAGAAGAAAAGTTTTGAGGCCTCTATGTATTCACTTTTTCAATTGCAGGAAGTGCCGTAATTTTGTTATCAGCTCAGTTTAAGTGAACATTTAACTCAGATTACTTTGGTTGCCTTTTATTCAACAGGAACTGAAAAATGCTGGGAAATCATAACAGATAACGTTTGTCCAACTATTGATTTATCTGTACATCCATTCATCTGTCTTCCATGTTTAAATCAGGACAGTAATTCTTTTCAGTGAGAGTTCTGTCTTGAGGTTTGTTTTTAAGTGCAGTATTTTTAAAGTCATTTGGTTCTGTAAGATGTCATCCTAAGTTATACAGATTTAAGATCAGAGAGGAGTAATGTGTTTCATGTCTTATAGTGAAATGGCCTACCTGGCTTTGAAAACAAAGACCCCAAAGAAAGCGTGTAAGTTTACGTGTGGCTCTTAATTAATATGTTAATGTAATATGGTGCAGACACCTGATACTCACAGGTAGGCAGCTTTTCCTTCTTCAAGTTCTTTACTTTTTCCACTGGAACCACTCTTTTTCCCACACATTCTCCTGGTGATGCACATCAATAACCCACATTGTCGAATAAAGAAGCAGCTGACATCTGTTACCACAAGGATTAGCAAAAGGGCTGCAACTCCCAGGCCAATGACTGCTCCAAGCCCAAGACCATTAAAAAGTGTGTCTTAAGAAAAAAATAAGAAAATAATTCCATTAAATCCTCAGGTCAGAAATCATCAAACATTACTTTAAAATTAATGTTAACAAAAATATGTGTGTGACTAAAGAGACAGAAAAAGAGTGTTAATAACTGACAGATTTCAATCTCGTCATTATTGGGACCTATTACCAGCTTTCAAATCATATCTTAAGCAACTGACAGGTTAATTACTTGAATTCTCTCAAAAACTTTCTCAAAAATTGCAAAAGACTAGCCATACTTAGTATATTTCTTGATTCCTTGTGAGGAAGATAATCAATGGTATCATATTCCAAACTGCAATTTACCAGAAATTAACATCCATTATAGATCATCACCATGTTAAATGGAAAATACAGTCATAAATACTGTAAGGGAGTTGTTACTTAAATATTCCATATGAAACTATTTTAGTTTTAAGGCTCAAACTTGGAAATGGATGTCTCCAAGCATTTTTCTTTGACACTGAATTCATTTTAAGTTACCGCTGAATGTATTTTTTCAATTATCACTTTAGAAGATATGCTTATATTCTTCTAGTTCATATTTGAATGGGTTTATTAAATGAGGGGAAATTTTTACAGAGTCATGCTACTTATGACTAGTTCAGATTGAGAAAATATGGAGGAAAATAGGAATCACTGATCCATGGGACTTGGATGTAGTAAATCCCAAATGATATGCAGGATATATCCACGAAATGAGTGATTGGGAATAGGATGGATAATGTTGGCCCATAAAGAGAAAATGTTAATGGGGCAGGTAGCAATAAAAGTGATTTAAGTGTTACTTCGTGAAGTGAGCTGAGGGAAGATACATAAGAGTAGAAGTATAGGTGAAAATAAATAGGGACAACAGAACAAATGTGTAGCTGTTACAGAAAATAAAGAAAGAGAATGACTGAATGATTTTGAAAGCACAAATAACGACAAAAGATGTAAAATAGATATTGTGAAATAGGAAGCAATTGTTCAAAAGGAAAGGGGAACTAAGAAGGGAGGGAAAAGAAAGTAAGAGAAAAGAAAAAAATGAAATAAGAATGATAAAATGGAAACAAAGCTTTGTAAATAAGGAGGGAAAGGGGTTGAAAAGAGGGGTGGGGAATGGGAATAAAAGGGAATCAAGATAGATTATGTACAGGTACAAATTCCTTAGGATGAATGTGATCATTATATATACCTAAATTGTACCAAGAAATTTAATAAAAAATTCGAAGTTATTGTTAACATTTCTTTGTTAATAATCTGTGTACATAGCAGCATTAAATTGCAATTATCTTCTTTAATAATATCAACATAATAATGGTATATTCCTTACATAGTTGATTACGGAACAAAAGCGCCAACTACAGGTAGAGGTAAAAATTGGGTTTGGGAAAATCACTTGTAAAATAAATTTTAAAAAGATTTTCTGTTATATCTCTAAAATCAGATGCAGCATTTTAATAATGAAGATAAACTGTTTCAAGGGAAGGAGAATAAATTCTCTTATCTAGACATATCATTCACATATCAACCTTGCTTTTGTTGATATCAGATTAGGTCTTAGCCCTTGAGGATATATTGAGTCACTGATTCTGATGTTTTGAAGGAGTCACTCCTTGTGTACTTCATCTGCATTCCTCCCATATGCAGACATAGCTCTCCACAGAAAAACCTACAGACCAATGATAATATATCTGGTTGATTTCAAAAATTCAGATTTACCCTTTCTTAGTACAAAGTCTTGCTTTGTACTGAAATGTGCTGCATCTGGAGACAGAAAATCCCGGTTCCCTCACTGTTTTACATCCATCTGGATAGCTATCTACCATCTCCAAGAATGAAGGATCTCTTTATTGACAGGGGGATAGTTATCACGGGAATAACTGAATAACTAGGCCAAAGGGCGCTTGTGAAGCTCATGAGAAGAATAGCAGCATGCTCTTCAGCTTGTGGAACTTATTTTCCAGTATACAATAAATATCTAACAAGTATTGGTCACTATTGTTATTATATAGGTACAAGATTCTAGTGAAATGAAATTTTGTGAAAATTAAAGACTGTCTAAACTTACACATAAAAAGACTATATTTTGTCCATTAGTAATCTAAGGCAAGAGCAACTTTTTCTTTAACAATAATTCTTATTTTGAGGATGCCCTTTTAAGAAAATGATTTAAATTAGGCTAGTTTCTACATGATAAATATTTCATTGGAGATCTTTTCAGTGTTAAGATGATGTAGTGATCCTCATTTCTATCTTTAGAAAACATTATATGTTTATATATATCTTTGTAAAACATATGTTGAACAAATATTGATGTTAAAATACTTATGACTTCTTTCAAGAGCAAATATATATATTTTTAACGAGATAAAATTTTTGAAAGTTAAATTTACTCTTTTATGATTGTGACGGTATTTTGCAACTGCAGAAGATAGTGCGAATCTTAAATAGGTTTAAATTATAAATATTTGTCTCTGGAAATTGTGTTTAATATATATTTTAATTTCAGCTTAATTATGTATATTTACTTTTTCATATCCCACAAGGTTAGGCTATCATAAATATGAAAGCTAAAATTCCTAATTTTCTTACTAATTTTCCTTGTACTTTGGTATAAGCACATATAAAATGACAATTTTGTGATTTGAAGACTGATAATTTATTAGAGATATACTTAAAATTCTTCCTTTAAAAGTTAATTATGGCCTACTTGTTTAAAAATTGGACCTGAACATAAGCGATCCCTTAAATGATTTGAAAATCGTATTTTTCTGCTTTCTGAATATTTACAGATGTTATCCTATCATTTTTGTGACAACCCTCCTTCATAAAACAATAACATTATGAAATCCACAGAGGGGACTATTAAAGTCCAGAGTGTGTTAGAGTCAATGTTGTACATTAGTCACCATCATATTAATGAAAACAGATGAATAAACTATGAGTTTACTATGCTATGCAATTTCATAATTAATTTTTTAAATATCTAAGTGCCTTTACATTTAATGAAAAAACAATTTAATATATATAAATGAGATACAAGAACGTAAATTATATTACATATTCCTGGGTTAAGGTTCCTTTCTGGTGATCATTTTGTGCATTGTTCTTATAACAACAAAAAAAAATATATTAGAATTTTTTTTTTTTTTTTTTTTT
>NW_022900936.1:20316663-20338159 GCF_012274545.1 Fukomys damarensis
TATAACAACAAAAAAAATTATATTAGAATTTTTTTTTTTTTTTTGGCACCGGGGACCGAACTCAGGTCTTTGTGTTTGCGAGTCAGGCGGCAGAATCACTGAGCTAAATCCCAGCCCTATATTAGAATCTAATAAGAATAAGCAGTTTAGGATTCAGAAAGTTGAAATTTATATCCTTGGTTTATAATATTGTTTAACGCAAACATACCAACCAAGCTGAGTTTCTGTTACATTCCTCTCAGCTGGAGAATAACTAAAGAAATCAAACTACATATTCCCCCGTCCTTTATTTACATGCATTTTGATTTTTATCAAATGATAAAAACAAAGTATTAAAACAAGAAAAAGTTTAATTCAAATTTGTTATATATATATATATATATGTGTGTGTCTTTTTCACAGTTCTGTTATAAAAATTATTCAGAACCTTAATTAGTCAATAATGAAGTTACTGGAGATTTGGTTTGGATATCAGTATCCTTCTTAATTAAATCAGGTGGACAATCAGAAATATACACAAATTTTTTTATTATTAGTTATCTACCTGAAGATATTTTAGGAAAAAATTTAAAACTTTATTTTATATATTTGAAACAACAGGATTTCAGATTTCCAAGTTATAATAAAAATAGAAAATATTGATTGAAATAAGTTATAAAATTCAGTCAATATGAAATAATTGATATTAGTAACCCGAGGTCAAATGTGACACTATATCCCTTTCTCTACACACTGCTTTTTCTCTTCAGTGTCTCGAGCACTTACGCTGCCTCGTGTGCGTTCCTGAAAGGGCTCACCCATTCATTGTGGATTAATGTTTAATAATTCCTTGGACACAAAAGTTTGAATACCTGAGCTTTTCAATGTCCTTCAAATACCCCTGAACTATGTAAGTAGAAAGAAGAAACTTATTGCAAATTGTATCAACAAAGATGCTGTAAAATATCACTTACCACTCACCCCAAATTGTAAATAAACAGCAAATTCAACATAAGCTATTATTTTTTTATTTTTCTTCTTCTCAAGACCAAGTCTAAAATTACTCCATCTATACACTAAAAGTTGATTAAGCCTTCTCAAAATATGTTATGTTAAAGTGTAAAAAGGTAAAATCTTATACTTTATTTATTGAAATATGCATTGCACATTTTAATAAAAATAAATTAGAAATATATTTAATGACTACTCATAGTTTCAATTTCTTTAAAGATTTAATTTCACTAAAGATTTTCATGTATTTGTTGCCTATATAATTGAAAATATCTAAATAAAATTACTATTTTATTCTTAGTTCATTATTCATGAAATATTTAAATATTTTATTTTATTTTAAATACTTTATTTAAATATTGTAAATATTAATAACATTTATATTATTTCTACTTATTTTAAAATAACCTTTTAGATTCATATGTGAAAAAATTGAGAGAAATTAAAAGTATTATATAGATATGACATTATTCTTTTTGCTATGTGTGCTACTTTACATTATGTTTATTGTCACTTAATAGTGTTTCTTTTCTTTTTCTTTCTCAGTACCGGGGATTGAACTCGGGTCCTTGCGCTTAAAAGGCAGGCCACCGAACTGCTGAGCTAAATCCCCGGCCCATTTTACAGTTTTTTTTGAAAAATATTTTTGCAATTTTATTAAAATCTTTGTAGAATACATTAAGTATATACATATAAGAACATTGGTAACACCCATTAATTATGTTGCATAATCTAACTGTGAGTGAATGTGTACATTTTATAAGCTTTTAGTTCATTTACTAATAATTAATCATGCCTAACTGGGGATCAAACTCATGGTGGTGTACATGCAAAACACTTTTTTGCCTACAAGCAACATCCCCAGTGCAAAGAGCTTTAAAAAATTTATAGTTATTATATTTTGTATTTTTTTACTAAGGTATATGCATTAATATCATTTCTATTCTAGTTTTGTCTGCATCTGAATGTGATCAGAATTAATCAAGGTTTAAAATATTACTTTTTATGCATTGTTTATCCTTCTTTCTTGTAGTTCCCTTAGTCCCAAATTCCATTTAAAATTTGTCATATAAATATTAGAAATAGGTACTCGCTGTCTCTCTTAATAATATTTTATTGTATTTATTAATAATACTGTTGTTTCTCATACCTAATTTTTTTGTTTTGCAAGAATATATCTAATTTATATCTAAATCTATGTCTATATTTACATCGATATCTGTCTCTATGTATCTATGTATGTAATAATACTGTTCTTTCCTAAGTTTGATAATAAGAATCTGTATCTATATCTATATTTATGTCGTCTAAATCTGCATCTTTATGTACATCTCTGTTTATCTCTATGTATCTATATCTGGAATACTCTTCCTTTACAATTAATTCTATCCTCTTCAATATGTCATTAGCTTTTTTATTATTTCACTGTTATTGATGTTTTTACTTTGTGCATTACTTTATATAAATTCAATACAGAATATAAAACAGAATACCAAAAGATTTATACCAAGCTGGTCATAATTGTCTACAAAAAGACTGTATTATTTTTTCTTTCTAATCTTTTACTCTGTCATGTAATAGTTTATAGTATATATGAATTTTTTAAACCATGTGCATCTTTTTACTTGCTGATAAAATACACTTATTACCAAATTTTTAATTTTACTGAAGTTCATGCTCTTCAGTTATGAAAAGTGCTTACAAAACCAAATGAATGAAAACTCTGTGGGTACAGCACAGAATATCTCATGAATTTTTAAATGAACAGTTTGAATGAAAAAAGTTATGTCATGTTACTAATATCTCTTTTAGCTGTGTAAAACAGCATTGTTTTCAGGGAAGAGAAAACTACAAAGAACCTTTCTCAAAGGATTATATTCTGAGATATCTCAGAATGTAATGTCCAATTCTTGTTGACATTTTAAGGGATAGATTTTAATATGAGCTTCAAAATGAACCAAAACTGGTAGTTTTGAAAAAAAGAGGTTATACAAAACAAAATCATAGGTAACAACTTTTTTATAATAAATGTTTTAACTTAATAAAATCTTTAGAAATAAACAATTTAAATCTTGTTTTAACAGATTTATAAGATTTATAAGTTCTTGCACCATAAAATACACATCTCACTGAATTGTTAAATACTTTTGATGTGATGCCACTTTGTGACAAATTTCTCTCTAAAAATAAATATAAAGAAGACATGAAATACTTTCTGTATCTCTCAATTATATACTTAAACTTTTACTTTTTTTTTTTATTTTTTATTATTAAGAAATTATGTACCTGTGTAGATTTGAATGAATTTATTATAACAGATATTGGTAAAATTTGTCAAAAACGAATAATTACAGGTTTGTTTTTTAGTTTATTACCTAAGTCCACTCATATATTACTATTAAATTTTTATTACTATTTATATATAATATGATAACAAAGTATCTTTGTAAAAGCAGAAATTTTTTTATTATTAAGAAATTATGTACCTGTGTAGATTTGAATGAATTTATTATAACAGATATTGGTAAAATTTGTCAAAAACGAATAATTACAGGTTTGTTTTTTAGTTTATTACCTAAGTCCACTCATATATTACTATTAAATTTTTATTACTATTTATATATAATATGATAACAAAGTATCTTTGTAAAAGCAGAAATTATTTTTAAAAGATACTGTTATAAATGAAAACTGTCTTTGCAAGCTTAGTATTTAAAGGTCATTTTACAGTTGTCTTTTGAAACACCACAAAGTTTATTTTAATCAGATACACCACTCATGTCATGAATCTTTGGAATTTTCTAACGTATGATTGTAGGTATAAGAAATTCTTGATGTGGCAATAGTATGAAGACAGTGAAAAGATGAGTGTTTTCCTAGGGGTGGAAGGAGGGATAATTCCAGAGATCAGAGGAATTTTAGACAGTAAAACTACCCTGGAGAATAACGTAAATGGTGGATACATATCCTTACACCTGTGTCCAAGCACATAAAACACAAATTCTCCTAAGTGAACCTTAAGATAAATTATAGAGTCTGAAGATAATAATGTGTCAATTGACATTCAGTTGTCAAAAAAGTGTCAATCTCATGTTGAAAAGTAGACAATGGGAACAAGTAAGCATAAGTAGGGGCAAGGTATGTAAAATGTCTGCACTCCCAATTTTGCTGTGCACACAAAAGTGCTCTAGAAAATAATGTTTATTTCTTATGAAAAATACAATGCCACTTTGATGATTTCAGGAAATGGCTACTACATTCGGGTCCATGTCAATAAAAAATGTTTACTATATCATTTATGAGCTAAAAAGAAGAAATACTAAGTGATAAGTAACTGATGAACCTGTTAAATAGTTTGGTCTCAAGTTATTGTATTATGCATCTTGAGACCCATACCATTCCCTTCATTAGAGAACAATTCCTTTCTATTTCTCTCAAACACACATTTTTCTTAAATGACAGGCATGCAAAAGAACAGTAAGTCATAGTCCAATATATGAAGACTCCAATTATTTCCACTTTGCCACCAAAATGAACAGAAAGGTAATATATTTTTCTTTTCATTTTTAAGTGTCTAGGTAGTTTTATATTTAACATTTCCCATAACATATTCATCTAACAGCGTTTGAGAAATTAAATAGAAAACAAAACACTTAAGCTTGCAGTTCATGTATTCTAAACAGAAATGCCCATTTGAGAAAATAATTTAAAATTTTTATTTTAGATATTCTTACACAAGAGACTTTTATTTAGAATATTCATGTCTAAACATTCTAAATTTCTCTTTGTAGCATTAAGAAATGCCTAAAAGGTAAGAACATAGCTGTTACTTAAATTATGAGAGGCATTTTTTGAATTCTTCAATTGATAAAGGTAGATATTAAAGTAGAAATATATATTTCTATTTAATAAGGATCAAGAAAAATATTATTTTATATTAATGTAAAATCAAATGTTTACACCAAAAATGTAAGTTATTTAATAAGATATTTTCAGACAGTAAATGACAATCAGAAAGTGATTAAAATATACTTAATATCACACTAATAATGCTATTTAATATTCTCACTAATCATCAGAAAATAGCTTCATGTAATAATTTGTGCAAAAAAGCTAAGAACTAACTCATAGAAGAAATGTGATTACTGGAAGCCAATATGGTGGATAAAAATGTTGCCTCACTCTACGATGTAGATTTTTTTCCATATGCCAATCCAGAATAAATTCAAGAACACAGGTCACAGATCTATGACTGCATAAACTTTGTAGTGTAGATATAGATAGAGACATAGCTACTCCAACTGTAGTTCCATACACTTTGACTGAACAAATATGAGGAAATCTGAGATTCTGAGTTATTCCATGATGTCAGTGACTATTTGTCTGATTTCTATGATTCTGTTTGTTGATTTATGCAAACAATATTATTTGGTTAGAATACTTCTTTCTATATTTCTTCAAATTTCTCTACTGTCTTCACAAATGGCCCACATAATAGTTATTAAAAATAGTAAGTTATATAAATTTATGGTGGCAATAACTACAAAAATGTCCAACTGTTGTGAAATAATTCCAACTTGATATCTTTGATAAAACATTAGGAAAAAATATGAATAAGAAGACTAAAGACAGTCATCTATCTAGATTATTAATTTCCACAATTAGTCCATCATTAAAAAGTACCTGTACTACAATACTGAGACATGCTGTTAAAATTTTATCTTGAGATGTGTATGTGTATATTTAACAAGTGGTTTATATATATATATATATATATATATGTATGTATATGTATATACATGTATATTTGTATACATATATAATGAGAGAACTTTTGGAGTGGGCTGTTTTGGAGTAAAAGAGGTAACATATGTTTTAAAATAATTAAATCTTGAATATTCATCTCTAATGTCGTTTCTGTGATATTTATATCTAGCAATAAAACATTTTATTGTATTTAAATAGCTTGTATACATGTATAACTATATTAATATACATAATAATTAAAAGTTTTGGAGAAGTTTTTTTGCAGTAAAAAAACTTATGAAGCATGTTCCAACATAAATAAATATTGAAATGAATATTTTTTCCGTTTAAATTTCTGTACTATTTATGTCTTGAAATAAAATATTTGGGTTTAAGAAAAAAGTAGTTTTATATTCATGCTCATATGAGAAGTGAATATTTTTCACCATAAAAACTAATTGAATAACTTCCATAGTGAAAGCAATAATTAGAATCCAAATGCAGTAGTGTTGAAACAAGATTTTACTAAAAAGAGATTCAAATTATAAGTTTGTAAAATGTAAATTATTCTGTTTTTCTTGCCCCCACTATTCTCACCTAAAATATGAGAGAAATACCATTTACTTCAGATAAGACTCTTCTTATGTCATTTGAAGTGTCTGGCATAGCTGGTGTTCAAAAAAGGAGTTACTATTGTTTTTGTAATTATTGTTTCTATTATTCATAAAATTTCAAAGACATTTTTCATACTTTAGCAGTGAATGAGCAGAGAACCTTAATGATTTTCTACAACTGCATTCTCACAGTAACCAAACTGAAATAAATTATCATAACACATGAACCAAGGGAATTGAAGAAAGATCACTATGCATTTACATTTCTTTTATGAACTTTTGCTAGCAGTGGGAATTACTCACAATCCTTCCATTACTGCATTTATTACCTATGTTCATGTGGTTAACTAATTAAGGGTAGTGTCGAAATTTCTCAATAATACTCCACTATTCTTAAACTATAAATAATATTGGATGATCTTTCTAAGTCATTTTATAAGGTGAAAATTTTAATGAGTCTAATGATGATATTTTAATTATCTAAAAATTGAAATCATACAATGAGTTTATGTTTATTACAAGTTCTTGGAATGCATAATTACTGATAAAGTTACAAATGAAAACATAGAACAAAGACAAAGGGGGCTGTACCAGTAATAAAGAAAACACATATAACAAAGCTTTTCCTCAGTTTTCTTTATTACAACAATGGAGACACAGAGGTACATAAAATAAAATGGCATTTAATATATTATGAACACATGCATAGGATTTCACACAGTGCTGGATATTATGCTGAACGTCTTAAATAAGGGATGATACCAAGGACAATACACTTATAACATGTACATATTTTTCAATAAAATAATCCATGATGAAAACAAATGCAATTTAAATGATCAAATTATTCACTTTAAAACAGAAATATCATACATAAAATCAATGTAAAATATGAGCCAAAATTATTCTTGAAACTAACTCATGAATTATAAATGTTATTTAAAACAATAATGTTTATAGGAAAAAAACTATGTAGGAGATTTATTCCATAGTACCTGTTTAGTACATACACAAAATGAAAGTAAATCCAGTTTATTTTAAAAATTATGCTGCTTTAATTTTATGCAATCTTCACAACATGTTATTTCATGTTTTATTATCTAAAATGGAATTAAAGAGTAATTGAATTTAAATTGAAAACACATGCATATAAAATTTGTCACATGCCTAGATTAAACACAATCCACATTAAATTAGTTTACACTTAAAATGAAATTTAATTCCACTAGGAGGAATGTAGACTTACAAAATAGATAAAATAAAAGTCTGTCAACAAGGGATGTCATATGCAGACTGTCTCAGATGCAATTACAAATAACTTATACATATGCATTTTATTGTTTCTATATTCTCTTTTCTGAATTTATCAAACAGTAAGTTGATTCTATACATATTCCATTTTTGTAACATTTACTAACAGATATATTTGTCTTGGAAATTAGTTAATACTCATGGAGGCTGGTGAATGATTACATTATTCCTATCTTTATCTGTTTCATAATCTCAGACAAGATAACAGAACTAAAATCAATTTCAAAAAAACACTGATAATGAACTTGTTTTATTTCAGAACAATTGGACTTAAACTGAATGAATATTTTGTTCCTTACAAAAATCAAGTTATCTTTCATATATGAACAATCACTTGTATGTTTATCATGTTTTTAATTATGATAAAGTAATCAGAGAAAATATTACAAATTTGTATGTAAACTTTATTTTGTGGTGCGAGGAATGATCTCATGCATGCTCAGCAGGTCTCTACCATTTACATCCCCAATATACAACTTTGTACTTAAACAATATTAATTCTAGAGTAACAATCCAGTTTATAGGAATTTGGAATAAGATATATTAATACATGTTAGATGAGTTTTTATTTAGTTTAGTGTAATACTAAAATTTACACTAATAATGTATTTTGAAAATTAAATTTAACAGTTGATTATTAATTATTGAATAATAAACAACTGATGACATAACTGATTTGGAAACAGGGAGGCATCCATTTTTTATTTATATTGCAATAATATCAAGGGTTATTCGTGGAATATTTACCTAAATATGCAAACTTAAGTTAACCAATTTAATATATTAGATTTAATAAATAATGTATGACATCTATGGCATTTCTATTCCACTATTTGCCAAGGTTTTATATTTTAAAATGAAAATATTTTTTAAAAGTTAAATAATAGATTTAATAAATCCTATTTATTCATAGTCAGAATAGAGAAGACAGGAGAGAATGAGAAAAAAGAGCAAAAAGAGAACTGAAATAAAGTGAACTGAAGAAAGAAAATTTGTAAAGTAAAAGCTAAAGTTATTTTAAGTTATTCAGAAAAAAAGAATATAACATCAAACCTGACTGATATGAACTTTAATAAAATGTATTTATTGTATTACATATTTAGTTATGCCCTTCTTATTCTATATCTTTATTCATTGAGTAAAATCATAAAGAAAATTGTAAATAATGATTAATTTTGGTAATGCTATAACTGATTTAACATAAAATATATCAACTGTAACAACTTTCATTTTTCTAAAAGAGATCATCCAAATATAATTACATCACTAGATGTTTTGGTGAAAAATATATCTTGCTGAATACAAGTGAATAACTGTAAATTCAACCATACATTTATGAAAGTACTTTGGAATTTAGTGTTTTTCTATTTTAATTTAAATCATAGATAATAAATGGCCAGTTTTATATAATTTTATATAAATTTTATATAAGTTTTATATAAATTTATGATAATTTTCTAATTAACTCAAATTGTGTAATTAGTGCACCTTTATGCATAGATGGGATTTTAGTACTGAATTTAAAGAGAAATGTTGACTATTTTAGAAAGCATTTGAAATTAGCTTCTTTGAGGGTGCATTTATTATATCTACAATAAACTGAAATACATGGTGAAACCAAACTATCAAATATATTTTTATATCTTTGAAATTCAAAACAATTTATCTTCTTTAGAAATACATCAAAAAATAAAGGAACATGGGATAAGCCACTCAATAGTTCAACCTGTGTGGTGCAACCTGCATAATGATTTTGAAAAGATATTGAATATAGAATTTATGAAATTATATTTAGTCTTAATGACCAGTAGTATTAGGAGAGAATGAATCCAAAATGACAATTTAGAGGGTTTTTTTTGTTTTTTTTTTATGCGAGAAGTAACTTTGTAGGGAAGAAAAATATACTGCTATTGCCTGGTCACTCTCATAACATACCTGAAGCATTGTATTGTACTTCTAAACTTTACAATGATAAATAAATTCAGGCTTTTGATTGGGTTAGACAGACAGATAAAACTGATAAATAGAAGGAAATGTATAGTCAAGGAAAATGTTAGGAGGAGAAAAAAGTCATAAATCATTAAAATGCAGCTGATATTCTACACATAGATTATGACAACTATTTATTCATGTGTAAATATATCAATTTAGTTCTATAACTGATATGATGTGGTACAACACAATTTGGAAATGTTTTAACATTATTTAGCAAATATGATACACATGTCATTAGACATAAATAAATATTCCTGATTATATAATAGGTGTACACTCTCCTTGCTTCATACGTTTATATTTATACATGCTCAGACACAGTGTTTTATTTAAACTTTTTTGGAGGAAAATATCATTATGAATATATGGGACATACTTAAAAGAAGTATGAATTCTACCAAAAAATTAGTGTTGGATAAAACATTAGTAAAGGCCAGATAATAAAAGAGATGATTCAGCAACACATGTATTATTAACATTAAAAAGAAATCAATTTGTAACTTCTAAGGTCAGATTAATTGAAATGTAGCAGCTTCTTTGCAGGTTTGTGTTTTCAATTTTCTTAAGGAAAATTACAAAGTTGCATCCATTTTTTAATGATTTCTGAGAATAATACAAAATAATTTATGCATATCTCAGAGTTGAAAATAAATATTCACTAACAATATACATAATTTATGTGCATGACATGTTTATTAATTTTATAACATAAATCTGATGTACATATTCAAAAATTTTAAATGTACAAATTCTTAAATGTATGCAATTTTCTATGATTATATAATTTTAATATTAGATTTTTTCCCACGTGTCAAAATTACATATTCTACTTTGTGTATACCTGATATTGAGCATTCTTTTTATCACTGCAGGTTACCTTGAGTTAAACAATGTAAAAATTTAAAATAACATGACTTTTTTTTAATTCATGAAATTTGTACTTCATTTTTTAAAAAGAATAAAAAATATATGGCACCAAATCAAAATGAGTTTTTTGTGGTTTTCTCATGGAAATATTTGTAACTCACTAAAACTATCCAGTCAGATTATAATGGCAAAAATTATTCCTAGAAGTATTACTGAAAATTTTTCTTTCCCAAAACTTGTAGATATTAGAAATAAATATGACTTTTCCAATCTTAAGTATCAAGAAATAAAACAGAAAATTATATTTAGTTATCCAGTGAAAGGAAGATTGACTATGGCTCTGGAAATTTTAAAATTATAAAAGCAAAAACCTTTTCACAGAAATTGGGTAGAGTTTCATGAATTTAATATTTCATGAATCAGAAATTCCTTTGTCTCACTAGGGAATTTTTTAAAAAGTGTTATTTAATCTGCTAATGAGTCACTTCTGCAATCTATATCCCTGCTTGGTTAGCCACCAGAGAGACCAGCAATGAAATACGAAGAGTTTGGAAAAGCTGAATTAAAAGTGAACCAACTAGTAAATGCAACTCTTGCCTTATGCTTCACATAAAATAATTCCACAGATATTCTAAAAGCAGATGCAATGTGTGTGAAGAAACAATAAGAACAAAAAATATTTTGATGAATGTATCTCAAAAGTTAAACCAAATCATTTAATTTACCAATAATATATGCCTAATTTATGCATATGTGTTTGCTTGCTAATTTTTCTGAATAAGTAATAGAAAACCTCTTTCTAGAAAGTGGTTGTAAGTGAAAAATCACAACTATTCCTTTAATTTTAAAACAACTGAAAATAGCTGGGGATTTAGCTCAGTGGTGCCAGACCTGCTTCACAAGCACAAGGTCCTGAGTTTGATCCCCTGACCAAAAAAAGGAAAAAAAACAACCTGAAACTATGAAATCAACACTCATTCTTTATGTGTTTCCTCAAATTTAGCTTATTTGCAAAGTGGAATTTTGGAAAATCTCCTTCTCAATTCATTTCCATGTCCTGGAAATTTGGGGGCTAATATTTATTTGTTATTCTGATTCTTAGAAACACATTGACTCTCAGAATTTCAGAAAAAAATGTAATAAACACACATATTAGGACAGCAAGACTTGAAGCCAGCTGAAAACATAATCTGAATCAACTGAATAAAGTGCAACTTTTAAAATATGTTGAATTTAATTTATTTACTCTGGCTAACAGACATTTTTGATTAGGTAAAAAATTAACTGGTGTTTGGGTTTAAAAAATGAATTTTATTCATATTTATTCCTGCAGAAATTTCATGCCATGAAAGAGAAAACAGGCAGCATAATAGATGTACATGTGTATTACAATGGGATATCGTGCCTTTGCTTTATATAAATGGTAGACTCTAACATATGAAAAGGGTTCATAAAGTTGGATATTTAAAAGTAATTCTAAAGTAATAAAAGTGATTCAACATTACATTTAACAAACTTATGATTCATATGATCTATTTCTGTGGATACTGAATTATATTTGCAAAATAATAAAATGAAAGAAAATCCTAACATAGCCAATGTTTACATTCTAAGTGCAAGTGACATGATATTTAATAAAGTGAACTTTAAAAACTAAAGAAGTTTTTAAAACAAACCACGTTATCTAATCAACTTCATCTGAAAGAAAAAATACAGACTGAGTTTTTTATGTGATTTTCCTGACAAACTACCTATATAAAATATTGACAAAATGGGGCAAAAGCTAATGGTTCATGGTTTAACAAACATGCATAATTAATTGGAATTTAGAAAACCTGTGAATATAATTTTAGATCAGTCTTATTATTATCATTTTTTTTTAATTTGCAGGGCATAAAAGGAAATGTAATGTGGAATAACAACATCAAAACATGCAAGACAGACTTATGGCTACAATGAAAGAAAACCTAGCAGCATTCAGCTGCCATGACTGGCTTCCATTTTCACCTTTATTCGCTTCACAGCATTTATCATCTGCATGATGAAAATTGTTTTTGAAGAGAGAATAAGAATAAAATAATTGAGGCAAAAGAGAGTAATGTTACAAACAAAAATAAAGGAAAAATGTGACAGCAGGAAAGAAAAAAAGAGAAAATAATTAATGCATTATTTACACATACCCAATAATTATTACCTAGAAAAAGTTATTATAATACAAGATAAAGATGATTAAAATCTTCTTTAGAGCATTTCTAAGTAGTTAATATATATTGAAACATTAATTGTCAGCATCAATAATATTGAGTTTACTCAAACATTAATTAGGACATTGATTTTTAAAATGTAAACATTTAGATTTATAACTTGAAAATACATTTTATAATGCAAAAGCAAAGTTATTCCATTATTCTGCTGAAAAATTCATACTGCTACCTTAAATAAATTCTCTTCATACATTTTATAGTGTTTTATGGTAATTTTTCTACAATAATAACTGGGAACAAATATTTAATGAAAGCAGTTGTATTTTCAGCAATAAATGAACATTTGCAAGAATAGAAGTCAGGATCATTAATGCAACTGTACACTCGAACACTACCTCTTTAAATAATTTAGAGAAGCAAAGACCATAAAAATAATTTTTCAGACCTATATTTTCTTTCAGGGCTAAACCAAAGTAACATTTGATGGGGAATTCCACACTTAAAATGAAATGATCCCAAGTTAGTTGGAGTTCAATTGCATCATTGTTTTAGAATTTCTTTATTTTATATTCTTAAATATACATTTTTTCCTCAGAAAATATTTTTAATTTGTCATGCATTTGAATATTGTGTTTTCTAATCAGGTTCTGTTTTCCAGCCATGAAAGATCTGTGTTATTTTGAACTACAGAAAGTGATCAATACATGTCTTACTGTGCGTCATATTATTTCTTTTTCAGTTTATCAAATTGAAGAACACTTATAACACATACATAACAAATTTCCAGAGAGTAGAATTATTGTACCGTCAGATATTAACAACCTCCAACAAAAGTGTTTGTCCCAAATTATACTTGTAGTCAAAATTGGACATGACCTAACTTCAGAGTAGCAACAACAAAAAAACAAACAAGGAATCAATTAATGATACTGAGGTCTTTCTTTGGTTAAATACAAACAATATTAATCATCTTGTGAACCATGAGAAATGGTAGGGTATTTTT
This sequence comes from Fukomys damarensis, assembly GCF_012274545.1. NCBI lineage: Eukaryota > Metazoa > Chordata > Mammalia > Rodentia > Bathyergidae > Fukomys > Fukomys damarensis. The sequence continues at coordinate 20,330,394 of NW_022900936.1, forward strand.
TCAAAACAATTTTTTCATTGAGAATTCTTTAAGGTACTGTATTTTATTATGAACGATAACAAATGATTAGTATTCTAGTCTCTAAAATTATAAATTAATAAATAAGTATAATTTTGTCAGCTTCTAATTTTACAATTTTGTGATTATGTTTTAACAATCTTTATGTTATTATTTTATATTTTCATTATTTATAAAATACCAGATGAAGTTATAATGTATGAAGTTTCTCAAAGGTAACATTGACTTCGCACACTTTTTCTATAAAATTGAAGAGATACATACTTTAAAATAAACACCTTTGATAACTAAAATGTAAGTATATTAGTAATTTCAAAATTCTTTCAAAAATCAGAAACAAATCATGAGAGATGTAGTATTCATTTAGACACATACTCAGAAAAAATTCATTTTCATGCAACATATTGGCTATGAATGTCAGGTGAGCATATTGTTAAAACCTAGTAGTTTATTTAAATAAATGTTCTTTGGATTTAGTCTATTGTGTGCAAGAAAGTAAATATGTGTTAAAGCATATATTTTTACAAATAAAAATAACCGTTAAACTTATTCGGTCTATAATGCATTATATACAATTAATGTAAAATGAATTCTTCACTTTGAAAACCACACTAGCGATGCCCACTTTGCTCAAAACGGTATACTAAAGGTCATCATTACCTACCAAGTCCAATTTATTACAGAGTCAGTGTCGGTCTACATGAATATATATCTCTTCATTTTCTACTGTTATCATCTCTCTTACAATATTTATTTCCACTCACCGCTTGCATCAGTCACATGGACAGATTTATAATGTCTATGTATTCATTTAACTTAAAATACTTCTCTCTTCCTGTGGGATCAGCATTAAGCTTATTTACATAGTTTTAAGAGGACTCTGTCAGGTGGGTCTGAATTGCAGCTCCCTCTTATCTTCTCTGCATACACACATCTCTAGATTCTGCTCCAGATTACCCTTTTCCAGTGGTTACAGGAGATCAGCCTTTTCTTCTATCAGACACTTCTTACACCTAACACTCCCTGGAAGCTTAATGCCTTAAAGTCCCCTTTAGAGAACTACTTTGAAAGGAAACCATTCCTAGTCCTAACTGTATCCCATGAGTTAGGTATTTTTGCCAACTGCTCCCATGGGAGTATCCCATAGTTGTAACCTTTCATGGATTATAGTTCATGTTGAGTGTCACGCTTTCTTTTTAGACTGTGAAATCGTTTTGCTCTAGGGTCCTCTCTCTTCTATTTATGACTTAATCTTTCCCCCTCCTCTTAGTTCTTTCACAAAGCAAGATTTCAGAAAATGCTCCTAGAATGAATGAATGAATGAATTTAAAATTGGCAGAGCCAGAAGAAACTAAACCAGAATTCTCTACATTTTCATTCTAGGTCTTGCCTAAAACTTCTCAATCAGTTAATCAAGCTGAAGGTAAATATAACATCTTAGAGTACATGCATCACAACATGTATTCGTATGTCTTTATGTATAGGTATAACAATAATTAACACAGTGCATTATAAATATCGGTAAAATATTGATATTTCAAATTTACAGGGGCAAATAAATTGATAAATGATGGTACATTTAATCACTTAAGTGTATCATTTTTTAAGGCATCAAAGTTTTCATATAACTTAAAGTAGCACTAAACTTCAATAAATCCTTTAATATTCTGAAATAATTTTAACATGAGCACCATTTCCTTGTGTATTTATATATCCATATATAATATAGATGTAGATATATATTGTGATACCTTTTACTGGCTTTTGTTTTCTTTTTCATTTTATTTTAGTACTGGGATTTGAACTCAGGTCCTCCACACTGAGTTGCATTCTCACGGATTTTTATTTTATTTTGACATTAGGGTCTTGCTAAGTCACTACACTTTCCAGGTTTGGCTCAAATTTGAAATCTTCCTGCCTCAGCTCTCCCAAATGTTGGAGTTAAAGGCATATAATGCCACACATGGCTTGTTTTGGTTTTCAATAATTTCTTATATAGATTTCAGGGAATATAGGTGCATAACACTAAACAACATAACTAATATCTAATTTGTGATGCCACACTTTATATGAAAATTGTAATTAAAGCATTGTATTTACTACAATATTAATTTTGTTTCATTGACATATAATATTTGTACGTATTTATAGGACACAGAATGATCATCAGATCAAGGTAATTAGTATTTCCATCTTTGAAACATTTATCGTTTATTTGTTGTGGGGACATTCAAATGCTACCGGTCTAGTTCATTATGAAACATGAAAAATTGTTGGGAACTATTGTTACCCTTCTGTGTTGTAGAATATTAGGACTTACTCTTTCTATGTAAATGTATTTTAATATATTTTAATACAAATTCATGATTTCCTCTAAATATATGAACTGCATTAAAGATTTATAAGAATGGAATACACTTTTGAATTCCACTTTAGATACTCTGACTAGATTTGTTAATCATGTTTTACATTATGTTCTTAATTCTCTTCATAGAATATAATTACTATAATCATAATATTGTTATGGAAGAAATTATTGATTTTTTCAAATTCACAAGCAAATAGTAGAAATAAAGAATAGTACATTCAGCTTTTCTTATTTAGGTACATCACCTCCTATAAGATTTTCATAGGCCTTGAAATGGCACTGAATTTGAGTTGATTATTTAGGCTTTTAAAATCTTCCTTGTAAAATGAACATCTCTGCCTTATGTAACTCATAATTACGAATAAAGTGAGAAAAATGCATAAGGACTTGGTAAATTAAATGGAAAATGCCATCAATGTAAGATATCCATATTATTTCCAAAGGCACCTCACTGCACAATTTTAAAATATAATGAAAGTTTAATTCATAGCATTAACTAATGTTAGCAAGACAAAGTCACAAAGTTAGTTTTAAATCTCATAATCAACAGTTAATTTAATAAAATTAAGTGTATAAAACTGATTTCAATTTTTAAAATACTGAAGATATAAGAAATTCATAGTAAATAAGATTAGAATCAATTTGAAATTACAAGAATGTTAAGTAACATGACCAAAATGACAAATTTTAGTTCTTTCCTAGTTTCAGAAGCATTGTGTACTAACAATGATATTCCATGATAGTGCATTCTCTGTCTTGATGAATTAATTTGATGTTCTCATTTTTCTTTACATGTTTATGTAAAGAACACGTCTATAAAATTTAAATACTAAGGGTACATAAAGGGCACATTTAATATAAGGCAAATGTTAACATATGACCAATATAGAAACTAAATAACAGAAGTAAGTTTTATTTTATATCAGTATTCATATGCTCTTGCTTCTTTACCTTTATATTTATACTAAGCAGTAACCAAAAATACTTTAAGAGAGCTCTTACGGCTTTTGATAATGTCCATAAAATATCAATGGGTGTAAGTACGATGACATATCAAAAGAACAACATACTAGTTTGTTGTGAAAACAGATGTAGAGTTTCCCGCCATAACGCATAATCTCTGTGAGACTGCAGCTCTGTGCCTTCATGGAGTTGCATTTGTGGCTCTCTTTGCTTCACTGCCTGAGTGATTCTGCCTTTCTAAAATTGATCTCAATGTTCAGTCACCTTTATCTTTGGCAGTATCTAACCAGAATCACAAATCAGGTTGTTCATGTTGCACAGAGAAGTTGTCTTATTTCTAAAGGTTTCCTCTAGGCTCGGCAGATTTTCATTCTGCTTTTTATCTTTCATTCTCACCTTCCATTCTTTCCCTCTGCCTATCCTCTTCACATCACTCTATGTCTAAAGCTATGAAAGTATTTTTACAAAATACTTCATGGCAAGAGCAACTGGGAACACTTCAAGGTGACATGCCACACTAATCATGATCGGAATCTAGAGCTTACATCTAGTTTATAAACTTACCTTTGCATTTTTTAATAAAAAGAGCTCTAGCTGTTGTAAACGGATGGCATAATACTTATGTTAGGAAAGCTTGTAGTTTTGCTTACCTTTAATAATGTTGGGTTTGGGCGGCATGCTGAACTCATATACTGTTGGTTCAGAATATCCTAGTCTATTGGCGGCCGTGATTTGAACTTCATAGCCCATTGTCCACTGTAGATGCTCCAAAATAATGTGGTCTTTATTTCCTTGCACTTTTTTCTCTAGCCATTGATCTTCTTTATCTTTCTGTAACAAGGATACAAATATATTTTTAAAAATACATAATTTATTTGGGAGTGGGAACAAATAGCTTCATTAATATTGGTTTTCATATTTACGTGGCTATATGAACTTGCAATATCAGTGAAGTCAATATTATTTCTAATATTTACTACATAAGATAAAATGTCTATGCTTATTAACCAGAGCAATAATTTTGTATACTTTAATCTTCCATTTATTGTATTATTTGTCTAATGTACACAGACTGGGATTTGGTCACACTTAATTATTAAGTATGTGATAGAAAAGTGAAATTGAATATATTAAATAATTTTCATATGTCCATTAAAATAATTTCCAGAGACATTTTAAAGTCTGGTGAAGCAGGAGAGCTGTATGGAAATTAAAGTATGGATATTATTATACAATTTTTTAGCACTTGCATTATTTCACTACTATATTTTATGATTCATAATGAAATAGCATATAAGTAAAATTACCATGTGGAAATTTAAAAAATTAATCCTACTGCTAAACATTCTAAATTTAAAGACTGTTCTATTATTTCAGACTATATGGTATTAGAATTGCTCAATATGAAAAATAGCATCATTACAACAGCTAGCACAGAAAAATAAATTGGTAGAATTTTGTGAATTACATTGTCAAAAAACATGGGAACAATGAGGTATAACATATGTTAACAATTTAAAAATGGGTAAGTTTCTTAACCCTTTTGTTCTTTTCCTGTCTAAAACAGAAATATTAGCAACAGCTTTTCTATTGCACTTTTTGATGGAACTATAAGGAAAACAGTAAATTGTATTTTCCAGGGCCTGAGGAATTGTAATCAAAACAGACTCCATTACTAGGAAGTAACTATTTCCATAGTAACCAGATGGAAATGAAGTATTTTCCCAGAATCATGTATCTAATAATCTATAACTGTAATTTCAATCTTATTTCCCAGTAACTAGGTATAAATAAATTGAATTCTTGATATATAAATTGAAAAATTTGTTTAACCTTATAGTTTATCCCCATATTTGATCCCCGGTACCAAAAAAAAAAAAAGTAGGTATATAGTTTATCCCAATATTACCTTATGTCCAGACAAAATTTTTACAATGCTCCTTCAAATATAAAGAATAAAATGTTTGCTGAACTAATGATGAATAATTAAGGATTTATTCTCTAAAAGCAAACTGTACTTAACTGGCATACTCCAAACATACACTTCAGAACGGAAACAAAAAGATATTATGGTTTTGATAATGTAGTATTATTCTCTATCTTTTGAGTTATTTCTGATGATATAGATCTTTTATGAATAACAAAATTTTTAATTTCTTCAAAAACTTAAGGTATAAAAATCTCTAATGAGATCCGGGTTCTAAATGGACATTTAATTTGAAAGACAAAAATGTATAGATTTTTATATATTTTTGTTTTCAATTTTTACATTATATTAGTTTATACTGAAATTTTAAAACATTATTTTTATTGGTACATTTTAGATATATACTACAATGACATTCATCATTGGAAATTTGTACCTTTACATAATATATCTTGGTTCTTACTTTTTTCACCATTCCCCTGCCCTCCCTTCAACCCCTCCACACCTCCCTATTTACAAAGATTTTATTTCCGTATTTTCATTTTCTCATATTAGTTCCATTCCTTTCATTCCTTTCCCCAATACCTCCCAGTTCCCCTTCTCCTTTGGACCTTTTCTTCCTATTTCACAATATCTGTTTTGCCTTTTCATTCTTATTTACACTTTCAGTTTCTTACACCAGAAAAACTATTTGGTATTTACAGGTGTGTCCTATTTATTTCACTTAAGAGTACGGCCTCAGTGTGCACTCATTTAGCTACAAGTCTCTAGTTTCTCATTCTTTATGGCTGAGTACTACTCCATTTTATTAAAAAAAATTTTTTTTTTCTTTTTCCAGTCTCCACTTGATGGGCAATGGGGCTTCTTCCAAGTTTTAGCTAGTACAAATTGTACTGCTATGTGGAATTTTCAAAATGGCCTATTTCCCATTTGGATTTAAGATCTTAAATGATATAATGGAAGGGCAATGGGAAAACTGCAAAGAGAAGCTGTAACTAGTTTAAGAATCTAAGGGAATAACAAAGTTAAGAATCAAACCAAAGCACGCCTTGGGAATGCTTAAGATGGCTGTACTAGAGCCATCGTATCCCAACATTCTCTTTCTTCAGCCATTCATTTTTTTCCATCGTTAATGGGTGGTGAGGCTGTTCCAGAAACTATGAAGGCAACAGTATACAAGACATACACAATACCCTCATTTTTTTATTTTAAACCAACACAGAAGAAGGTGATGAGCTCTTTGAATAACAAGGGAATTCATTTAGGGCTTATAGAGAGAGATGTCAATAGAGCTCCAGGGGCAGGCAGGTCTCCCATGGAAATAATATTGTTCTTACAGGAAGTAATGAACTCTGGTGCTGTTTCATATATATTTTTTTATTTATATATATATATATATTTATTATATTTATTTTTGCATATTTATTTATTTATTTCATATGTATATATTCCTTCATGGAACATTATATCCAAAAATAAACACAATAACTTTAAAACCCATGAAAATGCATAACCATTAAAGGATATAAGAAGATATGCTCTGTGATAATGATTTCAAATAAATTTAAAAATTTCTAGAGTTACATAAAAACAAGTGCCTTGCAAGTTGGTAGAAATGTGTACTTTTGTGGCTCCGGCATTCCACCAATAATTCATAATTCTATGTAACTATCAAGTGCTTGCTATAAGTAATTTGTTAAATTCAAGGGTTTGGATTTTGCTTTGGATCTGAATGGAGATATCAATTTCAAGCCAAAAAATAAATCGGTTAATTGAGATCTGAAATACCTTGAAATTCTTTACAGGTTGAAAAGACTTCCTGTCCTTCAAGCAATCCTACAAAAAATATTATTTCTAGGAACTGAGCATTTTAGGTGAATCTTACAATTTTCCAAAATACCAATTCCAAGAATGGTGTATTTGAAGAGAAACTTCTAGACATGCACAAAACATACAGGCATTTTTTTCTGAATTGAGTCATTTAACTCTTAACTGTTGAAGCATGGTAAATTAAAAATGTCTCCATCCTTTTAGACTAATGGTGCAAGAAACCAAGGGGAGTTCTAATATTTTCCCAATATAAATCAATTTCATTTTCCATTCAAAATTAGATAAGGAGATATTTCAATCCCATAATTGCTGTATCTAGGGAACAGAAAAAAAATAAAGTAGGTGTTACCAAAAAACTCCCCTAGGCATGGCAATCTCAATTATACATTTGCAGAGCACGTAATTTACAGAATTTCAATGCCCAGGGACCGATTTAAGATAACTGGTTACAAAATGTTCCCCTAGGTAACTTAATGAGATGATTTGCTGAATAGGGCTATTGTTAATAAGCCAATTAAATGCTGAAGGGCAGTTACTGAAAACCTGGACTTTTTTTGTACTGTAACTACTATTCTTTTAAGCAGTACTTTTGTCAGAAAATATCAGGGCTACACAGCAATTAAGGATATATATATATATGTATATATATATATATATATA
>NW_022900936.1:20338410-20345142 GCF_012274545.1 Fukomys damarensis
TATACTTTTTTTTTTTTTTTTTACTGGGAATTGAACTCAGGTCCTTGCACTTGCAAGGTAGGCCACTGAACTGCTAAGGAAAATCCCCGGCCCAAGGATACCTCTTAACAGTGATTCTAAAGTCATGATATTAGGATATTAGGACATATTTTCTACCTTCTATACAGGAGTACATCAGAGAAAAAGAGGAATGATTCATATATTTTATTTCTGGAAGGCTATTCAGTGTTTTATTCATAACAAGTAATTGTTAACTTTCTTTTCAAAGTTTCTTGGAAAAAAATCTAAATAAAACTGAATAATTACAAAATTAAAGGCCAATACAGCTGGTGAATTCATACTCACTAGGTGGAATTTAGGTTATTCTAACTCTTGTGTCATCTGATTTAATATTTTGTGTGAATGTGTAGCAGTTTTGGGTGAGATCAGGCACGTTCAGGGTGGTAAGGCTGTAGACAATACAGAAGTTTTGGTTTTCTTAATTTCATGATATTGAGGGTCACATATTTTTTATTTGTATGAACTTACAGAAGGATTCAGAAATCTCTAAATTCTGCTGTACAAGAAAGGGAATCTAGTAATCTGGATAATTCCTACCATCTGTATGTATATGCACATGCTTATGCATGTGTGTGTAAAATAAAAGATATTCCTCTGAGATTTGGGAACATGTAAGGTACAGTGGATTTTAGCAGAAAACTTTTAATTTATAATATTTTTTTCATTATTATAAATGACTCAAATTACCTTTGTTCCATGTTCTGATGCTGGGTAAAATTTCGTAAGATGAGCCCTAAGTAATACTTGTAGAGTCTTCCTCACCCACATACTACTCAAGAGAAAATAAATCTAATTGCTCTGTTATTACTCCTGGCACATCTATAAACATTGGCAGAGTTCAAGCCATAATCTTTACACTTGATTTTAATGTACTGATTTTTCTTCTGTTCATTATTTTCCCATTTATGAATCTATTATATGCCATTTTATAATTGAATAAAATGGATTAACTGATTCCTTGCTGCTTTTATTCATTTAAAAGGCTTTTATTCAAACAACAAATAGCCTATTTTATACTGCCAATGTAAAGATGAATAAAACTCACCTACTTTTTCTTTTTCTTTTTGGTACTGGGGATTGAACTCAGGGCCTTGCGTTTGGGAGGCAGGTGATGACACCACTGAGCTAAAACCTGGCCTGTCATTGTATTTTTTCACAGCAAAAAAAATAAAAATCACCAAACTATTTCATACTCTAATTACTAAAGGCATTCATTTTCCACAAGTATTTCAAAATTAAAATATATTTCCTAAATGTATTTAATAGACATACTAAAACTCTATAACTATAAAATACATGCTCTCATTAAACCTCATTTTTATTAATTTACAATCTTAGTGCTATTTCCAATACTACATTCTGTTTTTCTGTTTTTATTCACATTCTGGACTTCAAATGGCTTATGAAGTTCAAATACTTACTGTCACTAGTTCCTAATGTTCCTTTCTCTCAAAATATTTTAAGTTATCAATTTTCTTTAGCACTTCTTAGCTCAGAAAACTCAAAATTATGCCATAAGTGATAGTTATGATCCTATAGCTATCACCATTAGAGTAAAAATTGTGAAAAAGTCTTGGAAGCATGGAGCAAAACTATTTATTAAATTATACAGAGTTATACTGACACTACATTGCTAAGCAGATGTAAAATACTGTGTACTTGAAATAAACTTTTGTGTTTCTTAAGACACTCTATTAGATTAATATGCTTATCATTAAGCTCCAGATATATGATTTAATCTTATTCTCTTATTGTTGGAGATGTTAATTTTCATGGAGTGCCCATAGAAACAACTAAATTGGTTTTTATTACTGTAGTTATAATCTAATAAATTCTGTCTTCTGAGCATAGGATAATGTGCTTATGGTTTCCAATCTTCAGGAAGTTATACACTATCTCTGTTAGTACACTGGTACTTTGCTTTTGCCAGTGAAATTCAAATGAAACGCTTTTGATTCATTATTTAATAGAAAACAGCAGTAATAAATAAAATATAGTGACTCCATTAATATTGTTCTCAGAATATAAAATATATACTTTTTTTGTAGAGCAAAACTGAAAACATTGGCTAACAGAAGAAATCTAGTGAAAAAATTAGGGTTTGAGGTTTACTTATTTACCATATTTTTATCACGTTTTTCATAGAGATTACCTGTTTAAAAATGCATTGTATATTTCAAAGTGATTTTTCAAATTATTTAGTTGCACTTTGCTCCAACGTAGAATTTATAAACTTTGAAAAGGAATAGAAATGATTTGAAATCATACATACAGTAACAATGATGGATAACAGTGCTAAAAAGGTTACCACTTCACTGCAAATGTAGAGTAACATGGAAAATGTCTCTAAAATTTCTTAGTGACAAATGCTCTTGAAAAAGCATGTTGTTAAATGAGGAGAAATAAAATATGTGTGAAATTATTTCTTCCCAGTATATTTTTGTCGACATGAAGGTAACTGTATTTAATCATGATACCTCCGATTGCCCCTTTAGAAGATGATACTGACAATGTGAAATAGAGGAAGGAAGAGAGGCAAAAAATAGGAATGAAGGAAAACACCATTGAAGGAGAAGGCAGACTCTTTTATGACGGGTAATGAGAAAGATTGTCAGGATGGCTGCAACTGGAAGCACAGCACTGGATCATTAGGAAATCTGGGACTGTGACTCAGACATTCATACAGTGTAACTTGCACAGGTAAATTTGTATTGGTTTACAACTGCTGCAAACTATGTTTCAATTATACAGTCTTTTATTATCTGTTTTGTCTCACCACAAAGTCACCTAACTTTGCTGCTTTAGTTTGCTCTTCAAACACATGAGACAATGTAAGACTACATTTTATTAAATATAAAAGTTCTCTTAACAGCAAGTAATTTCTTGCAATGCAAAAAGGATAAAACTTTTTTTCTCTCTTTCTTTTTTTCAAATGTCCTCATACTCTGAATGTGGATGGAAAGCCACCTTCTTAGGAAGCAAGATAATCTGTATTAGGATAAAAGCCAATGTGCTAATAATAAAAGAATATAAAGAAAAATAATTTTGATTCCTGATTTCATTTCTGGGATTTGACCCTAAATATGAAATATTTTATAAATAAACTTATTTAGTTAAAAAAAAACTTCTTTTAGTAGAATTTGACCATGTTTTCTGGAACCCAAATGTATATTTTAATAAATAAACAGCCTCTATAAACTCTAAGATCAAAATCTATGGAAAAATTTCAGACCACTTTCCAGAAATAAGTATTTTGAGTAAATACATAATTCTAACTTGTAATAAATAGTTTGAAAAAGATGCATGCTCTGTGCAGCGGTGTTCAAAGTTTCTCAACGTCACTTGTGTAAAACTGGAAAAAGAAACAGAGGTAAAAGAAATCACAGCATTCCTAAATTATTTACAATTTGTTAATAAATGCTATGAATAAAAGAGATGAAAACTCACATAAAATAATAAATGCTTTATCATCAGTGTAATATATATTTGGATGCACAGAGTGTAGCATTTTTTATTCTAGTATCAACTCATTAATGAAAATCAAATATATCTTTAATTTTAAGCAAAAAATAATACCTAAAGTATATGAGACATAGTATCACAAGGAGCCATGGGAATTTACTGAAAACTCTTAATACACATCAATATATTTTACTACTAATTCTAGGTAGATGGGAAGGCAGGTCACAATTTAAGTGGATGGGCCTGTTATCCTGGTCTAATTTATGACTTCACATTGCACTTGTGTTCTTTACACAGTCTCTCTACCTTTTTTAGAGTTTTCAGAGGAGCAAATGAGAATGGCTTTGAAACCTGGCCAAAGTGGAATGACACTCTCAGCCCCATTGAGAGACCAGAGAGCCTTGGTGTAGGAGCATAAAGCCTGTGTAGCAGGTTGCAGAAAAGATACGGAGCTGCTCATCACAGACAGCACAAAAACCTGGATGAAGAGTTGTCTTTGAAAAGAATATTAACATTAAATTGAAGACAGTAAAGTGGCATCTAAAATTAATTATCGAAGCATGCCAATCAAAATCAAATTTCCTTTTTATTACTCCTCTAAACGTACATGCTTGAGTTATAAGTAGTAATATTGTATTTTAGCAAATTGTGGGCACTATGAAAATATTGAAAATTTATCCATATATGGCAAAGGAGCACACTTTTCAATATATTCTATACTATATGCAATTAGTCAATGTTCCTTAAGGAAACATTTTGAGGAGAAATCATTTTCAGTGACCTTGGGCATTTTTTAGCTAAAGGCAAAGAGAGAAAATCCATGGCAAACTTCTTCATCACCTCACAGAGTTGTCATCTTTCCTTCCCAAACTCTTAATACCCATGCAGCTCTTAACTGCCTAAATAGGGAGTGATAATTAAATTTGAAAAAAAAAAAGAACTTCCTAAAGTTCATTATGGGCATGCTTTGTTAAATATTAAGGATCAAACAATCTTAGAATTTTATTACAATAACTTATTCTGAAGTGTGATTTGCTAATAATTCCACCCCAAAAGGTACAATGGGCAAGAGGGCTTATCCTGAAATTATGAAAATTAAGCAGAATTGAAAGTTATAAGATGTTACAAAACTTGTACGAAAAACGGGAGATCTATGTCTTTTCTGAAATGTTGATCAATTGTATTTCTCACCTAGAAATCACAAGATGAAAGCTATGAAATTATTTTGATGCTGTATGCTGAGATTTTGACAAAAGAAGAAAGTTGCAATTTAAAATGATGAATTTCAGAATAGAAAATTAGCTCTTGTGATTGCTGTCACTGAATATACATTCATTCCTGATCTCTGTATGAACTCAGTGCAATTTGAAAAACCTGGTAAAAAATCAAAATGAATGAAGTACTTACACTTCTGTACTTCACGATGTATTCCAAAATGGGAGCTCCTCCATCATCCTGTTTGGTGATGCTGAGTTTAAAACTCTTTCCACTGCTTGGCTGCCCATGTATGGATGGAGGACTTGGTTCACCTAGATATGTAATACAACATTTCTTCATTTCCCCACATTTCATATATATAGAGAAACTGTATTTTAATAAAAAGAACACTGTCATATAATTAAAATATGTGATGTTATCCTAGATTTACTGCTTGATATTTGGTCTTTGTTGTGAAATTACATCTAATCCTCACTGACTCCTCCAAAAACTAGCAACATTCACAAATCCAAACTATTATGCCCAAATTGTACAATATCAAGATGAAATATACTATTTCTACTTGTGCAAATTCTGTGACAACAGTGCTGCATCAATCAAGTATAAGCTTTATTTCTTTTAGTATCATTAGTGTGAATTCCTATTTACTTTATTAATGTAAATTCTTTTCAGAATATTTATGGATTTTATTCTCATAAATACTGCATATTAACACATCAAAATGTTTTATTATATACCTATGAAGATAAATGATGGCTTGCCATGAGTTATCTACTATAACAAGTATTTTCTTCCTAGATTCATAATAGTATAAAAATTGAAGATGACATTTATAGTCTTGTACTCTAGCCTTTTGTCTCAATATTTTATTTTCTTGTAGGTGTTTGAATATATTTGCCATTAATTCTATTCTTCCAGTATTTATATGTTATGTTACAGATGCTGACAATATTTACAAAAGAACAGGTGTGCACTCATGTTTAAGGCTTTTCCACATGAAGAATACCAGCACTGTTTGGTAACTGAGAATGGCATCTCCTGGCTTTGTGCGAGTGTTCTGAGGTGCTTGAGTGCACCTCATTATCTCCCTGTCTGTTTCTTCCCAGACTCTGAGGATAAGGAAATGGAAATGTATATGATCTCTGGTATACATGGGTAAAACTAGGGATCACAAACACAAACTTTAGTTTGCAGTGATTCAGAATACTTGTAACATCCAATCTCTTTAAAAAATGTCAAGACGAACTGAACACAATAAAGCAAAGACGTTGGGTATCTCCAATTTGGAGAAACTTGAGATTTCATTCTCCTCATCAGTTTGACATTTATAATATGGTGTTTATAATCAAAAGCATTTAAGTAGTTTTATTTTGCCAAAATGCAGGTCATTAAAGCAATATGATTATAGGATTTGTTAAATTGTAAGCAAATAACAAAATAGCCTTATATGTTAGAGCTATATAGAAATAGTGAAAAGAAAATTTATAGTGTAATTGGCCATAAAGTTAATAAAATTAACATATAGATATTATGAAGAATACAATTATATATTAAAATTATTTAATGAGATTATGGGAAATCTACATTTTATAATGTGGATTTTATATAATTCTCATTTAATAACAATTATATTATTTTCATAATAGCATTTTGAATGAGTTAAGAACCAGAAATTATAGCTTAAGTAGCAACAGTTGTACATATAAAATGAAAAAATCTATGCATATATTTAAAAATAAGCATAGACTGAATTTGTAATTCCATTACAAGTTATACTTCCTTTGAAAAAAATAAAATCCAGAACAAATATAATGAGGATTCTATTGGAGACAAACAGATAAAACTTATGGTTTCTATTCATGATTACAATAAAATGTTTATGCAAAATCAATAATATCAATAATAATAGAAATTTAAGGTATATAAGTTATATAGCTATATATAACTTATAAAATCCCAAGAAGTTAAAAATATCGTATGAAGCAACTTTAT
>NW_022900936.1:20345347-20356765 GCF_012274545.1 Fukomys damarensis
ATATATATATGGCTAACATCCAACTTCCAAATTTGAAGATATGAAGGTAAGTCAATTACACACTGAGAAAGCAGTGTTGTAATTTATTTTTTTAAAATTATCTTTATGAGCATATGCTTACAATACATAATGCTTACCTTTACTTTGTGGAATCTGTACATATGCATAATACATTTCATTTCTTTTTTCATTTGCTACCACTTCCATCCCTCCCTGCTCCTTCCAATTTTTGGTTGCCTTCCTATTTGTGAAAGCTCTATTTACATATTTCCTTCATTTTTTTTCAATCCACTTAACCTTCCTTCCCTATATTTCTTATTTCCTTTCCCATTTTAAAAATGTCTTCCCACTTTCTACTGTCCATCTTTCATTTGGTTATTTTTGGTTACATTTTGGGATTCTCGTGTGTAAGAAAAACCATGGCATATTTAAGCTTGTACGTCTGATTTATTTCAATCAACATTACATATTTGTGGATATAGAGCCATCTTCATAGCATGATATTAATAGTGCTAGAGAGAGAGAGAGAGGAGGAGGAGAAAGAGAAAGAGATTGAGCGTGGTGACTAAGAGTAGGAGGAAATGAAATTGGACAGATTATCCACAGGCTTATAGAAGAAATCATGCCTTTATTTTGAACTCATTTACAGTTGCCTTGAGTGTTATCCAAAACGGAAAAACCACAGCAAAATGCACAGTTCAATGAAAAAAAGAAATATCACATAAATACTCTTCAACCTGTGGATGCAGAGAGCTTTGCAGCAGGTTGGAAGAGCTCTTAATGATGCCGGCAGGCAAAACTATGTTGGGATGGAAGGTGGGAATTTAAAAGGTCATGTGGTTGAGAATTTAAGAGCAGAGAACAGGCAGATAAAGTAGGGGAAGATCAGAGGGCGGTAGGATTAGCTGTTAAAACGCATGAGCTTGACTTTCTCCTGGTGAATAAATGAGAGACTAAAAAAGGCGACAGCACTGGAAATGGAGATCAAGCAGTTCATCAGATAGACTGTGTGGGAACCAATAGAAAATTGTTGGTGAAAATTAGGATAAGATAATTCATTATGACCAATTTGGTGCTCCTAACACATGTCTAAAACAATTAGGCAGAGATTTTCTAACAGTATTTGTTCAGTAATATTTATTCAATTTTCTCATATTTTATATATATATATTTTTTTTTTTTTTTCTCATATTTTATATATATATATTTTTTTTTTTCTTTCTGGTACTGGGGATCAAACTCAGGACCTTGCACTTGTGAGGCAGTAGTAAATCCCCAGCTCACATTCTATGATATATTAAACATAAAATAGAAGTCTTCAAATTTATCTTAATTACCTAAAAATTCAAATGACATAATATTTAAAATGGAATAGTTATAGGAAAGGCTACAGTAGTTCTTTGGAAGTCATTGTCACAGATAAATTTATTGCTTTTTTCCCCCACTTCATAATTTGTGAGATAAATGCAATAATATCTCATCAGAACAACAAAGTACTACAAATGTTACATGAATATTTTTCTACTATCACAGAATATAGTCTGATGTCCAAAATGCAATTATTCAGATTGTAATAAGGACAAATGCCTCACAGCAGTTTTTACTGTATATATTCCAGTGCACCTTTTCTTTATTTTTTTTAGCCTAGCTCTAAAACAGTTATCCTATAAATCTCAGATGCCATCATCTTTAGAAGCCACTTCATCAAAGACATATTTCACTTCCACAAAATCTTAAAGTATCTCCCTGCGTTATAAAATTCCATAAATTTGTAAGTGAGGAAAATGGCAACAAAGAGCAAGACAAAGATGATTACTTACGAACTGGTAATGTTTGGAAGATTTCTATCTTGCTGTAGTCCCCTTGACCTTTCCCATTCACAGCTGCAACCCTGATTTCATAAGTTGTATTTGGTTCCAGGTTGCTCAAAACAACAATTGCTAGAAAAAGACAAAAATGTACACAAATCCACATTTAATGCATTCTACTCAGAAAAATAAACTTATAATGATGTTGGGTGAATAATTTCATAGGAAAGCATTCCACGAAGCAAGGAAAGTCTTTTAAGAGCGCATAAGTTTGGAATAGTCCTTTTCTGCACCTACAGTTTAGCTTCCTAAAGCAAGCAGTGACTTTCAAAGACAAACAACATTCTTTTATAATAGAAAATAAAATTTTTATTTAGTCTTATTAATATCTGAGAACAGCATTATATAAACAATCTTTTCTTGCATGTATTGCAAGTACTTCATATTCTTTAATTATTTCTATTTGTTTAAAGGTAACATGTAACTCAACATATAAAGTACTAATGTCCAGTACTGACATTTATTAAGTCATATCAGAGAACTGTCACAAAATGCAAACAATTGCAAAAGTGTTTCCTTTTTATACTATCTCCAATAATATCCAATTATTTTTAACATTATTTTATGTTCTCACCACTAGAATATTTATTGTAATTTTTTCTCAACTACACACTGTACCAGACCTGGATTCAATATAACACAAATAAGAAAAACCTGAGAAAGCACATGAAAATAAATGTGAGAAGTTTCTCCTGGGATATGCCAATTCCTTTAATGGACAGATAATTTTGGAATTAAATATTATTTAAAATAATATATTTTAAAATAGAATAGAATACTTCATCTTTAGGGCCGGGGATTTAGCTCAGCGATTCTTTGGCCTGCCTTGCAAGTGCAAGGAACTGAGTTCAATCCCCGGTACCAAAAAAAAAAAGAATACTACATCTTTACAAATACTTCATTTAGAGCTAACAAAATTCTACATTTGTTCCTATTGTCTATCAGCTTCGGCTAAACATCAAAAATTTAAGTAGTGGAAATGCCAGTGTCTTAATAGCAATCAACAGAACATCTTGTCTCCTTTACACAATACCGCTAATCAACACAGATAAACACTGACCGATTCATGTCAGAAGAAATAATTCACCAATAATATCAGATTATAAATGATCAAAAACAGTTACAATACTAATAATTTACAAGAATTATAATTCAAGATGATTTATGTTTTAAAATTGCAATATATAGTATTAATGTATCATTTACAATATTTACATTATAATATGTTCACTAGATTTTTAAATTTTTGCAGTGTACAAAGACAATGAACTTGTTCTTTTTTTTCCCATGAAGATTATTGGTACATTTAAGGTAAACAATACAGTTACACTCATCATTGGGGTCTTGTACCTTTACATGACTTATCTTGGTTCTTATTTTTCCCCATTCACCTGCACTTCCTTCATCCCCCCACCTTTCCCGATTTTCCATTTTTTCCTTTTCTAATATTTTTCTTCTCCCTTATTTCCTTTTCCCTACCCTTCCCACTTCCCCTACTCCTAGACCTTTTCCTCCTATTTCACATTATCAATTATACCATTTGAATCTTATTTACACTCTTAGTTTTTCACACCAGAGAAATTATTCAGTATTTACTCATGTGTGTCCTATTTATTTCACTTAAGGGTATGGCCTCAATATGCATTCATTAAGCTATAAATGTTTCTAATTTCTCATTCTTTATGGCTGAGTAGTACTCCATTTTATAGAAAAACCACATCATCTTTTTTTATCCAGTATTCTGTTTATGGCCTATTGGGCTATTTCCAGGTTTTAGCTATTATAAATATGTGTGTGCATATTTCACTGTGGAAAGATACCCAGCAGAGGGATAGCTGGGTCAAATGGGACTTCTAATCCCAGTTTTTGAGGTTTCTCCATATTGATTTCCATAGTGGTTGCACTAGTCTGCACTCCCACCAACAATGGAGAAGGATTTGTTATTGGTTGATTTGATAGCAGCCAGACAATTAAATGTTTTGCTAACTTCTTTTCTTCTACTCTTTTTCCTAATATTCATTATCATAATAACTTTTTTTATCCATAATTATTCAATTACTACTCAGTTATTAAACTATAAAAAAGAAAAAAATAAGTTATGTGATGTACTATACAGATAGATATTTTCTTTTTCAAGGTTATGGAAAGAAAATTATATGTATTATTTAAAACACCAGATAAATATGAATGACAAAAATTCATAGTCCAGATCAACCAGAGCATATGTTTTGCTTTTTCATTTTACAAAAAATTTACATATGATGGATGGTATACGATATTTTGATGCATGTTTAACTTCTCAAATATTTATCATTTCTCTGTGGTCAAAACATTAAAATATTTCTTTCTATCTTCAAGCATACTTTTCTTTTCTCATAGAGATATTCTGAAATCAGCAAAATGATGAATTTCCAATTTAAAAAAACTTACTTCTATATTTCTGGATTTCTTTACCTTATAAGAAAACTGAACATACTTTTGAGAGTAAACATTCTTGCCCAGGCCCCAGATTATCACACAAGACATCAAATTAAAGGAATGCAATTGAGGGGGAAAAAAAATTAGTGTCAATATTCAATTGGTTAGAAGCTGCAAGCATAAATGGGAAAATCACAGACTGAATTTAATGACTTCTGATAGACTAAATCCTTGTAAGCTTTCCCAGGAATACGCAATGCTCATTTATGATCAGAAATCAATGAATATATAATGTCAGCCCCATAAAAAATATAGGGAGTTACAATGGAGAGAAGGTGCTTTCAGAGATGGATCAGATTAGACAGGTATGGAGAGGAGGGAACATAACTCAAGATGTAGTAGCTTCGATGTTAAGAAGTTGGAATCTCACAGCTCTCAATAGGGAAAGTTCCTGCCCAAGGTCACTGGAACAAGGAATTTAAGAGAGTTGAAAATTTATATTTTATCAATATAATAAATAAATAAATAAAAATAATATTATTAGCAAAACAAACTATCTTTGGTTCTTTGTAAGTGTGTTTACTCTGAGGCATGTAACAAACACAGGCCCATAGACAGTGTGATGTCATAGAACAGCCCAGGTTTAATGGGACAATTCTTTTCGCTAATGCATCACAACTTTACATAGTATAGGAATATTAGGGGAGAACTGTGATGACATTGGTACAATCACAGTCACCTCTGAAGTCCGACAGAGTAACGATGTAGGTTTTAGGCCCCCTCAAAGTAGCGATGGTGTTCCTTCACTTCTGACTGGGAGCCAACCAAATTGGTCTCTCAACTTTTAAGTAAAAGTCTTCATATTGAGCAGCATTGAAACAAAAGCATATACGTAAATTAAAAGTGAGTATAGGTAAAACTATTTCTGGTGAGGGAAATAATCACCATCACTAATAAACTATCTGTGCAAAGAGGAACCATTCTGATAGGCTGTGACATAATGCACAGCCTGGGTAGTACAAAAGTTGTGCACCTCTGAGTATATGTTTAATCACTAAATACTATGTAACAGATCAAAATTGCCCTAATAAAATTTGCTTATAAATATCAATCAAAACATACAGAAAATATGACACACAAGAATATATGAAAGATTACTATGGGTAATTTTGTTGTTGATGCGAACTTTGACATATACTAAAACGCACTCTCCATATTTGTTTTTTGTTGTTGTTGTTGTTGTTTTGTTTTTCCGGTAGAGAATCAAACCCAGGACCCTGTGCTTGCCAGGCAGGTGCGGCATCACTGAGTCACATCCCCAGCCCTACATATTTGTTATAATGGTGCTGCTGCAATCATCTTCTCCTCTCTCTCTCTCCCTCTCCCTCTCCCTCTCCCTCTTCTCTCTCTCTCTCTCTCTCTCTCTCTCTCTCTCTCTGTCTCTCTTTTCATTTTTTGAGAAAGGATCTCACAATGTAATTCAGGCTGGCCTTGGACTCACGTAGCTAAGCCTGGTCTTGAACTAACAGCAATCCTCTTGCCTCATTCCCTGTAGTTCTGGGATTACAGGCATGCACCACCATGCTACCCAAATGTTTCTTCAAGAGCATGTGTTAGACTGTAACATGGCTGTGTTGATAAGGATTGTAAAACTCATATTAAATTATTTTCTTCAAAATGATTTATAAAGAGATACAGTAGAAATTAAAGCATGCATTTTAATTGCAATTAAAATTCCACATAAAATATAAGTGAGGAGATAAGACTCTAGATGCAATCTTTTTATCTTTTTAGGTTAAAAACAGATAACAGAGCTATTGAAGTATTTGTGCATATTACATCAAAGGAAAAAAGAGTTTAGAATTTACATTAAAATTAAAAACAACCCACCCCAAAATAATTCTGTATTTTCCTTAAATGACATGCATATTTCTGGCAAAAGCTCTTTCTGGTCTGATGTCTGGTCAGAATTCCCCTTCCTATAATATTTGACAAGAGCTTTGAAAAGCTTTCAGGGGAACCTACTTCCTTAAATTACACTATGATCAACTCGAAGTGAATATGAATGTTTCTTCACATTTTTTTCTGTTCTGTAAGAATAGTCTGTGTCCTGAGTTTTGGATCATAGCAAACAGAGAGAGAAAAAGAGAGAGAGGAGAGGGGGAATCAAACAGTAAAAAATATGCGCTAAACTGTTGTTATAATGCTAGGCTTACAGGTTAGTTTCAAAATCATAGGAGAGGTGCATGAAAGTAAATCTATTGATGCAAGTTTTATAGTTTATGAACAAGAAATGGGTTTGTTTTTGAATTGTGACTATAAAGGTTTTGGTACAATAACCCTTATTATGAGGCTTATTAACATTCTGTGAAAAAGAAAGAACTCCATAAATGGACCAATTTAAAGAGAGGAAAAGGAATAGACTCTGGAGAGGCAAAGCCTGGATCTGTTAATTTGGTCATATATACATTAAATCATCCTGAATTTACTGAACACCCACGGTGTATCCTGAAAGAAAAATACTACTTGAAAAACACAAGGCTGTGTACTCTGTAATAGAATAGTACCTCAAATTATGAAGTCAGTAAATGGATGACTTTTTCCTCTTTACATGTGCCAATACAATAGAAAAACAGAACTACAAACTGAGGTGTGGGAAGAGACTTTTCGCCTATAATTCTTTAGAAGTTCAAACTCAGAAATTAGGCGAAAATTAGATTACATACTAGTAGTTTTCTAAAGACAAATGGTATGAATTAATGTATTTTATAGCTATATTAATTCAGTGTGATTTAAAAATCATAATCCAATTTCTCTGAAAATTATAAACAACCATAAATTTTCCTTTGTTATGACAACAAAGATGGATTTTTTTTGAAGATTTAAGTCACTGTTGCTGTTGCTGTTTTTGCATGATTTAAAAGTGATTGATTTGCATAAATGACCTTTGGCTATTAGTGTAAATTCTGGTTAACAAGGCAAAAGTTACATTACTAATTATGGTATTTAAATTGATAAAAGAAGAGAAACAAACTTGTTTACATTATTATTGGAAATATGGAAATCATGGTAGCGGGAAATAACAGAAATTGTGTTTTATCATTCTAAGAGAATAAGATTTTATCACACAGAGTTAAAAAAATAGATTTTGTTTGGATGATGTATTATGCATCTCTTCTTCTGAATATCAAGAGAAACAGAGGCTAACGTAGTTTCAGCTCTTGGAGGAAAGAAAACACTTACATGGAAACTACTTAGACTGAGAAAAATTCTAAAGTAAGATTAAACTTATCCATGTTGTCTTTGCTTTCTTAAATCTTGTATCACTCCAAGGGATTTTCTTGCCATTCATTGTAAGCATATAAGGTCACTTTCGAGGAAGAGCTGCTGTATCATTTACTTGAAACTGCTTATTTTGTATGAAGAATGGCACAATTCTGATAGCTATGAGAATTCAAAAGGCTTAGCTGGGATATAAATGACCATTCAAAATTACAATTGCAGATATTCTCCTCAGATTGATCTGAAAATCCAGTAATGTCCCTGCAGTTTTTCAGCAGAGACTCAGGCTTTGTTCTGTAAACAATTAAAATAAGCCAAAAGAGCCTTTTAAAAACAATTACCTGAGAGAATTGTCTCTCTTGGACAGAAATTTGCAACAGGTTTGAAAAATAATATAAGTACTTTTAATTGTTTTCATATATAATGTTAAACTCTTTAATACTTTGATCCCAGTGAAATGTACAAAAATGACTTCAGTAATAATTCTATTTATAATTGAAAATGTCCCAGATTCCTTTGAAACTTAATATGCAGTCTTCTCAGTTCAATAATTTTCATTATTTTTTAAAATTTAAATTTACATTTTTATACAAATTATAGCAATATTTCAAGTTTCCATTAGTCTCATAAAACTGTGGTCTTGTCTGTACTCTATTTTCTCTTTGTTTTCATGGAGCTGAATATTGAAGCCAAGGCATCCGACATGCTAGGCAGGTGTCCTACCACTTGTCTCACTTCCAGCCCTTGATCTTTGTAAAGGTACATTACTGAGTTGTATGAGTTGTATGAGCCAGTAGATAGCCCACATGATACACACTTAAACATGAATAACCTTTATAGGTATATTTTTGTAAGAAATAATTTATATAAATAGATAATTTGATCCAGAGCAGAAAAAATTAATCTGATGACTTTGTGTCATTTGTCTGAAGTTTAATAAAAGGCTTGTTAATGACACTAATTCAAGATCATGGTTCAACACTTTTGAGTTTTCATTTATTTTTATATTATATTTTTCAAATCTTTACCATGATAAGCATGTTATTCATAAAATTAAATTAATAAGTGAGTTTTAAATAAGTTTAATTTTATAGGAAATGTATGTTTTCTTGAACTCAAATAGTTCCTCAAATAGTCCCCCTATATGAAAACCTTGATTTAAACATAATTTCATTAATAAAATATCTTTCATAAATACATAATTTTTCACTTTAAAGGTCAGATTTATTGCTTTAAAGAAAAGTATTAACCCTGGAAGAGCTCAATTGACAGTAATTATTTTCAGGTACTAGCCAGGATATAATATATGGCAGATATTATTATGTTTTGCATAACAGAGGAAAAATTACTAAATGTTTCCTTCATAATCTAAAATAATGTTTTTATAACATGTTCATGAAATATCTTGATGATAGAGTAGAACTAAAAAATGATTTTTCACTCATAAAATTGAGAAGTTTTTCAAATGTCCAAATCACACAATTCATTTTCTGTACAGGTTTGTTTGTTATTATATAGGCGAGTATAATTTAACCTTTTATAATTAAAGTTCCTTCCCTTCCTGTTTCTATGTAAACTCTTCTACTTCCTATTAGCAATTTAACTTTCTAATAACCACTATGTGTCAGGTTTACTCAGTTGTTGATTATATTTCAATTTTGCATTTGGGTTTTTAATTGTGGGGAAATTTTTATTATAAGGATTATGTGAGGAAGAAATGTGTCACTTGTAAACATTATCTCCAGCCCTTATAAAGCTGATGCATTTGAAATGTAAAATAAATCAAAATGAAGTCTTTCAATTTCCCAAAGCACCACTTTTAAAGAAGCCAATGAAAAGAGCACATTTGTTAAATCTATAGTTCTAATCCTTTATCACTTAACACTAAATTCTTTTGTTACAGAACATTTAAAGCACATTTTATTTTTGCAAACAAAGCTTTTGTTACAGGGAGAAATCTACAATTCGAAACCTAGCTCATAGTATTTTATTTCATACTTAGACTAATACGGCTTATTGGCATCCTCCATTTCATAAATAAGTAAATGGGGGTTTACAAAGATGAATTAACCACTAAGCAGCAGAGCTTGGATTTTAATAGAACCCTGTATTTATTGAAAGCTTTGCATAGGCAACAACTTCATACTGATTTACAAACTAGAGTGTAGAAAAATCATCCATAAAAATAAATTTAAAAAATTCATGGGCTGTGAGTTTAGCTCAGTGGTAGAGTACTTGCCTACCATATGGAAAAGGGACTTAAATTTAATTAATCCCTAGTACTGAAAAAAAAAATTCCAGAATCTAAATAAAAGGAAATGAAGAGCATTACACATGATAGTTAATATACCACTGCATGTGCTTTTGTACACAGCTTTATTGAAGAATACTTAACACATCATTAAGGAATTTCATGTGATATTTTGATATGTGCATTTATTGTGAAACCACTGCCATATTAAGCAAATTAACATATTCAGCAGCTCACATAATTGTGCTTGAAGATGTGTAAGACTCTTAAAGCTCTACCGTCTTCTATCTTCTTAGCATATTCTAACTACACAATGCCATGTTGTTAGCTGTAGTCACAGAGCAATGCACTGTATTTCCAGAATTTATTATTTATTTATTTATTTATTTATTTTGGTTCAAGGATTGAACATGTGACCTTGTGCTTTCAAGGCAGGCAGCGGCACCCCTGAGCTAAATCCCCAGCTCTCCAGAATTTATTCTTAACTCTATGGACGTTCTATTCTTAATTCTTTAAAGGAACTCCACGCTTTTTTGCATATAACGACAATGTATAGCTGTTCTCTTTTCTACATATTCTCACAAACACAAATCTTGGGTCTATTTGAATCTAGCTCTCTTAACAGATGTAAAATGATATCTCATTTTGATTTTGATTTGTACCTCTCCGATGATTAGTGATACTAAACATAGTTTCACATACCTGTTGATCATTTCTATGTCTCTTCTTAGAAATATCTATTCAAGTCCTTTGTATTCAAGTAAAAATGACTTTGCATTCAAGTCATTTTTGCTGTGACATTATATGAGTTCTTTATATATGATGAATACCAATTCCTTATCAGATATATGATGTGCAACTCTTTTCTCCCGTTATGTAAGTGAACTTTTCATTTTGTTGGTTATTTTTTTACATTTGCAGTGGAAAAACTTTATGCAAGTTTTTGATGCAATCGTATTTGTTCATTTTGCTCTTTTCCCTGCACTTTGAGTGTCATATCTAAAGTAATCATTGCCCAGATTTATGTGAAGTACATTTACCCCTATAATTTATATAAGTCTTTTGAATGTCCACAACAAAATGGTTTATAAACACAAAAAGTTTATTTTTTTTCAAATCTGAAAGCTGGGAAAACTAAGATGTAGATTCAGGTTATTGTAAGGGCCTGCATCCTGCTTCATGGATACCTTCTACCTTGGTCCTTAGTTTGTGAAAGGAGCAAAGCAGCTTGCTTAGGTCTCTCCACTAAATATATTAACTCTCTTCATAGCACTAAAAATCTTTACTTTATCCACTATTAACACAAAAGCCTAAAGTCCAAAGTCTCATCTAAATATCATTTAAGTTAATTATGTGTGTGATTCAAGATGTAATTTGAACTGAAGCAAATTATCATTGAGCTCTGGGCCCATGAACCCAAACATAGGATAGCCTTTATAATTCCACAAAAGAATAACAGAGATTTAAAAAAAAAAGAAAAGATTGCTGTTGAACAAATCCAACACTCAAAGGTAAACATTAGATATTAAACTCCCATGTAATTTTTTTTTTTTTTTTTTTTTTTTTTTTTTTTCCGTGTTTAATATCTACTCTCTCACT
>NW_022900936.1:20357211-20364246 GCF_012274545.1 Fukomys damarensis
TTTTTTTTTTTTTTTTTTTTTTTTTTTTTTAGTACCGTGTATCAAATTCAGGACCTTGCACTTGTGAGGCAGGCACTATGCCAATGAACTAAATCCCAGGCCTCCACATAACCTTCTTTGGTTCTGTTAACTTCCTTTTAGACTAACTTGAATGAGAGTCTATCCTTTTGTACAGCAACACGGTAGCCTTAAAGTTGAAGATTTTTGGATATAGGTTTGACCACCAAGGCTCCCCTGGCTTTAGGTGACACTGTCTCTGAGAATGCTGTTTTTGGGCCTCACTCCTGAACCAGTTCTCTATCTGGAACTAGCAGCTCTTCAGGGCTGGGGATAGGACATAAGCTTACAACCCTGACAGGTGGCCAAGTCCCTGAAATCCAGGAGAAGTTAGCTGTACTCCTGAGACCTGCATATGGTAATGGCATGCTGATGCTTCAGGAACACTATCAAAGTTTGTTGCCAGTGGCTTCTGGATGGCAAGCACCATGGTGGCACCACAAGGCACAGGAGATGTGTATGTGGGAAAGCACCGAGTGCAGGATTTGGGTGCAGGGGGCAAAGCCTATGAAGAGAGGTGGTCCTGTCTCTCCTTTCAAATCTTTCTGCCTGCTCTCTACCTAGTTCCTCAAACCCTTTTGCTACATTGAGAGCAATAGCCCTTATAATTTCCAGACAGGCTCCAAGGTCATTCTTCTATCGTCTTAAAAAAGCTCTTGGTTTCTTCTGAGATGGTCCCTTTGTACCAATCTCAATCTCACTTATCAAACGTTCTCTTGGATATACACCACCTGTAATTCTCCCTCCAGAGCAGTCACACACACACACACACACACACACACACACACACACACACACACAATAAGTAGGGTGAGAATTTCCCAAATTTTCTAGTTCTGCTTCTCTTTTGATTATTCCATTTTTAAAATAATTTCTTTCTCTCATACTTTAGCATACACAGGCAGAAAAAAGACTCTTTCAACATTTCATCTAGATATTTCTTCTAATATTCACTTTTATCAATATCAGGATCCACTTTTCCAAATAACACTATGACATGGACACAACTGACGTAAATTCTCTCCACATTTATAACAAGAATGGCCTTTCTTCCATCGTCAGTGACACATGTCCTTCTTGTCTGAGGCATCATCAGAAAGTCCTTTACTCTCCACATTCTATCAACCAAAAATTCAGTGTCCTCTACAACTGCACCTCCCCTCTCCTTTCTCCTCCCTCCCTCCCTCCCGACATCCTCTTTCTCCCCTCTCTCCCTTCCTTACTCTCTCTCTACCTCCCTTCATCTTTTCTTCTTTTTTCCTTTACACTCACAAACATTGCCCTTCATGGTGTGTTTAATGCAATATTGCTCTCTAGGTTACGCCTCACTACTCATCCATCTTTTACCCATTAAATAAATCTAAAGCCTCCTCTATCTTTTCTCAGTTAGGTGTCACAGCAGTGTATTTACTTCTCAATACTCCCTCCTGCTCTTCTCCATTTAGGTATGTGGATTGTAATATCATAGAATGGGTCGCTTATAAACAAAGGAAATTCATTTTATAATCCTGGAGACTGGTAAACACAGGATTGAGGTTCCAGGAGATTTGATGTGTGGTGGGGTCATTTTTCTTTGCATAGTGGAAAGATATGACTGTTAAATTACTTGTGTCGATTGTATTGGCTTAAAGTACATTTCTGGGTAGGTCATGGAAGTGATTTTGAGCATGATACTTGGTCTTTGTTATGGCTCTATCTAGATGTCCCCAAAGCCTTATGTGCTCATAGGTGGGGCTTTTTGGGGGTGGCTGGATCTAGAGAGTGTGAATGTGGATTCAAAGGTGTTTTCTGGATCAGTCCCCTGATTGGATTAGCATAGCTCTGGGTGTGGCTGAATGGACTTACTGAAGAAGGATGCCCCACCCCGGGTAAGATTGGCACCCATCAATAAGCTTTTAGCCATAACAAATGTAAAGAGACAGAGAGAAGACATGCTTGCTCCTGCTACATTCTGCCTGCCTTGCCATAAACTGTTTCTCCTCTGGGATGTCCTTCTGCCGTGCCAGCCTGCCTTGGAACAAGTTGCGTATGGAGTGACACTTCTACAAACTGTGAACCAAAATGAACCTTCTCTGATTTAACTTTTGTGCTTAGGGTATTTTGTCCCAGCAGCAAGAATGTAACTAAGACAGTCTATTTCCCTTTCTCTCTGACACAGCTCCACTCCTCTACTTCCAGAATACCATGAACTAAACAGCTTTGCTCCATCACTCCCTTCCACCATATTGATCTGCTCTAAATCCTGCTAGCCATGCCCTGGATTCATGGGAACCACGAGGTGGAAGGTATTCTGTTCAGCAACAGCAATGCTGACAAATACAAAGGCACATGCAGCACTCTGCCGTCTCTTTCATAAGGATCTCACTGTTATTCATGAGACTAAGTAATGTTTAGTCACCCCTTGAACTACCTTCCCATGTTTACCTTCACATATTGTAATATTGACTTTTAGCTGATTAGCTTTTTGAGAGGAACACAGCCGTACAATCTATAACCACTTTCTTGTAGTCCTCTGCTCTCCGATCTAAACTGTAATATTTTACTTGACTTTGATTTGATTTGTACAACTAATGTGAGAACTGTTATAATTTCATTGAAGATATTAGAGGGTGTAATGCTCGCTCAGAATATTTTACTTTTTTGTTTCTGAGTTCTTATTAGACTAAATGGTAAATTCATGCTGATGATCTTCATGAATTTCTATCACTTTAATATGGATATAATTCTGTGATTTTCCTTACACTGCATTTCACAAGAGCATATTATAATGATAATACAAATGCAAAGGTGAAAGATCAGAACAATGTCACATCAGACTAAATGAATAACAAGAGATCTAAATCATAGGTCTCTTATATAAAAGAGGTACACACTTAAATGCTACAAAGTCTACTGTACATTCTGGCAAGTTTTTTCTGTCCTTTGTAAATATGGAATCAGTTTATTTAATTTACCCCATTCAAAACTATTAACTTAGGCCAGAGATTTAGCACAATGATGCTGTTGCCTGCCTCACAAAAGCAAGGTCACTAATTCGATCCCCAGTACCCCCACCAAAAAAAAGAAAAAAAAAAGAAACCCACAAAACTACAAACTCAATTCTAAATAATGAGGAGTGAACTATTCCTGCTCTGTCATTCATTTTCTCTATTGTGGAACACACCACACCTCACAGAGAATCAAGATATATGAGAATATCAGTCAAATGCAGTCACTCCATCAATGCAAAATTTTGTATGATTTTGTGTTTCAGTAATTTTGAAAAGTTTATTCCTTTAATTTTTATAGAACTTATAATAGTAGTGAGTAATTTTCAGAAAACATAGTATTTAAAATTTCTATTTGATAGGTCATTCTTTTCTACATCAACCAAAACATCTCCATTACTTCAAATAAATTAATTGTTATTTTTCATTGAAATTAAGGATATATAACTAGGTATTTTATAACATGTCGTTCCTTTCTGTTCCTTACTGCTTAATACTGGTTTATGTTATTTTCCATCTAAATTCAAGTGTTTCAAATGGATTAAAAGGAAGTCCTCCCAGGATTTTCATGTTCCTAAAACATTTGCAAAATGTTGTGTTCAAATATTATTTCAAGCATTTTGTAAAAATACATTAGATGTCTATATTGCTCTTTTGAAAGGTCATAAATTACTTTGACTTTGGACAATTTAAATATCTCTTGGGGAAAATTCAAATTATGAGAATAATATTTATATGGTTAAATATATGTGTGAATTTATTCTCATGAGCGCTTCATTCAAAATAAAGTTACTCACCAGAATTTTACATCCAGAATTCCTCTAGCATTAAAAAAAAAATCATCTCAACTTGAAATTTAATGCTCAAAAAATTGTCTATAAATTAGAGAATTAATGATTGTAAAAATAGCAGATGGAAATGGAAATACTTAAATGACAGTGTTTCACTAACTTCTGGATAGGGATGTTTTGGCAACTGCAAGTCATCAAATATGAGAGAGAAAATTAAAAAAATTATCTAGTGGCATATATACTTCTTTAAAAAACAGTGATGGAGTGGAATATTATTTAGAATGTGAGGATAAAATCATGTGATCTAATTTGTCACACAATTTGTATTATTAGATGTAAAATGAATTAACATCTCATGAAATTGACTTGTGTTTAGAAAAGGTTAATAAAGTGCAAAGGAGAATAAATTACTAATCCTAATTTTTATCCTTAGGCAAATTTGTACTAATTTCTCCATGTATCTAGGGAAAGAAAATGAGTTATTAAGCCTGTGAAAATGCAAATAATGGTATGAAACCCTTGCTTAATGACAAGACAAACTGAAACCTGCTTTGTTTATATAATTCCTTTTCAATTTATTAAGAAATTTCAACACTCAATGTCTGTGACACAGCCTCAGAGCAGGTGTTTTCTCCTTAAAGCTTTGTTGTTTTTAAGGTTGCTTACATTTAGACTGAATAGCTATATTGAGACAAATCCTTATGTACAACAAAATTTTTGAGGCTGTCTTGAATATATTTTTTAATCTGTGACCACAGAGTTTAACTTTAATAAGATGTCCGCATTTTGAAACAGTGTCAAATTCTGCAAATTTTATAAAATGTAATGCGTATCCTTTTGATCATACACGAGCTGCATAACAAGCATTCGTATTCATTTAGATGCACTTGTACATATTTGTCTGTGGGGAATAGTGAAACCTGGAAAAATGAAACAATATCCTAAACTAATCATGAAGAAAAGAAAAAGATGATAAGATGTGGG
The DNA here is from genome assembly GCF_012274545.1 of Fukomys damarensis. Classification (NCBI taxonomy): domain Eukaryota; kingdom Metazoa; phylum Chordata; class Mammalia; order Rodentia; family Bathyergidae; genus Fukomys; species Fukomys damarensis. The sequence goes on from NW_022900936.1 coordinate 20,362,031, forward strand.
ATTCAAATTATCGATTACACTTAGATTATCATAACATTAGAAAAATAAAATTCCAATATAAATACAGATTATAGTGAAGCAATTTAATTAACATGCTAAAGGATTTTTTGTTATAGTCGTACTGATTTAAAAAGTGTTTTACATATTATAAGCAGTAGTTGTTCAATGAATGAAAATTTTAATGTCATCCAATACCTTAGTGATCCAGACAGCAAAAGTGTGATTTCTGTGTGTGTCTAAGTATATGTGTGCACATGAATGTCTTTCCAATAAGTACAATTAATAAATTCTCACAATGTGTTGGTAGGGATCTTAAGCATGGTAAATCACAACTTATATTTATAATTCTATTTAAATGATAAAAGAGAACATTGACCAAAGACAGAATTATAGTCATTGTAAACCTCAGTTATAAGAATGAAAACACCCTACCAGAAAAATGAGCAAACCAAAACGAAAACCAAAGCAAAACAAACAAGAAAATATCTTAACAATGACTATAATGTAAATATAAACTCGCAGATACTGCTGAAAAGTACTACTTATTCAATTCAACGGTTTCCCATGACATTAAAAAAACCTAAAGCCCTCACCATGATCTACAAGATCCCACTGGATATGGACCTTGGCTATTTCTCTTTCTTCTTCTACTTTTAATTCTACTTTTTCATCGTGACATTCCAGCCCATATGGCCTTCTGTCTAGGTCAGGATTCCCACACAGATGTGTTTTCAAGCCCTCACTTAAATCAGTCTTCGGCCAAACTGTCAAATCCTCACATACGTTTGTCCTGCATACTCTATAAAAATGTACGGCACTCCCACTCTCACATTTATTTACTCAGTATCTTCTTCTTCTTCTTTTTTTTTTTTTTTGGTAGGTGCTGGAATCAAACTAGGGACCTCACGCTTGCAAGGCAGGAGGCCACAACCACTGAGCTAAATCTCCAGTGCTACTCAGCACCTTTCTGTTCTACTTCTCATACATCATACCACTAAGTGGGTTTGAAATATACAGATTTTATATATTAACTATTAGTACACATTAATGCATATTAAACTGGTGTGAAAAACTAAAAGTATAAATAAGGTTCAAAATGTATAATTGATAATGTGAAATAGGAAGAAAAGGTCCAAAAGGGAAGGGGAAGTGGGAGGGGTGGGGGAATGGAATTAATATGAGAAAATGAAAAAATGGAAGCAAAGACTTTGTAAATAGGGAAGGGTGGAGGGGTTGATGGGAGGGCAGGGGAATGGGAAAAAGTAAGATCCGAGAAAGATTATATAAAGGTACAAATTTCCAATGATGAATGTCATTATATTGTATACGTAAAATGTATCAATAAAATTAATTAAAAAACTATTTTATCCATCATAATAAATGTATTTTCTCCCACTTTATTATCTTGAGTCCTAAAAGTTGTAGACATTGTAGGTACTTTCAACCTTTTTGTTAATTAAATGATTCAGTATGTATTTTCCCACTAAAGACAAGTAGGAAATCACCTGTGTTGACACTGTAGTATACACAAACACACACACATATACACATTTTTCAGTTTTGGGTTTTAAAGGTGCAAGTTGAAAGAATCTCATCAAGCTAGGACTTTCTTCCTGATAGGGGCTCTCCTGAGTCCCTGAGCAACGGAAAGTGTCACAAGGGGAGATAGAGCACATTTAGCTCATTTTTATCTTCTCTTATAAAGCCATAGGCCCACTGTATTATGGCCCCATCTTTAGAACATATTTAACTTTAATTATTTCCCAAAACTCCCACCTCCAATTCCCATGGTCAGATTGTTTCTAAACTCCTTCATTCCTAAAATAATAATAGATTCTAATATATGTTTTGGAGAGTCATTCAGATCAGCACAAATAGTATGCTTAAAATGTACTTTGTAAGAAATAAAATTAACTACAAAATTATGTCCTAAGATGAAAGAAGATAAACATTACTGCGAATTAGAGCATCAAGAAAGCAAGGAGATGGTAGGAATATTTGTTTTTTTTGGAGGATTCCTCGTCAAGGAATAGAGACTAAGACACAGAAGGGAGGATCAGTGGCTCTGCCAATCTGTGGCGCACTCCTCTAATCCCAGCACTCAGGAGGCTGAGGTAGGAGGATCGCTGTGAGTTCGAGACCAGCCTGGGCTACACAGTGAGAGTTCCAGGTCAGTCTCAACTGCATAGTTAGACCTTGTCTCAAAAAGTCAAAAA
>NW_022900936.1:20364401-20370091 GCF_012274545.1 Fukomys damarensis
AAAAAAAAAAAAAAAAAAAAAAAAAAAAAAAAAAAAAAAACAAGGAAAGGAAAGGTAAGCATCTGGTAGAAGAAGAATAATATGAAGAGCACTTACTATTAAGTTACAAAGAAAGATAAAAGACCTTTACTAAAATAGTCAACTACACTTTGGCATTCAGTTTATGTGGTATGCAAAAGATGGATTTAAAAAGTTGGTAAGGCAGAATAAAATAAATTCAGGCACACAGGACAGGAAATTGTGGGGCAAAGGTGATAGATGAGGCATATAATGCTGCCTAGCATAGGAGAGGTCCTAGACATGTTTTCCAGCCTGGGAGAGAGACAGAAAAGGGAGGGAGGGAGAGAGGGAAAGGGGGAAGGGGAAAGGAAAGAGGGGAAGAGAGGGCAGGGAGGAAGGAAAGAAGGAAAGGAGGAAGGAGAGAGTGGGGTTAGTCTCTGAAACTCTCATCGCGAAGGTTTACAGCATTCCTCATTTTTATAATGCTCGTGCTGTAAAAGGCATCGGAACTTTTCTGATCAGTACAAGAGTTTTGAGCTGCTGTCTCCTCCCTGGAACGGGTCACCCTTCCTTAGGAAACTGGTGTTCCCCCGCTCCTGGAGGTCACGTATTGACACCACAGCCATTCAGTTAATAAAGGAAAAGCTGTGCACTCTTCCCTTACTTCAGGGTGTATTCATAAACTATAACACAGAACTAGTTAACCATTAGAACGGTAATAATCACAGAGTCAAAAAATGCTCGCAGCATTGTAGCCATTATTTCAAAAATTTTACACGTACAATACTTAAATGTCTCTCAAACTGCATGATCACTAACAGTGATTATCAAAATAGCCCTGATGGTGAACCCACACAGAGGCTGTTCAATGCAATTAGGGATATGCATGCCACATTCTAGCAAATACACTTATGTTGAATTTTAAAATGATGGGAAGAGTAAATATTTGTGCGGTGAGATGAGCTCTAAATTTTTCACATTTCTCAGAACTATGAATACCTTCATCCTTCTGCAGATTAAACTTCTATAAAGCACTCATGAAATATTTATGCTTTATCCTCACTACTCACAAATGACTTTTCCACATAAATATCATTTCTTCATAGCATCTGTCTGATTCATTAAATTATATTTGAATTAAGATGCTCATTAATTTTATTGAAAAAAATTTAAAAATCACTTGATAGACACATTTTATCATATAGCACAGACGAAGTTGAATACAGAATTACGCTCATTTTTTTCTTTATTTCAAGATATGTGTGGAAGCTTCTGGCAGGCAAATAATTTTATTAAACTGTTATTTTACTTAATTTTCCTGATGTAAGTACCTGCATAATTCATCTTTACAGTTCAAATTTTTTATACTTGCAATTTTATATATAATACCCTAATTTACTTATTTCATTTTATGAGTGTAATTAAAAATGGTCCAAAATACACTTGGTTTAAATTTTAACATACAGAAACATTTCCACTAAATGCAAAGTAGCACAATTTTTTTAACTTAAAATTAGTGTGGATTTTCTCCCTTTCTTTGCAATTCATAAGAGTTTATTTCATTTGCATTTTACATAGGCAGATGATATTTTACAGTCAATTTCTCCTTTACCATATGAAATATAACCATTTAGAAAAAGTAACCCTTTTTTCTTCAAGCACATTTATGTTGAAAATAGTATAATCATAGAAAATACTCCCTATAAAGTTTTTTGTTTAAGTCCCTGAAGCTCATTTAAATTTTAAAATTTGTAGTGGTTTACAGATAGCACTAAATACTGATTATTTTAAATAGTTTCTATGATAGTGAAATTGAATAGTATGATAGAGGAAAATCCAGTTTTACTCACTCTGTAAACTGCATTAAACGTGACACTGTACAATGGACATTTTCTTTCATAATTTGTAATGATGCTAAAGTACCTTTTAGCCACTCTGAAGATATAGAAAATCTAAAGATCCCACAGAACAGCCACCTTAGTATCATGGAAAGAAGTGATCTCATTGATTAGTTAGAAATAAAAACTTTCACTACCAGAATTTGCACCCAGAGAGGCCAGTTGGTAACTTATATGTTACAACATTGCAAAAAATGGTATGATGTATATTTTTAACATATAGTAACAATCATAGGTTCATGTCATTTTAGCACATTAATTTTACCACATGGTATATAACAAATGCCTGATAATGTATAATAAAAGGAATATACACAGTAATATATGATCTACAACTGAGGAAACAAGCACATTAGCGAAGATAAAAGAAAATGGGCTATTTGTTTTATTGGTTACAATGCTCCTGTGTTGTAATGGAGAGAACCGGAGAGGAAGCAGACCCTAAGGCATGACCACAGTGCGCACCATGGCATATGCAGGACCTCTTCAGGTGCACCTCCTTTACACTTCCAAAAGAGATTGCCAGTAACACAGACTCTGATCAATTAATTTATTTTTAATGCCACCATAACAAAATGTGCAAAATTCCTCACATATGAACTTACATAACTCATTGTTGTATGGCAAAGTATCTTTGAGATGGCAAAAATAAGACACAAACATCCAGTTTTATCTTTGTGGAAATGTATATCTTCATTCATGTTCTCTCTGTCTCTGCCTCTCTCTCTCTCTTTCTCTCTCTCTCTCTCTCTCTCTCTCTCTCTCTCTCTCTTCATAGGCAGAAGAACATATAAGACACTACTATAATATTGAGTTAATATCCTAATTATCATTTTTATTTTAAATAATCTTTGGTTTCCTTTTTAGATACTAAAAAGAACAAAAATTTTTATGAACATCAGTGATCACTGAAAAAATATTTATAGGTAATACTTCTTGTTTTTGTTTTTGTTTTTTTGTTTTTTGAGAGAAGGTCTCACTATGTAGTTGAGACTGATCTGGAACTCACATGTAGCCCAGGCTGGTCTCAAACTCACAGCGATCCTCCTGCTTCAGCTTCTGAGTGCTGGGATTACAGGCGTACACCACCTTTCAAATTTTACAATTCAATTTTAAAAGTCCAGTTTTGCATATTTAAATAAGTTAATCTAATCAATTCCAATTACATTATGTTATATTTTGTTTATAGAACAGCACCACACAATTAAAATGTTTTCTCAGTTACAAATGAAGACTTCAGAAACTTGAATAAACTTGCTGTTACATTGGCTGAGCCCCACCCCCCACCCCTGTACTGGGGATCGAACTCGGGTCTTTGTGCCGCAGGGAGCGGAATCACTGAGCTAAATACCTGGCCCTTAGCAGTTACATTACTAGTGGTGTTGTGGACTGAATGTCCCCTTACCCCTCTAATTCACTGAAATCCTAATTCACAAAGTGATTGCTTTAGGATATGTGGCTTTTGGAAAGTCTTTAGGTCCTCAGGAGGAAGCCCTTAAGAGTGAGATCAGTGGCCTCATGAAACAGACATGAAAGATTTTTCTCTTTCTGCTTTTCCACTGCGTGGTGATAGATCAGCATTCTGAAACCTAGAAGAGGGCCTTCAACGGTAAAAGAGGTTCACATATTCAAATCCATTGTGAAATCTTTGACAGAAGTTATATATATGATCTTTCTTGTTCTAACATTTTTCAATGAAAACACTACATTACAGAAAGGTTCTTTAAAATTAACAGTTTATGATGAAGTCCATAGTATAGTGATTATTAATGTGTCCATAATGATTTTGTAATTTTGGTAAAAGTACCACAGAATGTTGAAAGGAATATAAGCTGTCACTGTACTCTTCTTTAAAACAAAATTTATTTCTAAATTAAAAATTCATTTTAATAACAGTTGATCCGTATTTGGAAGTCAAGCTGTTAGAAATATTAAATCCCAAATATCTACATTAAGTTAACTGAAAATTATGTTCAGCCAGATGTGCTCAGGCAAATTCAACTATTGCTGTAGTCTTAAATAAAGCACTTCATTTTTACAGCCATACTATGAGAGTGACAGTTACATATATTTCATGAGTCAACCCCTGTGTTTTAAGAGGTTTTTGAAATTTCATTAGCTGATATTCAGTTTTAGCTATTTTAAACCTATGACTGAGAAGATGAACATACATATGTCCTGTACTTAAATATATGAATACATTTTATACATTCTCATCTTTATATTAAGATGAAAGTACTTTTCTTTGAAACTTTATTCCACAGGTATTTTTCATTTCTATGTTTGATATTTAAAAAAACATGAAAACTTAAATTTACTTAAATGTTGGCTGTATTTATTGCTTGCATTTTGCAATGTGCTCCTAAAATCTCAATATCTTCACTTTTTTTCTAATTCAAATTTCTACCCAAATGTAGCTTTCTGATTAAGGAAGAGGGGTAATATAAATTCAATCCTACACTTTGCAATAATCTTAGGAAAATGTGTGTTTAAAACAAGAAAGAACTTTTCCATCAAACTAAAACTGATTTTGCCCATCTATAAGTAGTTTTGTGTCAGAGTTTTATAATAATATGAACTTTTGCTGAAATTAAAAGCTGAAGAAAAAAGGAGTAGGGTAAGTGGGAAGGGTAGAAAAAATATGAGAAAGGGAAAAAATGGAAGTAAAATATTTGTAAATAGGGAAGGGTGGAGGGGGTGAATGGAGGTCAGCAGTATGGGGAAAAAATAAGAACCAAGATACACCGTGTAAAAGTACAAGATCCCAATGATGAATGTAACTGTACTGCATACCCCAAAAGTAGCAATAAACTTAATGAAAGAAACTGAAAAAAAACCTGAAGAAAAATGCAGCGTGCACATAACCATAACCGTCTATAAACTAAATGCAGTAATATTAAAATGACCATGTACGAATGAAAATATACATATTACAACTATATCCTGCAGTCACCTTGAACTTGTAGTGAAACTATGCAGTGAAAGAACTGAAAAATCCTACTGTGCAGTTATTTCAAATTGTAGCTAGTCATTACATAGATAAAGAGAGAAAGTGATAAGCATTTGAAAACTAAGAGTTTCCAATGATTATTTCATCTATTTTCAAATAAATGTTATCTCTGGACTTTTTAGGAACAAAGAGATGTTCCTACTACAGCCTTAGATCTGAATAACTGATTAAAATTGGAAGGACTTCTAGGTGTGATTCTTACTACCTATGCTACTACAAAAACTACTTTCTGATATGTTAAAACTAGTCTGATATTTTATACGGTTAACTTTTCAGTTTGGAAACAGAAAAAAATAGTAGCTGTGTGTTAGGTTATTATTTGCTCTTCATTAAGTTCCCAATTAGATGTAAAGGAATACAGTAACAGTGTTAATGATATGGCAGTGAATGTGTCACATAGGTCCTTCAATCAAAATTTTCTCTATATTTTCATACATTTTTAAACTCAAAACTAAAAGTGAGAACATCACATGGTGCATTCCAATAGTACAAGTTGTTGACACCTGATTTATTTAGAATTTCCTGTATTTTGAAAATTAGTTCCATGTCCAATCAGTGGCTAGTAGGCTTTTAGGTAAAAATTGAACAAGAATATATAATGAATCAGGTGTCTACTGAATTTAAAATATAAAAGCAGACACAGAATGAGCCAGTGTAACTCACAAGAAATTAATGAATGAGGGATTTAGGATTAGAACCTACTAACAGAAAATTCTGATGCTAAAACTTTTCCATCAAGTAACATTACAAAAAATCAAGAACTGATATATAAATATATATAT
>NW_022900936.1:20370102-20386409 GCF_012274545.1 Fukomys damarensis
ATATATATTCTGGATGATGATATCAATTAGAAGTATATACATGAAAAGTAGATGAAGAATTGTTGATATTTACAAACAAGGAAATATGATTGAACATCAACTTAAAGTCATTCTAAGAGAAACAATTAATAGCTAAAATATTCTTGAATTCATGTACCTGCACTTTCATACCTAAATCTATTTTCTGCTTTAAAGATCACTGTAACTGTGTTTACATGGTTCTCTTAAACATTAGCGTAGACATGTGACTACATAATTTAAGATTTATAACATAAAATTCCTGCCTTGTGCTTCTGAAAAGTACAACATTTAAATATTTTGAGAGTCATTCCTTGTATTTTTCTGACCACTGGCTGCCTATCAGAACTCCTATATGATTAAATGTCCATTTTTGAAAGTCTCATAGTTTTATAGAAAATGCCTTTATTCCTTCCTTCCCTTGGCCTGTATTCCCTTCTTCTTTTCTGACATAAAATAAAATTTCATGGAACCATGATGTTTGTTTTCAAATTCATATTTAACAAACTAACCCATACATTTTGTACCTAACTACCTTCCGCTGGCTACCCATTAAGCTGTAACAGGAACATATACAAATTACATTTTTGTTTATGTGTGAGAAAGACAGCAAACTTTATACAAGGCAGTTCTGTTTTCTCAATTCTAAATTAAATAAAGTGTAAAAATGTTTAGTGTTGAATAGAATGGCTTTAAAATCACACCCCTTTTTAATTCTAATTTCATTACTATTTACCTAAATGACCTACAAAGAAGTTGCTAAGCAATGTATATTGCCTTAGTTTTCTCTTTAATATTGATTACCTTCAACCTTTAGGTCAAAATTTATTGATTTGCTTTTTAATACTTACAGTGATTAAACTAGAATACAATCTTTAGAACATTTTGCTGTCTTTAATAATGTAAAAACTTGATCACTGGTATTTTGCCTCAGTAGGAAGAATGTGATCATTTTAGAAGACTATCAATATAGAATGTGAATGGAGTGAATAAATTAGGAGAAATTTAACTCTCAAGGTGTATGGGCAGTCCCCAGCAAGGACATATTTCCATTCTACTACAGCAAGAAACTTAATTTAATAAATAAAAATGATCTTGGAAATACTTTGTTGCAAAAAAAATTGCAGAAATTAACAAATTCTAGGCAATGTTTTGGTTTTTGCCTAGTGAAGCTGATTAAGAAAACAAAACAAAACAAAACAAAAAAACTAGTGACACCATCTGGGTACTTCTAACCTAAACAAATGTAAGCTACCAAATGGGTTTTTCTAAAAACAGAGATTAATTTATCTTTAAACATAATATTCACTAACAACATTTGTACGTGTTAAGTGAGGCATTTCTTCACACATTAATATTGTGCCAGTCTGGTTTTTGGACAAGGTAACAAGCAATCAGAAATTCTTTGCAACTAAGGCTGTGGAATATTGTGAAATAAATGAAGATGACAAACTTTATAGTCTATATTATACCTGCCTATGTGTACATAGACACATGCCTTGCCTCATGTATGATATTTCTCAATTCTTTTTTAAGCTAATATGTGTATTACAGAAAACAAATACAAGAAATGAATGAAATTGTTTGTAGTCATTAGCAGCTTCGTTGAATGTGTCCTTCTAGGTCCCATGTGTAACCACACAGCATACCATTTTCTGTGACTGAGATTGCACAGTGCGTGCCAGGCTTTTTATACAGCATGAATATTCACCAATTTGACCCCCCCCAATAAAAGAAATACCAAGGAATCAATCTAACAAAAGAAGTAAAGGACTTCTACTTTGAGAAATAGTACTCTGAAAGAAGAGACTGAAGGAGATATCAGAACATGGAAAGAGATATTTTGTTCCTGAGTATGAAGAACTAATATGGTGAAAATGGCCGTATTTCCAAAACTGCTATATAGATTCAATCCTGATTGAAATTCCAACAGCATATTTCACAAAACTAGAGAAAACAATACCAAATTTATGTGGAACCAGAAGAAACCTAGAATAGCAAAAGTGATTCTAGGCAACACAGACATGGCAGGGGGAATCACAATCCTTAACTAGAAACTATGCTAAAAAGTCACCATAATAAATCAGCACGTTACTGGCAAAGAAACAGACCCAAGGATCAATCACAGATTAGAAGATTCAGAAACAACTCCAAACATACTCAGCTACTTCAACTTTGAGAAAGCAGGCAAACATCCTCACTGGAGGAAGGATAGCTTCTTTAATAAATGATGCTGGAAAAACTGGATTTTAATTTGTGAAAGACTAAAACTAGAACTTTATCTTTCACCATGCAGTAAACTAAAATTGAAATGGGACAAAGATCTAAATACTAAAATAGAAGCACTAAACCTGCTGGAAGATAGGTTAGGTAGAACTCTGGAAGACAGGGACATAGGAAAAGACTTTACAAACAAAACACAGTAGCATGGGAACTAGCACAAAGAATCAAGAAGTGGTGTCTAATCTTACTAAAAAGCTTTTACATGCAAGAGAAACACCAATAGAGTGAAGAGATAATCCACAGTGTGGGAAAAAAAATTTACCAGGCGTTCCTCAGACAAAGGACTACAATCTAGAATATATAGAGAACTTAAAAAAATCAGATCCCCCAAATTTAAAGACCCAATCCAAAAATGGTCATCTGAAATTAATAGACCTTTATCAGATGAAGAAGTAGAAGCAGCTAATAAACAATGTAAATATGTTCAACATCATTGGTAATTTGTAGAATCATTTCTATACTTCACATATTTCTCAATTCTATCCTCAAGATTTTTCAGATCTATGAAATTAAGGAAATAGATCAGATTTAAAATTTTAATTACAACAGAAATTAACTAAAAAAGTTATGAGGGTAGATACAAAGATGTCAGCTAAGATCCCTCTTATTGACTAGCGGAAGGGAATAAAGTCTCCTTCGGGTACAGGAAGCTATCTTGACCAGTCATTCCCTTCTTAGACGCTTACGTATGGTAAATAATGGGACAGGATATCAAAGCATGGACTGATTTAGCCCACGGCCGCTTATTTTTTAACTAATTCACTCTTGGTATATAGCTGAACACAATCAATTTTCTGGTCTCCAATTCTCAGAATTAGTTCTCTTCTTCTTCATCAAGGCTCTGTTTCCTTTTGCGGGACATTGCAGCTCATCTCTTCATATCCTATTGAATAGTAGCGTATAGAGCACAGTTCAGAGATTCCGGAGACAGTATGAAGGGTGCCTGGTGAAGCAGGCATCTTTACTTCGGCTCTGTAAAAGATCTCTTGTTTTAAAAATCAGTGCCAAACACACTTAGCCCTCAGTGTTCGGAGTGGTCTAAATGGATTTAAGTAAACCAGCTTGTCTCCCCGACAGCCCATTATATTTCTGTTGCTTTTTGGTCACTTATTTGCATTCATGCCGTTATTGAAATAATGGGAACTGTAGCAAGAAACATTTAAAAACGTGTTAAAAAAAACATGGAGGTTATATATAAAACGAAGCCAGTCACCTGAGCTACAATGTGTGAATTCAACATTAAGTAAGTCATATTACAAAGGTGTACTCAATTTCACGTGGAAGAACTAGAATCAGCCCTGCAATAAGAAGTTTATGGGACCTCAAATGAATGTTTTCTTATTGTCCTATAATTTTCAACTGGAAAAAGTCATCTAGAGAGGAGGCATCAAATACAAAATCTGTGGGGAAAGGTGAGGTGTGTCCTGAAGGAGTGAATATGAGGCTGCCCTGGACCTGAGGCCCAGCCACAAAAATCCGACCATGCACATTGCTCACAGCCAAAAGACCAGAGGGAGAACATTTGAAATTTGAACGTGAGGGGCTTGGGATTTAGCTCAGCGGTTCTCCCGCCTGCCTCGCAAGTGCGAGGTCCTGAGTTTGATCCCAGGTACCAAAAAGGAAAAAAAAAAAGAAATTGGACTGTGAGTCTTCTACCTCCTAGAGAAATCAGTCATACCCTTTGCCCAGGCTCCTCCTAATAAGTGAAGTCACTCAACAATATGAATTGAACTCATGGAAATCTTTGGCATCTTTAAAGAAAATGGTATTTTCATTCACCTTTGAAGTTGTTTTTGCAGAATTTTTGTTTGTCTTCTGTGACACTTGGAAATAGAAAAAACAAACTAGAGAAAGAGGTCAGCTGTGTAGATGTTAGGTTCTTATTAGCTTAGTAAGAATGTGGAATATTTCTCTGGGGCAAGACATTGCATAAGGTTGCTGGACAATGACCACACTTAAAACCTGCAGAAGAGGGAAGGGCATCTCAGGAAGCTAAGGAAAGTAGTTTTCCATGGAAGAGCATTTTATCCTGAAAGCCCTCCAGTGCACTCGAACATCTACTGCATCCCTAAGAGACAGGTACCTAAGAGCATGAAATGCACGTCCCGCAGACAACACAGCCAGCAGGCTCAGCTGAAAGGGTACTATAGCACCAAAAAAGGAAGAGGCATTTGACTCCTATCCTTCACCCAAAAGAGGACATGATTCATGAGATCGTCAAGATCCTTGACACCTACACTGAGTCAGCGAAACCAGAGAAGACACGAGTGCTAAATCAGATATTACAAGCTTCAAACTGCAAAATTCAGCCGAATATTTATATTTAGTATGACCATAAATGCACAGTGTTTGTCAAAGGTATTATTAATCAGAGAAGTTCAAAAAAAAAGGCTTAAACAGTGATTTGTTGTAAAAATGTTTGTTATACTGAGTTGAATTCATGCAATAATTCTGTGTGACCGTGACATAATTTAAAGTATTTGTTAGCACATCTGTGAAAGAAGAGTGACTCAGGAAAATGGGGCAGGGACATGTTATTGCATTTTTTTCTTTAAAAAAACTATGATTATTGGCCAAACTCACTCATTTAGGGAGGTGTAATTTTTACAGATCTTTCATGAAACATGTGTGCACAATTAGTGTTTATTATCCAAAATAAAATGTCATTAAATAATAGGAACACATTGGGGGCATTATCTGAAGTCTGTTGTAAATGACTGAGGATTCATGGAGTAAGATCTCTGACAGTATTATACAAAACAACGGTACCCACTCTCAATGAAAAGTGAACAATCAGATATGAAAACAGGAAACTTGAATAGTTTTGTTTGCTCATTCTCTACGTTTACTGGGATTGATTTTCTCATTCTTCTCAGGAGAACACGAGCTTTATACTTAAACCCAACCTTGTCCATATGATCCTTGATCTGATCCTTGCAAATACAAGGGCTGGCTCTTATAGGAATGAGTCTCTGGGGCATTAATTACCTCCCTATTTTGTGCTAATCTCTTGGATAACTCAAATAGGTTCTGTCACAGGGATGTAGAGGAAAGACCTGAAGATTTCCAGTGTATAACTAAACGCAGGACAAGGCTTCCAATGCCCTCAGTTATGCATCTACCTTACTAGCTCAGCTCTGCATGCAGACATGCCCATCACTCAGCGAGTGTCTATATTATAAGGTTTATTAGTCCTAAATTCACATCATCTATCTTTTCCTTCTCCAAGACAAAGGACACCAACATTAGTGACTTTCCCTATTTGTAAGAATATCTAGATGTCACTATTTACAATGCGCAGTACCAGACCTGCTGGAACCACGCCTGGAAGGCTGGGATCCATTGTTCTAAAGGTGAAGTCACCTTGCATTACAAGAAAAACAGAGTCTTGAAGATCTCATGAGTCACCCCACAATCACGGCAAATTACTCCATGATGAAAGCTGAGGCTCCCATGAAAGCAGAAGCCACCATCTCATCTTAGGAACAAAACTGACAGCTCCAGCATTGATGATTCTCCCAGAACCTCATACAACCAGTGTGAGATAAAGCACTACCTCAATTCACAAACTTAATTTATTCTACCAGTCTGGTTGGAACCAAACTGGTTGCAAACCATATCAAATTTCCCCCATAAGTTTCAAGGTACATAAGTTTAATCTATTCTGAACCATATGTATTTTTTTACATCACACAAACATAAAATAAAGTACAGTACACTATGAAGAGAGAGACTAACCATGTTTGAAGCAACTTCTGGCATGGAGGACAAGAAAGTTTGTGGGAAGGAGGTTCTTTTTGGCGTCTTCTTCCAGAAAAGCCCTGTTTCATTGCAGTTGAACACTTGTTGAGTGACATTATCCTTCTGCCTTCATGAATTCTGTGCATTTTTTCTTGTAGTCTTCTGCAGCAGTCTTGCCAGAACTGGAAGCCTTGCCTGTCTTATCACACTGTGGATGCCACTTACCTTGCAAAATTTATCAAACCACCATCCATTACGCTTAAATTCATCACCTATTGCAGTGGTAGAGGAGCCTTCTTGCAGACAATCACTGTGCAACATCCAAACTTTTTCTCAGATCCTAGCTCCACTAATTCTATGACTTTCCTGGTGTTTCTCATTCAACCACACTAATGAAAGTTTTTCTGCCTCACCCAGAACCTGTCCTCTGACCCTTTGGCGGCATCTTTATTCTTTAAAATAGTTGAGTTTATTGACTTTGCCATCTTGTAGTACGTGGCCAGATCAGTCACACGAATACAATGCTCATGCTTTTCTACAATTTCCTTCTTCAACTCAATGGTTATTTTCTTCAAAATCTTCTTATTACCATTCTTACTCTGCACTTTGCTATTACCTTCATTAGTGCTCTGCACTTTCTTTGGAGCCATGCTGGATTGAGTAATACTGTGCAGTACTTTGTGTTCCAGAAAGCTTCACAGCAAGTGTATACAGGTCTGTCTGAGCCCATGGCCTCAATTACAAGCCATGACCACATGTCAGACCAAGAAAGATGGACACTTGATTGGAATTCTCAATTGGAAGCAAATTTTCACTGAATATTTCTGTTCAGAAATAAAACTGTTCATAAACCAAATTGTTCAAGAACAGAGGCATTCTAGAAGTAGTGCTATACTGATCAAACCTGAGAACTTTACCAAGACAAAATAAATGGCCATATATACAAAATCCTAGCTATAAACACCACCCCCTCCAACCTTGTTCTTGTTCCCCTTTTCTATAAAACTCCAAACTTCTTCTATCCCTCCCAGGAACTGATCTTAACTCTCTTTATCTGTGCTTCCAAAATAGCCATGCTGATGAAAGCTCCTTTCCTACCCTGGACCACCTCTAGTGTCCCTGAATGACATTATGGTACCAGTGGCCTAGTTTGCTGGAAAGCTCTGCTAAAAGTTCTGTATTTAATCAGCAGAGTCTATCACTGGTAATCTCATTATTTCTTACTGTAACTTCTCACAAAAATAAAACACACCTACCCTTTCTTTCACATTATTAAACTCCACATTAGTGAATGTAAGTTATATAAAATGTTTGTGCTTTTTAGAACCAGTTAATACAATTATTGAGATTTGATTTTTGAAAAAGGTTTGAATATTGAAAACATATTTTAGAACAGTTTTGAAAGAAATTTTAGCAGACCGATAAGTTTTTGTATGAATTAATAAATAAACTGCCTAAATTTTATAGTGTGAATTTCACACCTATTTGTGGAAAAATCAATAATGAAAAATAAGTACACATTTCATACTTAGATCTGATATATTAGAGATTTTCTAGCAACAAAATTTTAAAATGTAAAAGTTTGCCCTGGAATAAAATGTCCATGATTCTATTAAGCTCTTCTATTTTAATAAAAGGTGGAGAAAGAATGAAACACTCAATTCCTCAGATGTGCAAGGCTCAAGGATCTGGTTTCCATCCTCAGCATCTCAAAACACGAACAAAATGCAAAGAAATAATACAGTAAAAGACAGAGACATTTTCAATGTGTATTTAAGTTATACTGAACTAGCACAGAACAGTGAACAATTCTCCCCAACTCCACTACAATGAAAAGAAACTGACGTGTTGGGGGAATGAAAAGGTAAACACACAGGTATACCGAACAGCCATGTGAATTAATGAACACATGTTGACATCACTGACTCACTTTGAACCCCATGAGAGCGCACTATTTTCCAGGTTTCGGATGCTACTTCTTTGACATCCACTTGGTAGTGATGAATAGGCACACCTCCGTGGGAGTCCGGCTTGTTGAAAGAAATCTTGGCTGTGGTCTGTGACAGCTCTATTAACTTCACTCCATAGGGACTGGATGGCACATCTATGAAGGAACAAACACAAAGAAACACCACCCAAGTCATTTGAGTGGTCAGTAGTAAATCTTGTACTTTTAGGAATATTAGGAGGAAAGGAAACTGTTATTTAATCACTTACTTGTTCCAATGACAAAGCTTACCTAACACCTGCTTGAGCTCTTTAAGACGGAAGAATAAATGGTCACTTTCTATTATAGCACATAACAGTAAAATATTCAGGAAATAAATTAAAATATTTAATGAGGAAATATTTGACTTACATATTTTCTATGGTATATAAACATTTTCTGAAGTGAAGCAAAATAGGCTTATTGATTGTGTGTGTGTGTGTGTGTGTGCAAATAAGCTTGTGTATGCGTTTGCGTGAGACTGACAGACATAGATCAAATGAATGACTGAAATGTAAAAATAAATGTATTACTTAAGCATTACTATAATATTTTAAAGCATATTTTTCCTCATTGAGTTTATTGGTACATATTAGGTATGCAGTATGTTACATTCATCATTGGGATCTTGTACCTCTACATGACAGGTCTTGGTTCTCATCCCCTTGTCCCAGCCCTCCCTTCACCCCTTCTTCACTTCCTTATTTACAAAAGGGGTGCAGACTGGTGCAACCACTATGGAAATCGATATGGAGATACCTCTAAGAACTAGGACTAGAGGTTCCATTTGACACAGGCATCCCTCTGTTGAGTTTCTTTCCAAAAGAATTAAAAGACTCATCCCACAGTGATGTATGCACACCCATGTTTACAGAGGCACAGTTTGTAATAGGAAGACTTGGAAACAACCCATTTGCCCATCATTTGGAGACTGGATAAAGAAGATGTGGTTTTTCTATGAAATGTATATTTTTGTTCATTAAAATTATATTACTAAATTTGTGGAAAGCATTAATTTTAGATAAAATGTTAGTGTTCTGAACTAAATAGTACCGCAAGCTATCTGTTGTAACATCATTTATAACTCATCAGTTAAAATGAACTTTCAGTTGAGATATTGAATTCTAACCCCTTTTAAAATCGACTATAACGCTGAGCATAGTGGCACATCACTATGGGTATATCATTGTACAAATTTATTGTTTAGTTCTACAATTACAATAGCCTGGATGGAAATCTATTTTAGTTTCTAAGACATAAAACTTTAGATAGAATTAGCTCAAAAGCAGAAAAAATAACACAAGATAATAAAAAAACAGGAAAAAACCCTCAATTAAAACTATACCTTACTTCACATTACCAATAATACAATTTGAACCTTATTTACACTTTTAGTTTTTCACACCATAGAAACTATTTGGTATTTACACGTGTGTTCTACTTATTTCACATAAGATTATGTGAAACAGGAAGAAAAAGGCTTAAGGAGTAGGGAAAGTGGAAAGGGTTGGGGAAAGGAAAGAAGAGAAAAGGAAAAATATGAGAAAAGGAAAAATTGGAAACAAAGTCTTTGTAAATAGGGAAGGATGCGGGGGTGAAGGGAGGGCAGGGGAATGTGGAAAAATAAGAACCAAGTTATATCATGTGAAGGTGCAAGATCCCAATGATGAATGTAACTGTACTGTGAAAAAAATTAGGTTGTTTGAGCTTGTTCTTTTCTGATGTGGGGATTTACTTCTATTAATTTCCCTCTTGGGACTGCTTTTATTGCATCACCGAAGTTCTGGTATGTCAAATTGATGTTATTATTTAATTAAAATATTCTTAAACTTTCAAAAAATATGGATATTTCAGAAAGAATGTGTGTGTGTATGTGTGTGTGTGTGTGTGTCCTGGTATCATACAAGCATTTATATAAAAATCTCAAATGGCTATGCACTCAGATGAACTTTATTAGCTAAAGCACTAGCACAGCACTATAGGTCATGAAAACATGCTGTGTAAATGCTGCTAGGCAAGAGCTAGGGGCAGATTTATGTTTTTTTTATATGAATTATGTAAAGAAATGCAACAGTATATTTTCAGCTTTAATTAGGAAATATAAATAACTTAGAAATGTTATGTAGTTCATTATGTCACAACCAAAAGATGCAAAAATAAATGTGTTGGTTGGTAGATTCACAAGTGATATTGCTATGCAAATCTTATCCAGAAATATGACATTTAAGTTATCTACATAATATATCTTTCTCTCCTATGCAAACATGCAGTTTTCATATTTTTTCATATCTATGTTAAAGTGCAGGTCTTTACATCAGTAAGTTTGTTATGAACTCTCATCTGTAGGTGTGCTCAGTTGCAGAGGTAGAAGAGAAACAAGCATAGGCTGCCTGGTAAGACTGACAATCCTTTATCCCACACTGAGCAACTGTCTTGGGTCCACTAGGTTGAAATTGGGCTTCACAACAATCAGGGTTCTCAATTTGAAGAAATAGGTCACAAACAAAGATAAGATACATAGGGAGACAGGAAAGATCAATCCTCTCAGTCTTGATGCTATGGCATATACACGATCCCTTGTTCACATTCTAACTCTAGATGAAGCTATGTGTGCTGACTGGTGCATCTGTAGATATTAAGCCTGAATGTTTTTAGAACAATGTTAGCACAATCCATACACAGCTAACTGGCTATCCTTTTCTTGACATGTTCGGATCTGCTGATTCTTACCCTGGCTTTTGATATTTTTCCCTCTTTTTTTTTCTGCTATCTGGTAAAAAGTAAAAGCATACATACTTTTAACTTGTAGATCTAGTATCTTGTTTACATTATTTGCATTTTAATTGTCTATGTCCAATTACATCTTGACTTCTAAAGTTATAAAATCTATTATGAACTGACTACTGAATTACGTTTTAGGAAAGAAACAAATATCACAGATATATTTATACATATATCTACATATAGAATTCAACATTGAACAAAGAGAAGTAAATGGAGTCTTGAGAAAACATTTGATAAATTGTGTATTTCAGTAATTAAAGCTAATATAAAAAAGCTGTGAAGCAATACATACGTTAATCAGCTAAATTTAAAAGTTCCATAATTGTGCATTACTT
Organism: Fukomys damarensis; assembly: GCF_012274545.1. Classification (NCBI taxonomy): domain Eukaryota; kingdom Metazoa; phylum Chordata; class Mammalia; order Rodentia; family Bathyergidae; genus Fukomys; species Fukomys damarensis. The sequence goes on from NW_022900936.1 coordinate 20,381,251, forward strand.
CAAAATATCATGATGTACACAATCATTACATACAATTTTTCTTATCAATTAAAAATATGATAGAGAACTTGTCTAATTGTGTCTGTTATTCCTATAATTAATATCTCCTTTAATTTTTCATGTGAATTGTTTGGTGACCCTCTTCATACTTGATTCTTATGTCTTGCATACATTATAATAAATTATTACATTATTTCAATAATTTCTACATTATATTCCTTGCTAGCTTATCCCTTTTTCCAATGCTAACCCTGTTTGTCTTCATTAACAGTGACAGTGGTTCTTGTCATCTTTTTCTATTTGATTTGTCACCAAACTTCAATCCATACAGCATGCAAATGCAAGATCAATCTTTCTGAAGAACCATTCTAATCACTTCACTTCCCTGAAGAGGAAATGTGGAGTTTCACTCTCTTTATAACACCAATCTCAGTCTCTGCAGGCTTTCTCTCAATATTCTGGATTACATAACATACATGTATGCAAATAGAGGGCCATAATGCAAAACACAAACACAGTCCAATATTTTAATTGTACAAATGGATGTTCTAGTCTACAAATAGAGCTTTTTTATTAGCATATTTTTATGAATTACTTCCTAGTACCTTTCATTGTCAATAGTTAACAAATACTCCCTACTACTGAATGAATTAATAATTGGAAAGAACAGTAATTATACAAGTGTATCTGTTTAATTACACTTTGTTTCCCCTCAACTAGTGCTGATGTAATGTTGGACTAAGGAACTGAATGTATGATGGAATCTGTGGATCCAAAATCTTGTCTTGGTACTGTTTTTCAACTGCAACCTTCCAAAAAAGTAAATCGTTTCATCTTTATATACATCAGTTTTCATGTCCCTAGAATGCAGGTAAGAATAATACCAAGGTTACTGGGAGAATCAAATAATGTGGAACACCTACTAATAATGTGAAATACACAAAGCACTTAGTAAATAATTAGTGATTACAATTTTGCTATGTCTCACCTTCTATTAAATTCTTTGTATCAATTTATGTCTGTCAGTGTTCTATTTGAATGGTATGTGTAGGATACAATATCAAATTTCATCATACAAATCTATGTTTTGAATAATAGCACAGAAGTGTTGTAACGTCTTACAAGTCAGATGGGAATAATCCTTAGAATCTTTGAAATAGCCTATGCATATTATAATTATTAGGCATTAACATCCTCAAAGCAAAACAGTATCAGTAATATGAATGTTAAAATTGTTTTGTGAGAGTAAATTTATGGATATAAACAAGATCATTCATAAATACGCTTCAGTTAACTTGTCCTAAAAAGTTGTCTGTATATAAGTAATACAGATTAATATTTTGATAGTTACACATATACGTTTGATTCAATAGTTTGGGCAAGGTATGAATGGGAAGACAAAGTGTCTGCCTTGCTGATACACTTACTGCATTTCATAGAAAGCAAAAATGGAGGAGTTACCCTCTGACTTAATTCTGATGAAATCAAAGAGTGCAACAAGTGAAGAGGAACTAATAAATTCAATGGAACTATATGAATTCTTATGAGAAAGGCAGAGATCGATAATAAAATATATACACTAATGATGACAAGCACATTTAAAAACGAGCTTCAAATATGTTTCTCTAACAACAAAATTGCAAAATAGAGAGGAACAATACAAAGAAAACCCTTGAAGTATATATCTGAATATCCTACTACTGTGGGAAACAAAAAGAAAGTAGCTAATGAATATAAAATAGCCGCAAAGGGCATTTTGGTAAGTACATTTTTAAATGACAATTATATTTTGCTATAGATTGCTTTCATAACTTGGAGTATTTTGTAGCTTCATAAGAACATTAGGATTTGTGAGGCAAGTCATTTGTATTTTTTTGATAGGGATTATATTGAATCTATATATCACTTTTGATAATATGAACATTTTAACAGTATTATTCTTCCAATGCATGAATAAAGGATATATTTCTATTTATTTGCACTTTCTCCCATATCAATGTTTTATAGTTTTCAATTATAGACATGTTTTTCATCCTAGATTAATTGATTACAAAGCATTTTATTTTATAGCTATTGTAAATAGGACTGTTTTCTTGATTCCTTTTTTTCCAGATAGTTTGCTACTAGCATATTGAAATGCTGCACTATTTTACATGTTGATTTTGCATCTTGAAACTTTACTCAGTTTATTTATTAGTTTTAACTATTTTCATAGAGGCTTTTAGAATTTAGAAGGCAAGACTATGTCACTTGTAAGAAAAATCTATGTGATTTCCTCCTTTCAAATGTGGTAGCCTCCTCTTCCTCTTACTTTCTAATAGGTGTAGGTAGAAGTTCTACATCTCTAATGGAATTGAGTGAGTGTGTTTGTCTTATTTCCTATCTTAGAAGAAAATGCTTCAACTGTCCCCCTTCATTATAATGTTAGGGTCTTAAAAGGCCTTGCTTGTTTGAGGCACAGTGAAGCTAGAAGCACAGCGCTATGTTATCAATTTAGAATTTCATTCATTTACAGTAATATTTTATGAGATGTCAAAAAAAGTGTGCTATACTTACCAGCTAAGGCAAGAATATATTCTTGAAATCTGGTTCCTATACGATTAGTAGCTGTGCAGTTATATCGTCCAAAGTCATTGTCTGACGTAGGAGCAATCTAAAGTAATTACAATAAAAGTTATAATTCTGTATTAGCAAAACATCAAAGAAGTTTTAAAAGATTCTAGTATCCTTATTATTTGGATGTAAATTTTAAAATTTATCATACCCTCTTTGCCATAATTCCATAATCTTCATCAGGTAGGATTAATAAATAATCATTTAAAAATGTACTCCATAAACCTACGCTAGCCTTAGGATTTCAGGAACCGTAGTTTTCCTTACAGCTCATTAAATGAATCAACATCACTATTTTGACACAACTACAGAATAGCAAAAGTATTATCTTTCCCATATGTAAATTAAAGAAAATAGTACAGTTTGAAATATATTAGTCAGGGCTGGTGTGAACCTGAAAAACAAGAAACTTGTTACCAGAGCAATATTAACTTTTTTTTCTGGGCTGATTTACACTTCAATATATGTGAGATTTCTTTCCTTTTATTGAATTTGTGAACAAAAAATACTAACCAAAGGTAACTATGCATTCTTTAAAAATCTTTCTTGGAAGGTATTTTGCAAGAAATATTGCCCTTGTGTAAATCTCAAGACTAGTACGTACCAGAATTTTTTCTTCATATCTAATTATAGTGTCATCTCTCCGTTTCTGTTCAATTCCTGTCATTATCTTTTAGTTTCGGTGGAAGTGTAGGTGACCTCAATCTTTACACATTTGAAATCCATAATTAAGTTAACCTTCAAGGATTCTTTTGGTGAATGATAAGGCTAACCCTGTAATTCTATTGTACAGAAATTCTGAAGTATCAATTCAGAAAAGAGATTTGATGATAGTAATGGATATAATTTTCAATTCCAGTAACTATTTTTACGACAGAATATGCTTACCGCAAGAATTGCTTTTAATTTCAACTCTTTCCCAAAAGACAGAAAAAGGATTTTGTGGTAATGGGAAGCTATTAACTAAGAGTGCAATTTTGAGGTTCACTGAAGATGGTGTTTCTGAAGGAGTACAAAAGAGCCGTGCTGTTCATTTCTTCAGTCAGCTGTCCATCCAGCAACATAGCATCGGCATAAAGCTCAGAAATTTTAGCAGCTCTTGTAGTTCTGGATGATTCAATACTCATTTTCTTACATGCAGCTTTTAATAAACCAGGCAAGCTTTTAAAATAATTTTACTAATTAGAAACATTTAAAAACTTCTCTTTTTCTACAGACTACTGATTGAGAAAGTTTATTGTTTTTGTACATTCCACAGGGAAGAATGTGTTTACTGAATCGATACAATACAGAGGCAAAATAAGCACAACAAACAATGGTGTCTACTGCACAGTTCCTTAAGATTAATAAATTCAATCTAGCCAGCCCCTGTTAATCTGCCCCCCTGTGATTTCAGACTATCAACAGACAAAAGCTTAATACTCCTAAGTTAAATGAATAATTCCTTCATCACCCTGTATGGTCAATAGAATGATACATTCCAGAGGGAAACACAGCTTTAAAACAGCGTGGCTCAATCATATGCCCTGAAACGTATTTGATATAGTCTTTGGACAGCAATATGACACTAAAGTCATAGTTAGACAGGCGAACTCAGCACAAGGAAATGTTAGAATGGTCGATCAAAATAAAGGATAATATAACCAAATATTTACTGTAAAGCATTAAATAAAAAACAAATACATAGGTGTACAAATCACTCCTACTATTGATTCAAGAAATAGTAATAGCATCCACTCATAATATTTTTCTTTTAAATGTGAAATATCCAGTTGAAATAAGTGAAGTTTAATTGTAATGTTAAGCTTTCATGAAACACACTGGATCAAAAGTAATTTTGAATATCAAAATATAAGGCGAGAGTCTAATGTTAATAAGGAGGCTAATCTCTTTTATTTCTAATCCTGTACAGATTGATTTCTTCTATGTTATTGCATGGTTGACAGTATGCATTTAATAGTTAGTATGCTTTCCTTAGAACAAGAAAAGATGACATACTTGATTCAAAATAGGTTATCATTACAAACAACTTGCTAGAAATTCCCTGCCATCAATTTTCACCATATATTGAAAACTTGAGTTATTATATGACTGTGGTCAGAATAAAACAAATATAAAAAAAAAGAAAACCTCCTGGGAGCATTATAAGTGTAGTAATCCAAAGAATTTACAAAGTTTATATATTAATATTATGTTTAAATTGTATAGATGATTGAATAAATTTTTTAAACTTTAAAAATTGACTTTTTAAAATCTAGTACCTATTATTAATTATGTTTTTCATTATTTATATCTATTTTTCTCATGATATACAAATTGATGCTAATTAAATATGGTACTATGATGATCATGAAGCATATAATAAAAGGCATTATACCCTTTAACTGTGTGGTAATTAATTAAAAATTAGTATTGTTTACAGTCCTCTTTTTTTAAGCTATGGTTACTATATTTTCTTTTATATTGTTAGTCACTGTATTTTTATTTCAGATTTATTTAAATTGTGAAAAATGGCACACACACACACACACACACACACACACACA
>NW_022900936.1:20386455-20394915 GCF_012274545.1 Fukomys damarensis
ATATATATATATAAAACTTTCTTCTTTTAATTTTTTAAAAGTAAAACTGTGTCTTTAAACAACAGATAAAATAGCTATGTTTACTAAAATTATATTTCATTTTATTGCTGGGAGAAATATATGACTGCCAAGGATTATTCATATACATATTAATTTTAACTCATGTAACTGAAATTGTATGATGATTTTAGCAGCTTTTCATCTGAATAAGACCGCAAGAAGTTCCCCAATTGTGCTAATAATTTTCTTTCCCTATATTTTTCTTGAGAAGATTGATTTTTCCCTTCATAAGTAAATATATTAAAATTAACTGTCACCCATACTTCTATTTCAGTGAATGCTGAGATATTCATAATAACTTGTCTGTTTCAAGTGAATGCAACTAATCTTTAAGTGAATAAACATGAAACTTTCACATGAAGCAGTACATGTACATATAAGTATTTTTTTCTATGTGATTATATTGAAATATACTCTGAAATAGCCCAGAACTACTCAAATAATACTGCTTATATACATATAAATCATACTTACCTCTAATATCATCTTCCTTCCTGCACTATATGTCTTTAAATTAGTGGTATTTTTAGCTGGTAAGACTAATTTATCTCTTCTCCAATGGATCGATGCCGGTGGATTTGATTTCACATCACAACTTATATTGATTGGATTTCCTTCCCAAGAGTAATAAATTGTTTGGTTTGATATAAACTTAGGGGCATCTGTAAAACAACATTAATAAATAATTAATAGATTTTTTGAAATAGTCATTTTGTTTACATAAATTATCCTGGGTACAAATTAGTAGTTCTGAATAATAATGAAGATATAATTCCAAGTTCCATATTAAATATATGACATAGAACTTATGAAAATATATTTTATTTGAATTTTTGTCAATGTTAAAGAATTTCAATGTTAATAGCATTAAAGAGGTGTCTATCCAATTATTAAACTATGAAACAATACTCAGTAAAATTTGTTCTTACCAATTTTACAAACACATTTGTTGATTAAATTACTATTTACATATACGTGAACATTTCTGGAACAGCCCACATTATAAAGTGAGAGTTTAGGCTAAACCATAACAAAATGAATGGTTCTGTGTTATTATTTAATCTTGTCTTACTCCCAATATTTTTCTATAGTATACTATGAAACATGAATGAAATATAAGTTGAAAAAGCAACTTAAATGTCATCTTCTATCTAAAGTCTCTACATTTTCGATTTGTATTAAGATTGACATCTCAATCAACAAAAATGAATTTGAAATCAGTCACTTCTTATGATTCCCTGTCAATTTTCAGGCCTTGACACCAGACCTGTATACTAAGAGTTAAGAAAAAATTAAGGAGGTATTGTGTTGGAGAAATTAACAATGTGCCAACTCAAACTATTCCAAATTGTTGTTCTGATATTTTTCAAGCTGAAATTACTGAAGGAACTGTAATTAATTGCTGAAAGGGTCTTTTGGCTTGTGTTTTTCTACATTAAGCAAGACACATTCTTTTGGAGAGTATGTCTTCCATATATCAAGCCTAGAAAATAACCTTAAAAACCAGAGACATGTAGCAAGGGATTTAGCTCAGTGGCACTGTGCTGTGCCTGCCTTGAGAGTACAAGGTCCTGAGTTCGATCCCCCCCAAAAAAAAAAACCCAGAGACATGTAATTGTGGATATGATTTACCTGATTAAATAAACTGTGAAGTAGCCATTACCTTCCCCCACCCAACTCTTAGTAACACACTCAAATTCACCACCTTGCCTTGACATTCCTTCATATCTGGGGGAGTTGGCTGTCCAAAACTTTTAAGAGCATCATGCATTAGTCATTACTTAAAACATATCTCTTGTAGGGCCGGGGATTTAGCTCAGGGGTTCCACTGCCTGCCTCGCAAGTGCAAGATCCTGAGTTTGATCCCCCGTATCAACAAACAAACAAACAAACAAACAAATAAATGTCTCTTGTGAAGACCCACTCCCTATACATGAAAAGGAATAAAAGGTTTATTAAGTAAGCTTTACAATATTTGAGTTCTGATATTCAGCCAGAGAACCCATATAAGAACTAAAGGAGTGCGTTTGTCTCATCCCTAAAATATTATAACAATTTATTGTATAATTTTAATTTAAAAGGCACAAAAATAGTTTTCAGTCTTATCCATTCCAGAGTTATAATCTAGTCCAAATGTCACCTGTAGGAAATTTTTTGTGTTTCAGTTTACTGTATGTATAGTCGTTTGATATCAATTGTGTACAGAAAGAACTTATTTTGTAATTGTTTTTGTTACTAATATTAAGTGTTTAAACCTTAACAGCCCATCGGAAAATTAATGTCTATAGTTTAGCTTTAAACATTTTAATATCCATATCACTCATTCATGTCTACATACAATTATGTTCAATTTACACATTATGTTCTGAGCCAGTAATACAAAAATTCTAGTCAGCAATACAATGCAGACAATGCAGATTTTTTTTTAAAAAAATCGACATTTTATCTATTATTTACTGTATATCTTTCTTGTCAAGACATTTTACATTTTTTCAATTTATTAATCTTTTAAATTTTAAATTAAATGTATGCCATTAACTAATGAATATGAGCATAAAAATGAAAGTAAATGTGTAGTACTGTGACATTCTAATACAGGTGTACACTGGCCAGTGTTTAAATGTATCTGTCTCTTCAACGTTTTATCATTCCCTTAAGGTGAAAACATTGAAAATCTTTTGCTCTTTTTTTTTCAAAATTAATGGAAATAGCATGCAATAACTTATTCTTCCTAGTGTAATTTAGTACCTATTAACTAATTTATCCCTAATCTTCCTTCTACATGTCCTCCCTATCTTCTAACAACTAGCCTTCTACTCCCTAAATCCATAAGATTAACTCTTCAACATTACACATATTAGTGACATACTGAAATATATCTTCCTTGCTTATTTGACTTTATATAATAATTTCCATTTTCATCCATGTTGTTATAAACAACACAATTTCATCTTTTTTATGCTTGACTAGTATTCCATCATGTATATTTACCATTTGTTTTTATTAGTTCACCAGCTGACAGTTTGGTTGATTTCACTTCTTCCTGCTACTTTGAATATTGCTGCCTGAACATGGGAGTTCAAATATCTCTATGCCCTACTGATTGCATTTTCATTGCATATATATGCAGTGATGGATTTGGTGGATCATAAGTGTATGTGGTTCTATTTTTAATGTTGTGAAGAACCACCATATCGTTTTGCATCACCATGCTAATTTACAATCATTTCTGACCTCACCAAGAGTGGACAAGGGTTTCCTTTCATTGTGCAGCCCTTCCTATATTTTCTATGTATAATAATATGCAAGAGTTCTGGGGTGAAGTAATAGTTCATTATGATTTTGAATTGCATATTCATTGTTAGCAATGCTGAATAGGTTTTTATAAGCACATTTAAGACTCCAATATCACCGAAAATTATCGAGGGCTATTGCTGCCTATTTTTTTTACATGGACTATTTGCATATATTTGTTAATGACTTTTGGTTGTTCCTTATATATTCCAGATGACAGCCCATCGCAAGATGTATAATAATCAAGTAATTTCTATGGGCATCTGAAATGAACAGACATTTCTCAGACAAAGAAGTAAAAGCAGCAAGTAAACAGATGAAAAAATGTTCAACATCACTGGTCATTCGAGAGATGCAGATGAAAACAACAATGAGATTCCACCTCACCCCACAAAGAATGGCTGCTATCAAGAAATCAAACAATAACAAATGCTGGCTGGATTGTGGGGAGAAAGGATCCCTTCTCCATTGTTGGTGGGAGGGCAGACTGGTGTAACAACTATGGAAATCAATATGGAGATACCTCAGAGAGCTGGGACTAGAGGTTTTATTTGACCCAGCCATGCCTCTGCTGAGTATTTTTCCAAATGAACTAAAAGTATCATACACAGTGATATATGCACACCTATGTTTATATGCACAGTTTTATATGTTTATATGTGCAGTTTGTAATAGCTAAACCTTGGAAACAGTCCATTTTCCCATCAGTTGGAGACTGGATAAAGAAGATGTAGTTTTTCTATAAAATCGAATACTACTCAGCCTTAAAGAATGAGAAGTTTGGGCCGGGGATTTAGCTCAGTGGTTCGGTGGCCTGCCTTGCAAGCACAAGGACCCGAGTTCAATCCCCAGTACCAAAAAAAAAAAACAAAAACAAAAACAAAAAAACAAAAAAAAAAACCACAAAACAAAAGCAAGAATGAAAAGTTAGTTCATTCATAGGAAAATGGATGCATATTGAGGATAAACTCTTAAGTGAAATAAATAATTCACACGTGTAAATACTGAATAGTTTCTCTTTTGTGAAAAACTGTGATGGTACCTAAGGTCATAATGAGATAACTGACAATGTGAAATAGTAGGAAAAGGGCTAATGGTGTAGGGGAAGTGGGAAGGGTAGGGGAAAGGTAATAAGGGAAAAGAAAAAATATGAGAAAATGAAAAAATGGAAATAAATTATTTGTAAATAGGGAAGGGAGGAGCAGGTGAAGGAAGGGCAGGGACAAGGGGAAAAAATGAGAACCAAGACCTGTCATGTAAAAGTGCAAGATCCCAATGATGAACGTAACTGTTCTCTATACCTAAAAGGTACCAATAAACTCAATGAGAAAAAAAAATATATTGTGTAAATTGTTTTTTCATTCTGTTGTTTCCTGTGCTGTACAAAAGCTTTCCAGCTTAATATAACTTCATTGTACTATTGTGTTCTGTGTTTTTAGTGACTTGTCCAAATAATGTTATGTACATTTGCATGTCCTGGAGCATGTTATCTGTTTGACTTCAGTTACTTCATATTTTCATTTTTTCCATTGAAGTCTTTAATCATTTTGGAGTTGGATTTTTGCAAGTAACAAAAGAGGAGTAGTTTCATTGACATGTCCATGAGCATCGACTTTTTTCAGCACCATTTTTTAGAATTACTGATCTCACTTAATGAGTGTATGTTTATTAAAATTCAGGGGACTGTACATAGATGGGTTTGCTTCTGGGCCTTAATCCATTATGTTTGCCTGTTTTCAGGGCAATTCAATGCTATTTTGATCACTACAGTGTAGCAGTATATTTTGAAGTCAGGTAGTGTAATGCCACCTGTTTTGTTGTTTTTTGCTTAAGATTGCTTTGGTTTTTGGGATCGTCTTACAAATTTCTTTACAAGTTTTAGAAGTATTTTTGTGATTCTATGAAGAATGTCTTTGGAAAAACAAAAAGAATGTCTTTGGTATTTATATAGAGATTGCATTGAACCTATAGGTCTCTTTGGGCAGTATGTACACTTTAATGCTATTAATTCTTCTGCTCCATGACAAATGCATTTTGTTCAATTTTTATATCCCTTAAATTTGCCTATTCAATGATTTATAATTTTCATTGTAAAAATCTTTCAGTTAGATTACACTCATTTCTAGACACTGTGTTTTTGTGCTCATCGTAAATGTGACTGCTTTATTGATTTCCATTTCAGACAATTTGCTATTGATGTATAGCAACACACTGAATATTAGGATTTTGTATCCAACAAGTTTTTTGAATAATTGTATTAGTTCCCCTAGTTTTTGTGTAGTTTTTGTGGTTTTCTGTCATTTCATCGTGAGTTGTTATAATCAAAAGACTTTTTTTACCACTTATGGTAAACACATATAAAAGAATATGTTATAGCTAAACCAAACAATAGGCAAGGATGACCACATTATTAGAAGAAATCAATCACAAAATTGCTGTAAGAAAGAAACTACCGCAGAATGACAAAACAAGTTGCACAATGGTTATAGTAAGGCCTCATAGTTTGACAATTATGTTGAAGATAATTCACCACTTAAAATATGTAAGTGGCTAAGAAGATTAAAAAATGGACTGAGTATTTCTTATATGTAATTCACCTCATCTCTAATGACATAAAGAGTCTGAAAGTGGAGAGAAAAGAAAATATATTCTACAAAATTGGAATAAAAATGAAAGAAGTAGCCATACTTAAATACAATATAAGATATATCAAAACAATAAAAATGAAAGGTTATTGCGCAATGATAAAATGTCAATTCAACAATAACAATTCAATATATGTACATATTTAATATTTTGGTACTACCAGTTTTAGTGTCAACTTTTTCATCTCTCCTTACATTTACTTGAAACTTTTCCCTGTTTTTATTTATTCATTTATTTATTTTTTTGGAGTAGCTAAGGACTTATTTTACTTTTCCTGGACTATTGGTATGTCTAACAATATACAGCAAATATTACCAGATATAAAGAGAGAGACAATTCAGTGCAATACATAAAGGACTTTAACACTCAATTTGCAGCAATGGACAGAATATTCAGGCAGAAAATACACCAGATTTAAATTTATTTGAGCCTAAATGCACTTGACTGACATTTGCAGAATATTTCATCCAGCAATACACAGAGCACATTCTTTTCAATCATGCATGGATTTCTTCAGGATAGAATTTATCTTTTATGATTTACATCCAAAATGTCTCCAAAAGCCTCATTTATTCAGAGGCGGAGTTTGTGGAAGGTTATTGGATAATGAGTACACTATTCTCACCAGTAGATGTACAGGGATGAATTCATGCACTGCTCGGAGGTGGGGGATGTTTGAAGGAGGTGAACACCTGGGAATGTGTCCTGGATGGATGTGATCTTACTGCCAGCTCCTCCTCCCTGCTTCACTGTATGGTTTCCTTCCTCCCTCCATCCCTTACACTATGACATTTCTGCCTTGGAGCCAGTTGATGATGCATGGACTGAACTTGATGAAACCATAAGCATAGTCATAAGCATAAAATATATCTCTCCTTTAGATTGTAGACATTGGGTTTGTCACGGTTATGAGAGGATGAGTACTAACACACTGTGGTACGCGAAATCAAGTGTTAAATTTTTAAAAATCAAAATCATGTCAAATATCTTTTCTAAAATTTAATGAAAGTGGAAACGCAACATACCAAAGACTACAGTATACAATACAGTTTCAGTATAAGGGAAGTTGATAGTAATTGATGCCTAGAGATGAAAAAGCAGACCAATCTGAAACAACTTATCACTGTACCCAAGAAATAAGAAAATCTGAACAAAGAAAAGCCAAAATTAGTAGAAGGAAACTGGTAAACCCTGCAACATTACTGGAAATATCTGCAGTAGTCTCCAGTATCCTGCTTAGTTTTATACAAGCCTGAGGAAAAAACTCTAAAAGACAGAATTAAGCAAGACAGAAACTGGGGAGCCAGGATGGCCAATTTTGTTAATTTGCAAAAGTGCTGGTCCATTCAAGTCAGTGATTTTTATTAGTAATCAATTGGGATAAAGGTAAGCTACCTGCAAGGGTGGGACTACCTAGGAAGATATGAACTCCTGCAGTTTCTATGGAAACTAATGGAAGCAAGGCTTCTAAAGTATATGACAAAGCATTCTCGAATTAGGAAAAGAATAGACAAAATATATGGCTATAATTAGAACCTTGTCCTTTTAGTTAAGAAGGTTTGAATTGGGAATGGAATGGAATTTGGGTGTCATTTACTCTGACTTCATCATGTAGGCTTCTTCAGACTGGCTTCTCAAAACACATCCATTGTGAGGTTAACTCTATGCAGCCTGCATTGCTTGCAGCCTGTTTGAGAAAATTCAATATAGCACTATCCCACAAAAGACAGTAGTAAAAAAGTAAATCAGAGCTAACCAAAATAGAAACTGAAAAAAAAAGCAAGAAAATGAAGAAATGAAGATTTTATTTTGTGAAAAAATAAGCAAACTAAATAAATCTTTACTACTCTAAGAAAAAGTGAAAAGGTTCAAACAAATATAAGAGAAGAAAAAAGACATTACATCAGACAGTACAGAAATATAAAAAATCATTATAGAGTATTTTAAAAGATCATCCATCAACAAATTTGATGACCTAGAGGAATTGAAAAAAAAAAAGTCTTGGATATATAAACTTTAAACATTGTCTCTCTGCTATGAGAAACTGAAAGTGAAAATAAAGAATAATAGATAATAAAAAATAGTAAAATAATAAATATTGTAAAATAGGAAGAAATTATTCAAAATTATAGAGATTGTGAGATACTTTGCAAATACTTAAAACGTTTCATGCAAAAAAGGCATAGTATTATTAGGAAATGAGCTGAGAGATTTACAAATGAAAATATATCTTTAGCTCATGATACAAGATGTATTTACCGTCCTTATTTACTAATTATTTTTATTCCAAAAAACTTTTTTTCATAAAATAGGTTTTATATTTTCTTCATTACTATTTACTTGTGTTATATTAAAATAAAAAAAATTAAAAGTGGATTAATATAAGCACAGTGTCTTCAAGGGGTTTGCAGTCCGCCTGAAAATTAAAAGGAACAATTCTTTTTTTTTTTTTTTTTTTTT
>NW_022900936.1:20395187-20438434 GCF_012274545.1 Fukomys damarensis
AAAAAAAAAAAAAAAAAAAAAGAAAGAAAAAAACTTCAACCAACATTGAGTCATGAGGAAATAGAAAATCAAAACTGAACAGTAACATGTAACATGGTCATGTTAACGTTTTTAATCTCAATCTAACATGCAGGTATGGAATATTTGTTAAATAAATTTGTATAACAATAAATTTATGCATTTTACATGTAATATTTTAATAACCTTGTGAAGAATATATGATCCCTCTGCCATGATTGAGGAAATATGGGATATGTAATATCAAGGTCATTATAGTACTAATTTGCATGTCTGACTTAGGAAGCTAGGACAAAGTACACAGTATCATACATTTTCAAGAAACATAAATGGAATGATATTTTAGGTAGATAAAGAGAATTGTACCCTACATAATCATGACTCTTTAGTCATGTCTTCTTCGCTAAAGGTCTAGAACAAATAATTTAAAACATCATCAAAAGAATGTAAAAGGGACTTTTAATCCATTATTTTAGTAACAATTCTGAAAAACTTGATATTGGGCAAAGTATTACTAACTGAATATGCACAGGCACATCACTGTACTGGGTGTGCTAAAGATCAGAAGCTGGTATTTGCCTGTGTTTTTCCATTCACTTGGCCTACGCTTGCTTGTTTCTTCAGCTGACTGGCTTCAGAAGAAAGTTCCAAACCTACTAAACTCAGCCTTTTCCACATCCTTCCCTCCTGGCTAACACTGTCTTTGGATTTTCATACCGTTGTATATATTCCCTAATTGTGGTCAAAAATACTGGAAGGATTTCTTTGATTGTTTCTTAGACAAGTGGTCTGCATCTCTTTGATTAGGACTTATCTCAGTCAAATTATTTCCATGATGTCCTACAGAGTGTTTGTGAAGTTCAAAAGCTGTACAACAAAATTGACTGAACATTAAACAATCAGTTGCATATGTCAACTCAGTAATTCAGTTAAATTAGAAGAAAGTCATTTTTTAGAGAAAAGAAAAAATACTTAAAGGTCCAGAAAGTAAATAATTCACTATATAACTAATTAATAAGGAAAACTATTAATGACACTTGAGTCTCAAAGTGAAATACTAAGCATGTATCTTATGAATAAAATCTCAGATTGCATCTGTATACATATGAATATAGTTCTCTTACCATTATACTCTTTGAAGGAGAGGTTTATGAATATTACATTTTACATATCAATACAGCTGAACATAAAAATTAAACATGCTAATGAAGTATTTCATTCTCTGTTTAAAATATAGTGCCTGTATATGTCTATTATTCTAATGTAACTATAATCTAAGATAGGACTTGTTTATATGAAAGCAAACAATAATCACTAATTGCTTTCCTGATGCAGATTAAATACAACACTACTGATAGTAAATATAAATGCTACTGGCAATGCCTGTGATATTGAAAGTTATATTAATTAGTGATGAGGGCGTGAGTCAAAATATATTGATAATTCCTATCTAGAAGTGAAATTCATGTATGGGATATGCTCTGTTATGTCAAAAGAGTAGCAAAACAACAGCATTCATTAGCACAGGATTAGCATGTTAAAGAAATTGAAGAAATGGTATTTAGCCAGGAGGGTGAGAAGGGTATGAGTACAGAGTGACAGGTGAAAAATATAAAAGTGTAGCCATACTTTGTGTTGATGTTGTAATTGAAGTATTGCAATTTTCAGAAACTAGGTAAATCTTTATTATCAAGGAAGCTTCACATGCATGAAACAAATAAAATTTGGTGGTTTAAAAAAAACAAGAGAGAGGGCCGGGGATTTAGCTCAGCGGTTCGGTCACCTGCCTTGCAAGCGCAAGGACCCGAGTTTGATCCCCGGTACAAAAAAAAAACAAAAACAAAAACAAAAAAAACAAGAGAATGATGAGAAGATAAGAATGTAACATAAACTGAACTGGAATGATAAGCCACACTGATATATTTATATATTATATAAGACAGTTAATGTTACACATGTATGAATATATGGAAAAAAGTGTGGGCAAATAATCAGATACAAGTTCATAGCAGCATGTCAAGGGATTATGTGTCCCTCATATCCTATTAAAATACTTTTCTACAAATATTTATAGCAAAAACTGTTGAAAGAAAAACTTTTGGCTGAGCAGAGTAGAAAAGAATAACCCAGAAAAATTTGAAAATTTGCATTTTGGCAAGATAGAAATATATCATTCACTGGATGTGAGGGAAGATATTTATTTTTAAAAACCTCAGCTGCACAGATAATCCAGAAAATAACAAAGACTTTCACAGGATTAAGCACTTATTTAAACTAATTTTTCAAGTAGGCCTTGACGTTCGCTTTGCTTTGTCCTATAAGAAAGAATCCTGCTAAATAAAATGCGCAGGATTCCCCCATTCTTGATTACCCCTGGTTTGTGATAATGTTTCTTTTCCACTAACACCAAGGTCTAGGTCTTTGCCCTACTTGTATAACAAAAATCTCACTAAGACATTTTACTAATAATGCTGCCACCCCTGAAAGCTTAATCAAGTTCCCCTTAGTAATTTTCCAGCCACTGAACCACTTCCCAACTAAACACAAGTTTTTCTTGGTTATCTGTCTTCATTTTTCCTTCTATTAAAGTAAAGCTAAATCTGTCTCCACCATAACAATAGTTCTGGCAACTATTTGCAGTAATCTTAAAGATATTTTTTACAACTTTCCTAAGTGACAAAATAATTTCTCTTTGATAAAAGAAGATATACCCCAGTTAGGTATTTAAAATGAAAAGCTTCTTTTTTTTTTTTGCCTTTAAAAGCAAAAGACAGAAAGGGACTTGAGTCAAATTACTGCAGTGATGAAAACTGTAAGATTATATTCTGTAAATTTTGTATACTCGAAATGCTAGTATTAAAATACGGTGTAAGTATATTGAAGAATGTTATTAGACATACATGTTAATCCATTGTTTTTAAATTTCATAAAGCTAAAGTCAATCTTGTAGATTTTAATTTGGTATTCTATTTTTGAATTAATTGCTGTTTTTGAATTAATAATAAAACATTAAGCCAGTGTAGAAAATTTATTCCATTATTTCTTATATATAAGATTTATATTTAAGTGAGTTTCAAAATTGTGTTTTCTAGCCCTCTTTTGTTCAAGAAATTTTTAATTAAATTAGGACTTTTACTCTTAATTATGACAAGTGAATTCCTTCATTTAAAAATTGCCTAAAACACTGAAATTCTCTGTCATCTAAAAATAATCTCCATGTAAGCATATTTATTATGTCCTTAAAATAAAATAATTGATTTTAAAATACTTTAAAATTACGTGTTTTCTTAAAATATATTTACTATTTAATTTACCATCAAGTTGTACAGAAATAAAATCCTAACATTAGGTGTAATACTCAATGTTAAATTAGGACACTTATGAAGACATTTGTTTGTTTTCTACTTTCAAGTTATAAAATATTTTGGGAAAATATGTTGGCAGACAAAATAAATCAGATGGTTAAGCTATGCTCATACATATTCTGAATTTGCAATTCTAAAGAGGGCAACTGCTACTGATTCATTTTCCAAAATTGTCACTGTACATCAATTCTATGCTAATCATGGTTTAAATGTAGGAGATTCATGTCAACTGGAAATGTATTCCAATGCACCAGTTGTATAAAAACTAATATCTATATTTTTGAATAACTAATTCAAAGAAAACCTCCCATAAGACATGAAGTTTAATCTTTAACAGTTTTTTTTCTTTTTCTTTTTCTTTTTTTTTGTACCAGGGATCATACTTAGGACTTTGAACTTGCAAGGCAGGTGCAGCACCACTGAGCTAAATCCCCCACCTCTATAACACTTTCCACCCCTTCAAATGTATCTGGTGGAGTATCATGTAAGTCTAATGTTATAATAAGAACCTGGGATCACTGAATAATAATAAATAACCTTATTATAAAATAAGACATCAAAATAGATATTCCTCAAAAGAAGACAAAAATGGCCCATAGACAAATGATTAATAAAACACATATCAACATTACATTGTATATCAGCCCTCCCAAATATAAAGACCCAATTCAAAAATGGGCATCTGAAATGAACAGACATTTCTCAGACAAAGAAGTAAAAGCAGCAAGTATATATATGGAAAAATGTTCAACATCACTGGTCATTTGAGAGATGCAGATGAAAACAACAATGAGATTCCACCTCACCCCACAAAGAATGGCTGCTATCAAGAAATCAAACAATAACAAATGCTGGCTGGATTGTGGGGAGAAAGGATCCCTTCTCCATTGTTGGTGGGATGGCAGACTGGTGCAACAACTATGGAAATCAATATGGAGATACCTAAAAGAACTGGAACTAGAGGTTCCATTTGACCCAGCCATCCCTCTGATGGTTATCTTT
The DNA here is from genome assembly GCF_012274545.1 of Fukomys damarensis. Lineage (NCBI taxonomy): Eukaryota > Metazoa > Chordata > Mammalia > Rodentia > Bathyergidae > Fukomys > Fukomys damarensis. Next base: position 20,399,573 of record NW_022900936.1, read on the forward strand.
CCAAAAGAATTAAAAGAATCATACCACAGTGATATATGCACACCCATGTTTATAGTGGCACAGTCTGTAATAGCTAAAACTTAGAAATAGCCCATTTGCCTATCTGTTGGAAACTGGATAAAGAAGATGCAGTTTTTCTGTAAAATGGAATACTACTCAGCTATAAAGAATGAGAAATTAGAGTCATTCATAGGGAAATGGATGCATATTGAGGATATACTCTTAAGTGGAATAAATAAATCACATGTGTAAATACCAAATAGTTTCTCTGGTGTGAAAAACTATAATAGTACACAAGATTCTAATGGGATAATTAATAGTGTGAAATAGGAAGAAAAGGGCCAAAAGTGTAGGGAAAGTGGGAAGGGTAGGGGAAAGGGAATAAGGGAAAAGAAAAAAAAATATGAGAAAATGAAAAAAATGGAAATAAAGTATTTGTAAATGGGGAGGGTAGAAGGGGGTGAAGGGAGGGCAGGGACAAGGGGAAAAAAATGAGAACCAAGACCTGTCATGTGAAGGTACAGGATCCCAGTAATGAGTGTAACTGTACTGTATAACTAGACTGTACCAATAAACTCAATAAAAAGAAAAAATATATATTCAAGTAAAAAAGGACTCTGGAATTATGTACACATATGTGCATATATAAACACATACACATGATAGTAATGAAGAAAATGAAAAAAAGAGAATTTTGTTGTTGGTAATTACAAGCAAAGAATTACATTAGAGATAGCATGACATTAGCAGTGTAACTGAGGCCCACCTCTACCAATCATCAATGATTTGATCTTGAGTTTCTTTTTATGACTTTTAACTCTCTCTCCCCACTCTTTTCTTCCTTCTCTATTTTCATTCTTTGTTTTTAAATGTTTTAGTCTTTCCTTGTTGCTAAGACAAGATATCCAAAACCCAAGTTAAAGAGGAAAGGCTTATTTGATTTAGAGTTCATAAGAAATTTTAGTTCATACTTTGCTGGCTCCAAGACAGGATGGCATGGCAGAGAGGCATCGCAGAAGAGAAACAGTTCATGGCAGGCAAAAAACAGAAGGGAGAGGCACCATGCAAGGGAGGTACAAGCAACAACCAGGGACAAAGACCCTATTTCTATCCTTATATCTTATCCAAGATACATGCCCTTAGGGTGATAACAGTCATATTCAAGTTGGGGCACCCTTAATCCCACTCAGAACTATGCCAACCCAATCAGGGGACTATCAGGGGACTAATTTGGTAATCACATACCCTTGATTCCAACATCACACACTCTAGATTCAGCCACCTCTGAAAATCCCCTTCTATGACCTCATGAGGCTTTGAGAGGAGGTATCTAGACATTAGCCATAACATTAAGAGATTAAATTGTCCTGTCATGTAAAGGTACAAGATCCCAATGATGAATGTAACTGTTCTGTATACCTAAAATGTACCAAATAAACTCAATAAGAAAAAAAAAGAGAGATTAAGTCATCATAGGTATGATTTCCAAATTTCTGAAACTTTCGAAAACCATTAAGATAAGGCTCATACTTATGGAACAAATTTTAGAAATGTACACATTGATATCGATTCTATTGTTCATGAAGAAACACTGACCACACGAGAAGTGGCATCCATTTCTAAAATAAATAATAAATAAATACATACACACATAAAACTATGTTGACTTAATGAGGGCACTGCTTATTATTTTATGTTTATGGAAGCCTTTTAAGAGACAGAACACATAAGGGTAAGTGACTTAGTGGTGACTGGTGATAGAAGTATTGGTTATTTTTAGACTTCCGTATGATGTTAATGACAATATGGTTAATAAAACGCATGCATTTCTTCATACATTGCAGGAAGAGGGTACCGAAGATGGAGGGAGTAATGTGATTACAGACTTATTATTAAAGGAACTATGTGTTTCTTAACTATTTTTACAATGAAATCGTTCCTAAGGATAAATTATTTAGATGTAATTAATTAAATGGCAGCTATGCAGTTGGAAAGCTATGTTAGAACATTTAAAAGATTCTTATATTAATGAACTTGAATCCGTCTCTTATTTAAAGTTATCAGCATCATAAGAAAAAAAGTTTACCCCAGTCTAAACCTGTTACCTTTCACATTTTATTCACAGCAGTTATTTTAGGTCCCACCTTTCCATTCGGCTGTGTCCACCTCACATATGTATATGTCCAGCCTGTAATATTTATACAATGATAATATTTAATGATGCATTTATCAGAAATGTCCTGTCATTAAGGAGGTAGTCATGTGTTTCAATGTCTCTCGTTCCATTAATAGGAGCACACATTTTTTTTTTTCATAGTTAGGTATGGCCATTGAATTTAAATTTGATATTTAATAGATACGCCATAGACAAATTTAACATGAATAATGGAAACCTCATTATAAATATGTATTGTAGGTATCAACATTTCATTTTTAAAAAGGTGAAAATACACTCATGAATTAATTTTGGACTACAGTGTAGAATTATTAATTATTATTATTATTAATTATAATTATTATTTTGGTACTGGGGATTGAACTTGGTATCTTGCACTTTCAAGGCAGGTGGCAGCACCACTGAGCTAAATCCCCAGCCCTAAAGCATTATTTTTTGTTGTTGTTTTTACTGGGGATCAAACTCAGGTCCTTGCACTTGCAAGGCAGGCAGTGGAACCACTGAGTTAAATCCCCGCCCTCCTTGTTGTATTTTTTAAACTCTTATAGAGTATTTTGTGAAGACATTGCTGCCTTAAATTATCTTAGAATTGGCCTGGCGTCGTGGTGCACACCTGTAATCCCAGCACTCGGGAGACTGAGGCAGAAGGATCACTGAGTTCCAGACCAGAATGGGCTACACAGTGAGTCCCAGGGCAGTCTCAACTACGTAGTGAGACCCGTTCTCAAAAAACAAACAAAACACTATCTTAGAATTCACCATAGTTTACAAAAAAATCAGAAACATCATGCCTCTCTTACAATCATTTAAATTTTCTCATAAGATTTATGTGGAGGGAAACTACTGAGAGAGTTAAAACTAATACATCCTCTGGCAGATTTAAGGGGTAATTCCATTAATGTTTCAGAGATCCCGTTCGACTGTATGTTCAGGATATGAAGAATCAGCCAGGGCAATTAACTGGATTCAGTCCATGCATCAGGGGAATTTTAACAGCTATGCAGAATAATAAATTGGATGTGTGCTTACTATCAATTAACCATTAACACTGGATATTCATTTTTTATCTAAATTTGAACAGCCAAGTTACACATAAATCTCAACATATTCTATGATGCTCAAATCAACTCAAAAAAGTCATTTATATAAAAGGATACCTATTTACAACTTCTTAACACACACTGTTTCTCTGAAATTTGACTGTTATTAATGATATAACTGTTATTGGCTATGAGAAAATGATTATAAAATATTAAATTATTCATCCTTACAATATTAACATTTATCTTCTCTGAATATCTGCCATTGTTCTACCAAGCATAAAATACCAGTAAAAATATTGTGCTGTCAATGGCTCTTTTGTATCATACTGAGGCTTTTTATAATTGAATTTTCCATAAGTAGCCATATAACTTTATAAACTATTTTATTATTAGATACAATTTCATGTATATAATTAGAAATGCTTAAGTTAATCTCTTAGATGAAACATTTCAGAGTTATTGAAGGAGAAATGATTGTTCATGTAAAATGCAGATATCTAACAGTGGGTTTCACCAGGGCTGGAGATTCCTGTTCCTCAACCTCCTGAGTGCTGGAATTTCAGGTATGCCCCATGTCCAGCTAGACAAGTAGTAAAGTTAAAATTGCTGTACAGAAAAAAAAAAAAAAAGTTGCTTTACAGATAACAAAAATGCATGTGGAGATGGTGGCCAGGCCCGTGGCTGAAGCAGGATGACAGTTATTGGCCAGCCTAGGCCATTAAATTCTTATCTCAGAAAAAAATCCATTTAAATAACAAAAATGCTAGATTCTTTAGAAACTAAGTTCTAAAATATATGCATGTTATGTTTATGAAATTATAATTTTGGTTTATGAGTATAGGCATGGAATTTCTATAGATCCAATGTTACTGTATTAACAAAAGTTTTCTAAAACAAAATAAGAAGTTGTAAAACATTTTGAAGAAATAAAATCCATGTAACAACTGTTTAGCACTTATGTCTTATGAGTATTTGCAGCAAAATTCATCATTTTATTCATCTAAAAACATCTCAGAAGAAACAACTATGCTAAACAGTGTTTTATAAAAGTTCGTTATATTAGCCTGACCATAGTGATGATTGCTTTTGTAATTTTAAAAATGTTTTTAGTATACCTAAAAAACCCCACAATGTCTAAAATGTTTCATTTTTGTTTATTTATTTACTGACTGCAATGCTGGTGATTGAACACAGGGCTTCAGATATGCCAGACAAGTTATTAGCCACTGAGTTATATCCATGGCCTCATAAATAGTAAATTGTACATGTGTATGAGTGTGTATGTGACATCGGACATCAAGCCTGCGAGCATCCTATCATTGAGCTACATCAGCCTACATTTTATTTTTTATTTTGAGAAAGGGCCTAGCTTATACTATTTAAAACCCTGTTGCCTATAAAGCATATTGAGAAATCAAGAGTGTTAAAAGAAAGTGAATCACTCTGACGAAGGCATCATCATCATTCGAGGGGCTGAAATGCTTGGTTGTGTATAATACTCGAACTGAAAGGAGGCATTTTACTCTGTTAACTATGGATATAAAATAAAAGGACCAACTGAAAGAATTACCCTGTCATATTAGGATACATATATTTTATTACACAGATTCCATATTATTTTTTTTGTAATTTCTACTTCTTTAAAATATTATGATGATTTCAATTTCTAAGAGATTTTCCTCCTTACTGATCATTTGTGTACTCTCTATGCAGCATAATTATAATTACATTAAATTATATGTTATTTAATAATACTTCCTAAGGCTCTCTATACAAGTGGATTATGGCTCCTTAGACATGTTGCAAAATTTGTTTTCAATAATTTTCCATATTTCCAAAGAATTAGTAATACTCTATTTCTAGTGCCTCTGGTATTATACAATAAGTATTATTAAACTGAATAATTATAATTGAAGGTTTTTAAGTGAAGACATAGAAATACCGTTTACTTTTTTAATTTTTTTACACAACTTATTGAAGATTATGTTGTTTTTGATTATTCAATATGTGATGATTATTCACACACATTTGAAATCACTCAGAAAAAACTATGTGTAAGCATTTTTGCAAACATATTCACTATTTTAAGAGTTATCAGTATTACTGTATTGATTATACAATTAGAAAAATATATAATTTTGCATTGCACACATAATGCAATTATCTCTGTGATTAATGTTGTTTCTTTCCCGCTGGAATTTCATATACCTATTCCTTTGAGTTACAGGCAGAATATTAATTATTATAATTCTTGAAATTATTTGAAATAATATAAACATATATACAATTTACATCAAATTCAATTTCAGCCTCAAACAGGATCCATTCTATTTATTATATGCGGAATATGTTAGTTTTTATATATAGATGTTCACTGACATTTATATAAATGTACACTGCTGTGATGTCAATAAATGGCAACTATACTATGAAATTCATTCTGTTTACTTCACTATTCTCTTTTCTAATCTCTCTGCAGCCATATTTATAGCACTTTCAATCTATTCTCAGTATTGTAGCCAGGTTCATTCTTTGCAAATGCATATGTGGGATCGTTGCTCTTCTTCTGCTCTAAATCTTTCTGTGGTTTCCCATTCCTTCCAAATCCTTCCAAGATTATAAGGATCTGTCTATATCAGTGCTAGTCCACAGAAATGTAATGTGAACCACTTGTGCACTGTTACATTTTTCTAAAAGCCATATATAAAAACAAATAGGTCATACTAGGTGTAATAATATAATTTAAACAACACAGTTTATGCTGAGAGGTCTCTCTGGACTCAGGTGTACACGCACCGGTACTGGATCCAGCTGCATACATTCACGGCACCACATCCTGAGGAGGAGGAAGACACTGGAGGGGAATAAACTGGTCTGTTTTCAGCGTCTATAAGATGCTAGACATCAACACAGACAAGGAAGACTCGGCTTGATTTGATAGCAATGGGCAGTCTCACTCTGAAATTCCACACTAGTTTTATTTTTGAGTACTTTTCCTGTCAAACCCGGAAATCTCAGTGCTATGGGCCAAAATTCCTATGTTGAAATCCCAGTTGTCACTGTCAAGGCGTTTGGAAGTGGAGTCTTTAGGAAGTAAATAGTTTTGGGGGAGGTTATGTGGGTGACTCCTCTGATGGGAATGATGACTTGTAAAGAGGGGAGATATGGTGCCCACACAGGAGAAAGACCTCACGAAGTCCGTGGTACTTTATCATAGCAGCTTGAACTAAGATGTGTGCTGTTTTAGCACAGTCTTTCTCCAGAGTAAGAGCAGAAAGTTATGGCAAGGTAGATTCAGGGTTTGTTATCTGTGGCTCTAGGAATTAAGCAGTTGTTAAGAGGAAGTAATAAATCTAGTAGTTACATGATATTTCTGGGGTTTTCTGTTGCTGTTGGATGTTATCTGTTCATTTGTAAGTTTTAACCTCTCAAGAGTAGGATGCTGCCAGGCATAGTGGCACACGCCTTTAATCCCAGCACTCGGGAGGCTGAGACAGGAGGATGGCTGTGAGTTTGAGACCAGCCTGGGCTGTGTAGTGAGTTCCAGCTCAGTCTCAACTACATAGTGAGACCCTGTCTCAAAACAAACAAACAAAGAATTAGATGTTTATTAAAATTCTTTAAAACTTTTCATCACTATGATATATGAAATACATTTGAATAAGATTTCATCTGAATCAGATATCTGTCAAAGAGAGATGAGATCAGACCAAAAGTAGAATAGATAGAATTTGTGCAAAGGGAAATGTGACATTTTGTATTTTTCCAGGAAATTCATGTGATGATTGGAATAAGAAAACACAGCTGAGCAACAACAGATTTTTCATCTTTCTTTTTAAATGTTCTCTTTTCAATTTTTGAATGAAGAGATATACTCTACATTATCTTAGTGGCTGTCTTTAAAATTACTATAGTGGATACAAAACCTAAATAGTCCCAAGCAGTAACAAAATCTATGTCTGCCAATGAAGGATCTTCCTACAAGTTTCAATGGCTTAAATGTATCATGGTGAATGTAAAAGTCAGGCTTTCAAGCTTTTTGTTTGTTTGTTTGTTTGTTTGTTTCTTTTTGTACCAGGGATCAAACTCAGGTCCTTGCACTTGTGAGACAGGTGGAGGCATCACTGAGCTAAATCCCTGGCCCAGAACAAGGTTTTAATCATAGATACAAAAAGTTTTTATCGCTTACATGAATTAAAAATCAAGTGCAGCAAGCTTAATTAGAAAAAAATCTAAATGAAATATTCAGTATCTCTTAACATGAATTCTTACCTTGCAACTATTAAATTAGTAGTAGTAGTTTTTTTTTTGTTTGTTTGTTTGTTTGTTTTTTAGGTACTGGGGATTAAACTCGGGACTTTGCACTTGTAAGGCAGGAGGCGGATCCACTGAGCTAAATCCCCAGTCCTTAAATTAAAATTATTGCATAAAGTAATTTAGTCTCATTAATAGTTAATATGTAATGACAACCGAGTCTGCTATGATCAAAGAATTTTTCTAATTTCTAAACATTTATTGAAGTAATTTTCTTTCATGTTCACTTCTTATTTACTTCACCTTGTATGTATGTGTAGCCATTAGGGCCACTAGAATCAATTTTATTGAGAGAATGTAAAAACTTAAGGTAATAATTATTGAAAAAGCATACATATATTAATTCTATGGACTTTTGCTAATTTAGAAGTATCATGATTCTGTGTAATAATATAACTGGATGCTCTTATATTCTTAGAATGTATCTGATATTGCTTGCTACTTTATAATATAGGCAACAGTACATTGACACATTGTGACTGTTTTATGTAAATTAAAAATCACTGCATCAAATTCAATTAGAAAAAAAAACTGTAAATGAAAAATTCGGTATCTCAACATGAATTGTTACCTTGTAACTATTAAATTAAATTCATCACATAAAATAATTAAGTCTGATTAATAGTTAATATGTAATGACTACCTAGTTAAAAAAAATTAATGATATTCGAATTGCAGTCAAAAGTGCTATGTAATCGGTGCTTATTGCATTAAATCACATATCACATGCCTGCTATCTCCTTTGTTTTCTAAATTGGAACGTTAGTTCAGCTCCTGCTTCTTAATAAGGTAACACCTTAGAAACACTGAAAATGAACTGGCAATATGCCAAGGAATCCGTTTAAACTGAAATACAAAAGAGGTTTTGAACAACAAAAAAAGGCTTAATCTTTTAACACCTTAACTTTACTGCTAAGGCAGTAAATGAGGCTGCCATCAAATTATACATGGTTTGATTCCTTTACACTTGCTCTTAGCAATGTTTCTTTCTAGGTGTTTGTTCAAGTGGTAAAGAATCATATGGCTAAGTTTTCTGACATTGCATAAGTCCTTTTTAATTTTGATAGTCACTGAAATGTTTTTGATGACAAAGAGACATAATAAAATATTTCAGGCATTTCTAATATGTAATTGTTTAATTATGATAATAGCTTTTCCTATTCTTTCAAAATAAGGTATTGATACATTCATTGTTATTTTATATTGTTTTCAAACTATAATATTTTGCCTAATAAAAACAAGGCATCTATTGCCAAAAATAAAGTATGTTAAGATAGATTCTAAGTAGACCATGCTTGTTTCATTATAATATAGAACTAAAGATTTCTCCAAAAGTTTGCTTTCTAAAAAATGTTCCCACTTAGAAACTTTCACAAAGCAGTAATTATAAGGAAGATAAGGGAAAGAAGAGCAGGCTAAATTTTAGCTTATGATCCTAGTTATTTATGCCAAATATTTATTTAGCCAAATACCACCAATTATGCTAAACATAGAACATATCTCTAGCATTTTTTCTATTTCTGCAAGAATTATAGTAAAATTATAGTAAAAATTATAACATTAGCAGTTAATATTAAAATAATTACATTCGACACTAACATACAGATTATCATGAAGTGAATTTTCAACCACCATACTTATTCACTTCAAATATTATTTAAATTTATTGTATTTATTAAAATATCATTTAAATATATGATAGCAATCCCCTAGAAGGTAATAATCTTACATATAAATAATAATGAAGTGGTTTGGGTATATATGAGAAAATCAACATGATATTGGAGTTAATGAAAATTATTTTTAAATAGAGAAAAAGTTTGAAAATGTGAGGGAGGCCTCCAATATACTTTCTATTGGTCTTGTAATTCGTGAGGGAATTTGTTACGAGAAAATTGACTTTATTGACTAAAGTACATGAAGAAATTCTACAAGATTCTTGATTAATCTAAGAAGAAATCTGACTACTAGAGATGCATGAGTAATTTGTATTGTATATTTAAAGACTCCTTAGTGGAAGATAACAGAAAATAGCATAAATCTAATAGTTATCATTTGCAAATTTGATTCACAAGAGAAAATCTTTTCACTTGACTATAGAAATGATTAATTTGAGAGAATATGATAGAGATCATAAAATGCTAAAATGAAAATTATAATTTAAAAAAATAAATGAAATGGAAGATGAAAGTTAAAAATACTGCTGAAAATGGAAGCCTAAAAGCATTAAAGGAACCAGGCTAACTGAACAATTTCAACCCATAAAATTATAACAAACAAAAAAGTAGGCTATAGCAATATTTCTGTTTACATAGTGGCAGTGTAATTTTGAAAGCTTATCTTCATTTCTCTTAAAACACAAAACTCTGGAAAATACAAAAGTGTAGAATCCCACTACCTAAGTATTTTGTGAAGAAAACAAAATCAAGAGATTATGAAATGGAATGAAATCTAGTTCACAGTTTTATTTTTTTTTCCACATGGCTTTGTTCATAGAGTAAGTTCTGAAATAAGAAACTTCAGAGAGTTTTTGGCATATAAAAATATGTACAAAAAGGCAGAGGTGTTTTGGAAAGGAATTTATATATCAAAGGGAGCAAGGATAATCTCAGGTAGGAGTAATCTGTGTATAAAACCATATTAATCCCTTAGATTAGTGAATTCTAGACAGACACAATCCAGAATAGCAGGGGCTTTGAGAATTCAATTAATATGTGAATTATTGCTTACAGGAAGCAACATAGAACTTTGGGGTAACTACTTTCTTAAAAGAAAAAATTATCCAGATAGTTATCAAATGACCCAGAATTGGCAAGATAAAATATTCACAGTGTCCAGGAAACATCCCAGCATTTCTTGAAGTTTAGTGAGCCAATTATAAAAGGAGAAAAAAAATGTTAATCCTAAAATGATAAAGATGTTTAATACCTCACACAGTAGACTTAGAGCAGATATTTTAAAATACTCTTATTTCACTTGGTAAAGCAAAACATACTTAAAATGATTGGAAATCTAGAAATCATCAGGCGAGAGACAGAAATTAAAATTCTATAATTATAAAATCTGAAAGAAAATCAAAGTCAGTGTTCAATAGCAGAAAAGGGTAAAAGATCAATTTAACCTAAGGGGGGAAATTATCTAATTTGAAGTGTAGTGAAACAGAAGCGTGAAAAGTATCTCATGTACCTGTGAGACAGTTAGAATATGTTGGACATATTTCACTAAACTCCCAGAGATGAGCAAGAGTGGACAGAAAAAAGAAAAGTTTGATGAAATAATGACCAAAAATAGATACTGATAAATATAAATCTATGTATTTAAGATTAGCCTACTTAAATCTTTAAAGAACTATTAATCCAGAACTGTTACTGACAGAAACAACACAAAAAAAATTAAACAAAAATAAAAGAGAAAATATCATTCAGGCCTTTAGAAACAGGGAATGGGGCAAAAAGGTGTGATCCTTTCAAAGAAAGAAAGAAAAAAAAAAAGAATTACTAGACCATCACAGTCAAATCTGCTGTACAAGAAGTGAAGAAGAAACTTCTTCAGAAAATAGAAAAATTTAGAATTTCCAAGATAATGAAAAAGTGAAACAAATGGCATGAAATCAATAAATATAATGTTTATTTTCATTTCTTTGAATTATTTGTAATTGTTTAAAACAAATATAACTTTGGATGAGACTGTCAATGAAGGTACATGTAATGTTTATCTTGCTAATAGGAGGATCAGTGATAAAAAGGGACTCATGAGCACAAAATGGAACTAAATCAGTGCTTTGCAGAAATTCTAGTTATGTATGCTTATGTGGAATACATGAAATATCTAAAATAAATTACCTAGGATTCCAATATAAGAATTTTTAGGCATAGAACAAAGTCATGCATGTGTGTGTGTGTGTGTGTGTGTGTGTTTGCGTGTGTGTGTATGTGTGCATGTGCATTTTTAAATAGCGGAGAGAAGTCAGAAATCTTCAAACTAGAGAACACATAAGTTATACAGAATACAAATTACAAAACAAAAAGTTACACTTTGAAAAGATGAGCAATCTTGGCAAGGCTTTAGTTAGAAAATGGAATCTTTTAAACAGTGTCTCATGAACTAGATATATGCACAGAAAAATTGTGAGCAAAGATTCCAAAAATGAACTCAAAATTAGACCTTAATGTGGAAACGTAAATTCATAAAATTTTTTAAAAAGCAAAGATATAAATTTTAATGACATTAATTTAGTTAATAATCATATCTTAGCTATAGCACAAATACTATGATATATAAAAGTCTAATTTGTTATGTTTCATAAATTGAAATTTGACAAAATTAAATTTTTGATCTTCAAATTCTGCCTTAATAATTCAAAGACAATTTTTTATTCCAGAGAAATGAAATTATATACATCCACATTGAATTAAAATTGTTCACAAAATTTTCATAATATTTAATATTGGAAAATATAAAAATAATCAAGATACTGAACATTATATGATAAAATAAAAGAAAGGATTGGTATAAATTACTGATGCACACACACACACATATATATATTAATATATGTTTACTGAAAGCATTCGACATTGACAACTCACACAATGGGATTAGAAATTTTTCAAATCAAATATTTAATAAAGAGTTAATATCCAAAATATTTAAGGAATCAATAAAAAAGAAAGCAAAGTAATTGAAAAATAGGAAATGTACTTGAGGAAACACTTCTCAAAAGAGATTCAACTGTCCAGTATATACATAGAAGAATGTTCAGCATTCCTAATCATCAGAGGGATGCTGATTAAAACCAAAATGAGATCTCACAATTTTTAGGATAGCTGTTATCAAGGAGATGAAAGGAAGTGTTAGAATGCAGAAAAAAAGGGACTCAGAAGGTTCACTGTTGGTCAGAATGGAAATGAACGCAGTCATTATGAAAATTATGCAGAGTCATCAAAAAACAGATCTGCCATGATTCAATAATTTTTCTTTTAGGTATGGACCTAAAGGAAATGAAATAAGCACCTCCTAGAAATATATTTCCTCATGTTTATTAAAGCGTTATTCACAATATTCAAGATAGTGAATAAAATCTAAAAATGACTGGATGAAGTAAATATATCACATACAGAAATATGTATATGAATGTATATATAATATAATGAAACAGTCTTCAGCCATAAAAGGGTTTGCAATCTTGTCATTTGCAACAAAGTGGATGAATCAGGAGGACATTACGCTATGAAAATAAGCCAGAAAGATGAGAGAATATGATCTCACGTATAAGCAGAACCCCCAGAAGTTATCAAAGGACAGGTAGAAGGTGTAAAGGAAAAAGGGGAAATGTTGATCAAACAGAAAATTTTCAGATGGACAGGAGGACCAGGTTCTGAGATCTATGATAGAATATTCAAGTACTTTTTAGGTATTAAATTACTTACATAACTAAAAGATTACAAGAAAAAAAGAATTTACACTGCAATATTTAATCATTTATCTTTTTAGAGCTGAATTTAGTGATGACTAGAGCATTTCAGGTCATTATACATGAGCACTTCACAATGTCTTTACATTTTCTTGATTTGTCACTGAAACAAATACCTACTGAGTTTTTTTGTTTGTTTGTTTGTTTGTTTTGGGGGGTACTGGTCCTTGCACTTGCAAGGCAGGCCACCCAACCGCTGAGCTAAGTCCCCAGCCCCCACCTATTGAGTTTTTATTTAAATTTCTATCAATCCTACTGTCTTAATAAGGTACTGATTCTAGGACTAGCATACAACCTGGTCCTAGAATTCTAATATTAGCCTGTTATTCATGAGCCATTCTAGACTCCTTTGTGCTTAGAAATATCAATAGTGCTAATGTACCATAAATTTCTTTTTTTTGAATATTTGAAACAGAGACTTGGTTGCAATCGTCTGATATATTAAGTGAGTTATAAATTATTTTAAAATTGAAAGGGTGAAAGCTATATATTTCATTAAGAGAAAATGTTGCGTGTTGCTGTTTTGATAGAGGGAAGAGGCCAAGAACATTCCGACAAATTTCTCTCCATAATAGTTGGGTGCTTTATAATGTAAATCATGCATTGGAATCTTTTGTTCAATTAGATATATATTAACGAAAAGTATAAAGAAATGAAATTGTATTTCAAATATACAGTTTAAAATTATAAAATATAAACAAATGTGCCAAATATGAGAATGTTTCCAATGTGCCTACAATGTTATTGAACTGCAAAAGAAACATATTATAGTTATGTGAAAATAAAACCATGTTAGGGAAAAAAGAGCATATTTTAGTAAGTTATTAGCATTACTTCCTCTGTTGTGCGTTATTCATAATATCAAGTCTCATGTTTTTCTTTTAGGAATTGTGATGGCAATAAAATGACTTTCTTAAAAGTAATCTAACATTAGACAGATTATAAGTATGCAAAATAATACATATAATTTATTTATGTCAGTTCTTGATAAAATATTTTATTTCTAGAGGCATTATCAGTAGCAAATATATTTCCTTCACATTTACTATTGTTTCCAATTAATATTAATAGAAATGTTCCAGTAGAAATGTTTTGTTAACAAGACAAAACCCGCCTTCCCATTAAGAGCTATGTTTTTCAAGCATCAGAAACCCTCGCATTTTGATGATTCATAAATATGTATTGAGAATGATGTTAAATTTCTTCCTTTTAGAGGAACATATTTATCAAATTATTTTGACATGTCACAAATAGAAAGATATAAGATAGTTCATCTAAACAACTTGAGTAAGAAATAAAAACATTCATTGCTTTGTTACATTATTAAAAACTACATTTCAACCAAGTATTGGGAACTAATAGTCCAGCTGCAGCTGTGTTTATGGTGAAATCCTGCCCCCTCAAAACAAGGCCCCCTGAGAAAACAAAAAGCAAAAAGAAGTCACCAATTTCAGGATGGACAATTAAATATAAAACACTGCAAACTCTCCAATTATATACAGTAGATGTCTGTAATAACTGACTTTGAATAGCTACATTCTTTCTGATGCCTTTTTAAACACTGAAATATGAACCATTGTGTACATTTAAAAGTTTTAAACAACATTCACCTTTTCAAAGCAGAAAAAAAGTTTACGAATTGAAAAGAACTTACATTCAATATCAAGGTACATGCTCTTTTGGTGCCCTCCAATTCTGCTTGCAGCTTCGCAGTCGTATCGCCCTGAGTCTGACAGCTTCACATCTTTAATATGCAGGGATGAGCTTCCATGCTGCCCTTTGATTTCGATACGGCCATCTGGGCTCTGTCCACATCGATTCGGGAAAAAGAAAGATTTATGCTTGTTTGTGCAAAACGACGGCCAAACTTATGATAACCATCACATACACACATAAATGAAAATAAACTCTTTATTAATTTTTAAAAAGAAGTGTTTCTGTATTTTTCCTTTATTGATTTTAGTGAATCCATTTTACCTGCCCACCTGATTACCGAATTTTAACACATAAATATTTGTATGCATACTTTATCACCCACTTTTACTGAGTCTGCTGTTTGCGTTTTAAAAAGTTTGCATTTTTGCAAGGATTCTGTTGGCTGCCAGTTTTATTGCTGGAAAGCATAACATAAAAACATTGCTTATTCATTTCTGTCTAACAGTTGCCAATGAAAACGATATTTTTGCTTCATTTGATTGCATATTCTTTCACTTAAAATGTATCAAGATAAAACTTTTAAGGGTAATTTTTAGATTTCATTTTTGAGTAAGTAAAAAGCACTAAGCAAAATTTGCACTATATGCACCATAGATACATTATTAAAAATACAGTGATCCCCAAGTTGTCCTGAGAAGACCACTGAAAATTATGAAAATAATGATTTACTCCAGGAAGCTTGATTCAAATCATAAAATTGATTTCAAACCAATAGATTATGCTGCACATATAATAGGAATTCTTCCATACAACTTAGTTAGCATACCTAGAAATGTTCTTTTCAATTATTTAAACAACTTTATAGCAGTCATATAAAAACAAAAATAATGCATTCATTGAATTCTGCTTCATACACTCAGATAATATAACATTCTAGTCTTTGAAAATTCAGGGACATCTATTTACTTTTTTTTTTTTTTTTTTTGTGGTACTGGGGATCGAACTCAGCAAGGCAGGTGGAGGAACCACTGAGCTAAATCCCTAGCCCTACTATTTTTTAATTGATTTTTTTCAAAATCTGAGATTTTAGTTTTTCGATAAAACATTGTATGTCACACCTATGTTGACAAATTTTATAATAAAGTAGTTGATTTATTTTCTGTGTAATGGAAACTCACATAAATTTTAATACCAGTGTGTACACTGTGTCATAAAATCCTAGTATATGTTTACTTTTGTACATATCAGAATATTATTTCAAAACAATTTTTCAAACATTGCTGCACTTTGTATTGTTATTTTTATGTATGAATTTAGTCATTATATACTCTTAAATCTTTTTTAGTTATTCCTAATTTATTATCAGGAAAATGCTCCTCAAAGGTTAAAAAAACTCCTTAGATCAGGATTTACACAGCAAAAATAATCTATGTTCCCTACAATAGTTAAGACTGTTAACTTGATTATTTGGGAGCTTGGAGTAGGAAAGCACAGTTCTAGGTGTGCCTGGGTACCTCATGGAAGTGTGACCTTGGATACTAACATGGTCCTTGGCCCTGTGTCTCTGGCACTGTTCCTCTGCTCTGCTGCTGTGCTGCCCAGGCCTTTTCACTCAACACTGTGTTCCCTCTGCGAAGACAGTCACAGATCATGGACTGAAATCTGAAAACACAAGCGCCCTTTCTCCCTTTAAATTCTCAGTGTTGGATACTGGGTCACAGCAATGGGAAAGCTGACTAACATATTTCTGATCACTCAGGTACTGCTAAAATAGTAGTAATGGTAGGTTCTCAAGAAATAAGGCCTTCTCTTGTACCAACTGTTAAAAATGTTCCATTTCTGACACCATACAATTAACTGATAGGAAAAGAAAAAAAAATCAAGAATCAACAGACATCAAAATCACAGTGAATACAACCAAAAGCCAAATTACCAATTTTGTAAACCTCATAACTACTTCTCAATAATTAAAAATGTACTCTTTGGCCCATCCTTTGCCCTGGCTCTATTCTTAGTTGGAGGCTATTAAAACAGGTTTTCTTCAGCCTGGGGATTTAGCTCAGTGGTGCTGCTGCTGCCTGTTGCACAAGGTCTTGATTTCAATTCCCTGGTACCGCCAAAAAAACAAAAAAACAAAAAACAAAACAAAAAAAAGTTTGCTTTTTAAAACACTAACTTTTTCTTTCATTAAAGCTTTCATTAGGACATGTTGCAGTACAGAATGGCTCCATCCATCATGGAGAGTGGATACCTGCACATAACAAATCTGAATTCTTTTTACTTCCCCATTCCCTCTTGTACACAGCACTCATTTCTGGACTTTCACAGCATCACCGCCTCCAGGTTTTCTCCCAATTTCATGTCTCTGATCACTACTCAGGTCAGAATAAGTCCCTGGACTGCGGCAAGGACTTTGTTCTCTTTTCAGTCAATACACACAGTACAGGGACTGTCATCCTTGCTCCCATCGAATGTAGCAAATTTCCGTCATTTTCTCCAGCTAACATCCTTGTCCCGTTTCCCTGAAGCTTGTAGGGCACGATCATTTGGTGCAATCAAATCACCACGTGCAGGTCTGAAATCATCACCACCCTAACCCAGCACAATCATCTCTTTCTTCCATGGCGGATGCTAATTATCTTCCATGCCCCATGCTGTCTCATGTGCTTAGGCTTCATCCTTTCCTGAAATTTATATATTTTCTAAGTGCTGAGAGATTTCAGTTTGGTTTATCATTTTCCATTTCAGCAACTACCGACCTATCTCTGTTCCTCCTATTCACAGTCTAATTACACTGCTTTGAAGGTTATTGACAGATTTTCCTGTATTTCCAAGAGGACAGTTACATGTTTCATCACATAGCATAATAACTGTGACTGGATAAATATATCACTTGCTTCTGCTGCTGCTGCTCCTTGCTGCCTTCTGTTTGCCATGCCATGACCTCTTTCCCCTCTGTGGTGCCCCTCTGTTAGCCACCCTGCTTTGGAACCAGCTGACTATGAACACAAACCTCTATAAACTGTGAATTGAAATAAACCTTTCCTCCTCTAACTTTGGGTGTCAGACATTTTGTTTCTGCAATAAGAAAAGTAACTAAGACAATGTTTATCCAAAGTTATTATCGATGTAACAGAAATTATTAATAAAAAAATCCTAGAGACACAGAAACTTTATAAAATATGCAATTCATTTAGTAATTGTAAATCCATTTCAGATTTAATATTATCTTTGCAAAAATGTACTATATACTTTTCACTAATATACTAGAATACCAAAGTCATTCCTTCACCTGACATTGTAAAGAACATCTTTGTGCTACAAAAAGGCACTGCACACATCTGAAATAAAATTCATCTAAAACTTTGCTCTGATTCACTACCTACTGAAGATTAACTTAGGACACTTGTTATTTAATTAAGACAGGTTAATGGGCATTTTAGCTATCTGTCCACTATTCAAGGTTCTAATACAGAATTAAGTAAAATGATTAGAAAGCAAAGTGTCTCATTGTACATTATTATTCCTACCCTTCACAGAAATTCACTTCTAAAATTTAATTTATGTCATATTCTCTGACATTTATTAGGTAAGTTTAAAACTACTTTCTTGAATAGCATCTCAATGTATATAAAATGTTTATTCTTAAGAGTTTACTCTCCTTTAAAAAAAAAAACCTTAACCAAATATCTTTACCATAGCCACCTTGCTATGTTTAGTTCTCATTTAATTTGACAATTTTAATTATAGCACAATTGTATTGTACGAGGTGTCACAAAATAACTTTACCTGGTTTATTGCCAAATTTAAACCTACTGCAGATCACAATGTGTTTGAAGTGATCAATATTCCTTCTCTTTTTTTCACATTATACCATTGGACATTTTAAAAAGTATTGACCACACTAGTCTTTTGACAAAAATGTGTATTATGTAAGTCATTCAACTATTGTGCAGCATTTTGGGTCGCTTATCATACAATAAACAGCCACTGAAGATGAAGTGCTGAAGAAACTGAGAAAGGGACTATCCTTAAAGACACTAAACACATAATGCAAATATTAATTTTTAATTACAGTCAGATGAACTGTCCCACATGGGAACCCCATGATTTCATTTTGGACATCAGCGATGGAGCAGTGAAATCAAGCCAGATTGATGTCACCCAAGAAACAAGCATGGCCTGAGATTTGAAAATGGTGAAAGAGGTGGTGTTGAGGAGTGATATACTAGCACATGACCCGAGAGGATATTTGAAACAACTCAAAGCAGCCAGCAGATGCACAGAAGAAAGGAAAAGTATGTGGACTCTCCTGATATTGGGCACTGAAGCACTGCATAGAAAACCAAAAGCAAATGTCACACAAAAAACTTGTGAATCATATATTGCACCCCTGAATCATATATGGTTTGGCTCATTTCTAATAGTTTCCTGACTTTATGAACGTCAAACAACTCCAATTATCCACAGATAAAGACACAGATCAACTATTAAATGTGTAAACAGAAAAATAGACTCTCTAAAGAGGTTATACAAGGGCCGGGGATTTAGCTCAGCGGTTCGGTGGCCTGCCTTGCAAGCTCAAGGACCCGAGTTCAATCCCTGGTACCAAAAAATAAATAAATAAATAAATAAATAAATAAATAATAAATAAAGAGCTTATACCATTAAAATTTCCAAATTACTTCAAAATTGCATTAATATCGTGTTGGCTACAGTTAGCACTATACTATGGTCTTACCAAGAATATTAAGCAGAAAATTTATCTTCCCTCTTTGTAGGAATTCTATATTTAGTATTAACATTAATTCTCTTGTTTCTGGGCCTGCTCCCAGCTTCCTAATTTTCTTTTTATTTTGATTTCATGAACTGAACTCTTGTACAATTTCCCTTCCTTCAAGCAGTATAAATGATATAATAAAATATATTAAATGCAAGAAAGGTTCTTAAGAAATTATGCATAATCATCTCTCCACTAGGTCCCAGTGTCATTTTCTTTGCTTTAAATATACAATTTTTTTAAAATATAGGAGCTCACTATAATAATTATGAATATAACTATAAAATTTAATGTATATGATAAATGGTACTTGTTACATATCAATCTCTATACACCACACAGTTCACTTAATCCCAATAACTCCACTAGGATGTTGGGCCTAATATCATCATTTTAAGAAGAAAAAACTGAGGAGCAGAAACCTAGAAACTTAAAGTAACTTAGTTAGGTTTTATATACATATTTGTTTTTTTGTTTTTTGTTTTTTGTTTTTTTACTTTTTTAGTCAGAGTCTCACTATGTAGTTGAGACTGACCTGGAACTCACTATGTAGCCCAAGCTGGTCTTGAACTCACAGCGATTCTCCTGCCTCAGCCTCCCGAGTGCTGGGATTATAGGTGTGCGCCACCACATCCGGCTGAGGTCTTACATTTTATAAGTAACAAAAGTGAAGTATTCCTGCTGCCTGACCCTGGAGTTCATGTTTTAAATTATGTTTGCTACATGTCTAATCACCTGAGCCTCAAGTAAGACACTGCGTTTCATAAATACCAGGACCAGATCACAGGCATTGTGTTGAATTCTGAGGGTAAAGAAATTAACAAGGTAGGCAAAACTATTAGTTAATAAGGTCAAAGGACTTAGAAGGAAAAATTACAAATTATAATCCACACTGGCATAGATGAACTGCAGGAAGAAACCTTAATATTATCTACACAGATGAGGAACAGCATCTTATAGGTATTAATTTCTAATCTGAAGGGGAAATATTAATGATTAGCCATGTACTACCAGTTTAGTTGCATAATTTCAAGGCCCATGGCAAAATACAATGTGATAGTTCCTGCACAAAATTTATTTTAAATTTCACGAAGACAACAACAATACAATAAACTAACCAAGGTACACTTATGGGAATGGATCCCTGTGCAGTTACTCGGGTTGCACAATCACAAAGCTAGCCCTGGCTAAGCAAAAAAGGAGGGAAAATGAGAAGGGAGGGGGAACTGTGTGCAGGGGGAGTTGAGGGAAAATATGACAGAGTCAAAGAGTTGAAAGAACCTCAATGAAGCTGCTGCATTCAATAGGAACAGGAAGGAGGTAAGAGATGAAAGAACTGAATAAGTAAATCAAAGATCCTCAAAAGCAGAGGAGACTATTAACAATAAGATATTCAATGTCATTAGCTATTAGAGAAATGTAAAGTAAAACCATAATACTACTTTGGACTCATGAAAAAGGCTGCATTAAAAAAGATAGTTAATGCTTGAGAAGATATGGAATAATCAGAACCCTCACACATTGCTTGAGCATGTAAAATGGCACAGATGGTTTGGATAAAAGGTCTGAAAATACCTCAGAACGGTATTATATAGTTAGCAACAATATTCCCAAAGGAAATGAAGTAAGAAAACCTTGTAAACGAATGCTCCTAACAGATTGTCAATAAAGCCCCAAATGGGAAGCAACCAAAATAATCATCCACTGATGTTTACACAAAAAATCCGTATAAGGAAGAATTTATCAGTAATCTGTATAAGAAAATATTTGATAATATTCCATATAAAATATTTGGCAATAAAATGAAATTAAGTGCTTACACATGCTTCAACATTGGTAAACCGTGAAAATCTTACTGTAAGTGGGAAAAAGTAGTATCAAAAGGACACATTTTAAATGAGAAGCATATTGAACAAACAAAAATGTACAGTAATGGGAATAGGAAGTGAGGAATGTTCTCACATTAATTGTGTCGTTGACTGCACAATTCCAGGAATACTTGAAAGACTTTCAGAGATCAGGTTAACTGGCCAACTATGCTTAAACTCCATATAAGTAGCACAGTTAAAAATAAAAACTAAAGAAAAAAGTTTTGGTGTGGTAGATGGTACTAAAAAGAGATATGAACAGTTTCGGTGACAAAATAAAGTCGATGCATTTGTACTTTGAAAAGATGACTGATTCTATGAGATGAAGCACCAATTGGGAAGGTGATATGGTTTGAAAGTTTGCATTTACACAAAATCCAAATGCTGAAATCCTTAGCTTCAAGGTCATGGCATTAAAATTCAGTGATTTGGCGCATGGTCCAATGATCATGACAGCAAATCACTCATAACTGTGACTAGTGTCTTACAAATAGACCACAGATATCCAGGCAGCCCCTTCTACGAAGTGAGGACAAGGGGAGAAGACACCCTATATGCATCAAGAAGACTATACTTAACGGACAACTACTCTGCTTTGCCAGCTCTTTGATCTTGAGTTTCCCAGCCACTAAAACCATGAGAAGCAAATCTTGCTGCTCGAAACCACCTACCTTCAGTCCCCTGCTCAGAATGGCTTAAAATAAACAGACTGAGATAGACTAGATAGACTGACAGCAAGCACTCATAATTACTGGGAAAAGGTAGTGGTGGTGAATGCACAGAAGGGGTGAACTCAGAAACATACTGAGGTGATATTGAAAGTATTTCTTGAATGACTAGATGGGGGAAGAAAGAACAAAATAAACATTTACAGGTTTCTGGAACCAATCCTTTGATAGGAAATGTCTATACTTTGTAGGTTTTTACAGAAAATTGTACATATGTAAGTATATATTCTTATTAAATATGATCACTTTTATTTTCATAGTCTATATACAACTCATCCTGTATTTTTAAAATAATATTTAGCCAAATCTAGTGATGCATGCTTGTAATCTCAGCTGCTCAGAGGCTGAAGCAGGAGAATGGTAAGGTCAGCTCCAAACTGGACAATTTAAAAAGACTGTTTTGAAATAAAAAGAGATGGATTGTAGATTAGTAGTAGAACATTTGCCTAACATGAACAAACTCCTAGATTTAATCCCCAGAAAGAAACAAAAGAATAATAAATATTTAAATATTTAAAAAACCACATATTTAAAATTTAAATATTATTGGGCTGGGGATTTAGCCCAGTGGTTCCGCGGCTTGCCTTGCAATCACAAGGACCCAAGTTCAATCCCCGTTACCAAAAAAAAAAAATAAATAAAACAAGCAAAACAAAACAAAAATTTTATGGTATTAAAGAAAAAAGTAAAGCCAGGCATGGTGGCGCATGCCTGTAATCCCAGCACTTGGGAGGCTGAGGCAGGAGGATTGCTGTGAGTTTGAGGCCAGCCTGGGCTACTCTAAAAAAAAAAAAAAAAAAAAAAAAAAAGTAAAAGTAAAATAAATCAGAAATTTTTATTTTAAAAATTAAATTATTTGCATTGCAACTGATAATTATCAAAATATTCATTTTCAGAAAGTGATCTTTAAATTTAATATTATTGTCATGATGTTTTGTCTATTTTAACAGTATACTTAGAACCATAAACTACAAACAAACTGGATAGATTAGAATACTAGCTAGGCTATAAGGTCTCTTACACTTGGAGGTAAAGATTTACCTTAGCTGTATCGTTATTTCATTTTCTATGAAATTACATAGAAGCACAGTTTTCCTAGGGTTGCTATAGTGATTAATTGAGTGTATATTTGTAATGAGCTTAGCATCTGTTGAGAAAATGATAAGCTGACTCAAAACATCTGGAATACAGAACCAAAAAATAAATATATGGATTTTATATTTACTGACCATTTAATTTGGTGTTTCAAAGGCACTGTACATATATTCTACTTCAAAGAGAAAACCAACTTTACCATTCTTTACTTAAACAAAAGTGCATTATTGCTAGTAGAGATTTTTTCTGGTGCTGTGAATGAAATTCAATTATTAATGCCATTTTGACCATGAACAAAATAAAGGAAATTCAGTTAATTGCAAAATTAAAATCAGAATAAGGGACAAACATATGACAGGAAAAATATTCATTACTATTAAAACGGGGTGATGCAGACATAAGATTTCATTGTGCTATTCTGTAGTCTTTTGTTTTTAATTTCTATTATATATTTCAGTATGAAAATTTTCAATGAGCACATCACAGATGGGTGCCTAGTCTTGGAAACTGTTTCCTGAATCAAGAGAATATGTGCTATGGTCAAAATCTAGATATAAGTACAGCATCTGCTGCTGCAGCCTAAAAATTCAGAAGTTTTCTATATGGAAAGACTGAAATTTTCATATTCATTTTGCAGACTGATCACAGTTCAGGTTGACTAATGCATAATATTTAATGACTTTCTTTTAACTACATCTGGCAAAAATTAAGTGTGTTGTGCAAGCTCAGCCCTAGGTACATAACAGTTATGACATTTATGATATAATAGTATCAATATATATTTAATAACCAGTGTCTAAATATTGGTAATGTAGTTCAGTTCATAAGCAAATTAGTTTAAAAAAAATGAAACAATGCCCAAAAGAAAGTAGAACAAAATTATATGAAATGCTTACAAAACTGCTTGACTCCAGTAGGCTGTCATCTATCTCCATGATACTTTTCCTTTAGCCTGCTTATCATGAGTTCCCCAAAAACATTCTTTAGAAATTATGTCACTCATTCCTCAACTTTTAGAGATCAATATGGTGCCTATCACATTATAAATTTTGTCTACTTCTTAGTGTGGTTGGGTAAGGTTAGGTAATAAATCAGGCCAGTCTATATAGAATGTAACTGGAAAGAGAACTTCTGAAAGGCATTTTAATTTGTCACAAGCTTTATAGTAACAGTTAATTTCAAAGAAAGTAATATATTTTCATATAGTGACAATTTGTCTTCAATATGAGAAATCTTATAGTGACAATATGTCATCATTTGTTTTACTCTTATTTGACTGAATCCAAAAAGTTGAAAATGTCTAAACAATATAAATGTATTTTTTCCATTAAAATCATGTTACATTAAAAACATATCAAATATTTACATCATTAGGCACCTAAGATATTTTATGTAACTGATGTGTGAATTAGTGTCACATATGTTGATAGTATAGCACCAAATATATGCTATTTTCTGAATATGAAGTTGTGCTGCTAGTTTCACAAATTTCATTTTGTTAGTCATAACTACAAATGTGTGGAAAGTTCAAGAAAGTGAAAATCATACAAATATAGCTATGCTTTGAATGCACTTCAGGATATAATGCTGTATAAATCATATATAGTTAACATTCTGCTCAATTTTGCTTATGTTTTATGGAACTCTTTTACATAGACCATGAATATAAATAAAAATTTACCACCAAACAACAGTGTAAGAAAACAACAGTTTCAATAAATTATTTTTTGCACACATAGTAACAAATTGCAATTATGTGATGGTGGCTAAAATTTTAAATTATCAAAAATATATAAAATCTGCTGAGATGCAGTAGTTTGGTTTGGTTTTGGATATATGCAAATGAAATGAAATCAATATTTTAAAAAGATAATCAATCTTCCTACTGGATACGTGAAAAAAAATGAAATCAGTATTTCAGATAGATAATGGCATTTCCATGTTTATTGTAGCACTATTGATATCAACCAAGAAATGAAAAGAGCCTTTAAATTCCTACCAATTTACAATCTGATATAATGTTTTATATGCTTTTAAGGTTTTTAATAAACCTCATAGTATGTTTTCTCCTTTCTGTATTTAGAGTTATAGTATTGCCTTATTTATCTCATGCCAAAACGAAGAATTTTAAAACATTTCTGATTTTTATTAATATGTGTGCAAAACATCTCGATATTTCCAATTCTTTCTTTTATAGTGTTATTATCTTTATAAATTAAATCATATGTTATCCGAAGAGATCATTCTTTTCTATTTCAAGATTGCTAATAATTATTTGTTTTGCATATATATATATATATATATATATATATATATATATATAGTCCATTTCAATTTTATTCTTTTTTCAAGTAGTTTTTTAATTTTACCCGATGCATAAAATACACAAATATTAAAAAATATTTGTGCTAACATGTTATGTTTCAATACAGGCGTAGATTATGTTTCAAGTAGTAGAAATACCTGTATTTTATAAAAATTTATCCTTTCTACTTCCTTTTAGAAATGCATTACCTACAGTGATTATGTGAAAATCATACTTCTTGCTTTCCTACAACTGTAATTTAATACCTGTTGGTCTGCTTCTCTTGCCTCCTTCACCCCTGCTCTCCTCAAACTCGTTTTAATGGTAAGTTTTGAGGAAAAACAAGAAGTAATCAGAGTCAAGACAGTAGTTTGTCCTGTACTGTTATGTAGGTAATAGCAGGGAGTTCCAAATCATGAGAGTATTCAGGGGTTCTAGAAGGAACAGTCACATTATCTGACTTGTTTTAAAAAGACAAATTTACATATTTTTGGACATGTAATGACAATAATGTGGACAAGAGTGGATATAACCAAATCTCTTAAAACATTTTTGCAGTAAACTAGAAAATTCATGATGATAGGTTGGACTGAACCAGTAACAACCGATCATAGAATAATAATGGCATAATAATATTTAAATCAAGAGTAAGAGGATTCAGTAAACATTCAAAGTGAATAGAATGACAGAAAAGAGACAATGATTCTAAGCAGTTTAACCCATTTAATTGGGCAAAGGAATCATTATGTAATGTGATTAAACTTGAGAGATAGATAAGTAGATAAACTACCAGGGTTGGGATGGTACTTTAACTTTGAGATATTTAATATCCAGCGACCCCTGTTTAGTTGAATACAGAATAAAAGTTCAGTGTAGAGATTTATGGAAGAAATTTGGGGCTTTCAGAATCTAGCTGGTAATTAAAGCCATGAAATTATGTAAGAAAACTGAAGGGGTAATCATAGGAAGAGAGGTTCAAGAATGGATCCATGGAGTAGGGTTCTTCATTATTTAAAGATAAATTCAAAACAAAAAGTGATCAAAGATTTTTATAACAAGATCCAAGATATATCATGTAAAGGTACAGGATCCCAATGATAAATGCAACTATATTGTTTGCTTTGGATGTATCAATAAACTTAATAAAAAGATTTATATGAATGTGCAGTTTGGTAAGTAAATTCAGGATAATTATCTAAAATCCAAATGCATAACTGACACAATAGAAATTGTTTAACTAGGTCAGTGTTGCTGCTAGACACAAAAAATAATGAAAATTAGTAGGTTCCCATTAGGCTTAAGAAAATGCAGACTTTGGTAAACTCGCCAGAGCCTTACAGTGGACTGATATGATCAAGGACTGATTGGCGTATATTTAAGAGACAACTGGAGGAAGAAA
Organism: Fukomys damarensis; assembly: GCF_012274545.1. NCBI lineage: Eukaryota > Metazoa > Chordata > Mammalia > Rodentia > Bathyergidae > Fukomys > Fukomys damarensis. The sequence continues at coordinate 20,426,410 of NW_022900936.1, forward strand.
TCTGAAGAGATCAAGTTTAAACCTTTTCAAGGTATTTTCAAGAGAAAATAGGAGAAAGTACAGATGGCATTTCTTATCTATTTTTCTTTATATTTACCTATCATCTATCTATCTGACTGCCTATCTAATCTCTGCACACATATATAAATACACCTGAAAATGTATGTGTGTATCAAGAGAATAAGAATATTTTTGAGTGTTGGTAGAAATGATCTGTAGAATAATTAGTACTGGGTGCATACACTGTTGGGAGAAAATTATTAGAATTATGTTCATGATATCTTAGAGAAGATGAGATCTAGTATCTGCATAAAACTTAGATATTTCATTCATAATAACAGATTCTCAGGCATTCAGAAATGGATATTCAGATCACTTCACCCTTGAACTCGGGTCTTTGCGCTTGCAAGGCAGACCACCGAACCGCTGAGCTAAATCCCTGGCTCACTTCACACTTTTATTAAGATTGCTTTTCTGCTTTTTTCTAATTAATTACTCTGGATATTAATCGTGTCAGAAAAAGTTGGAAAGTTATTTTCTCCCATTCTATAGGCTGTCTCTTTACTCTGATGATTATTTCCTTTGTGGAATTTTCTTAGTTTGAAATAATACTATTTTTACCCTTGTTCCCTGTGCTTTGGGGTATAACCCATCCCAGCTAGAATAACTACTAAAAAATGGGGGGGGAAATTAGTGGTGAGGATGTGGAGAAAAATAATTCTAACACTGTACACTATTGAGACACACAGTAGACAGAAATGTGCTCCTCTATGAAGAAGAATGCAGAAGTTCCTCAAAAAAAAAGAAAAAAACAAGAAAAAAACATGAAGATTAATCTATCATTCTCTAGTTCACTTCTGGATGTAGAGTCAAGGGAAGTGAAACATTTCAACACTGAGATACCTGCATTCCTATGTTTATTGTAGAATCAACCTATGTTCACATTCATCGTCAAATGAAGAAAATCATTATCCCAAGAGACTGCTGCAATATCCACCCAGAAGGAGTCTAATCTAAGAGCTGCTTTGTTTACCCTAAGTAATCACAACAAGCATACTAAATACTTGGCTGATTAATTATAACTGCAACTATTTCTTAACATATCATAAGTGTATTATATGAGAAACCATGAGTCAAGAGCAATGAAAGTACTGCAATATCAATATTGAAATGGAGGACAACTTTCATTGTGATCATTTCAAATGTATTCATTAATTCTCATATTAATAATATTTTATGCACAGTTTTGTTTCCATGCTCAAGCTTGAGAAAGGAATTTATCAAATCAATTGTTTTGCTGCAAGAATTTATTAGAATAGCTACTCATATATTTTCATATATATACTTTCTTCTAATTTATTTTTCTTATTGATATATAAGTGTTACATTCAAATGCCTCCATCGCTGTACATGAATTTATTCAAATTTATTTCATTATATTGCTTGAAATTCCTTAACACTGTTCACTAAAATAGCACATACTTCCTTCAAAATTATATTTACCAATAAAAGAGTTATTTTTGTTAATTCTGTTAATATTCACTGGTATCTCATTTCCTTATAAAAATATTTCAATATTTTTGACTAGTAGCAGATCACTGCACAAATATTTAATCTACGTAATTTTATAGTTATGCTAAAATATATATAAGAAGAAAATAGTATGCTATGAAACACATTAAAAGAATATACAGAAACCACTTTATCTCCCTATAGCATTTTTCACATGACGATTCCTGTAAAATTGTGAATTGTTATTACATCATTTACAGTCATTGTTTTATAATATTTTACCCTAGTTGTAAAGATTTTACCATAAAAATCTTACAAAATAGTAATTCATTAATAAATGGTCTGTTTAAAATATTTTAATTGTAAAATATTTTCTAACTTCTGAAAAAACAGTTTTTAAAAGGATGTTTAACACATGAATAGACTCCTTTGATAATTTTTATTCCAGCTGTGGGCTGAAAAATTTTCAGAAAGTTGTAAATGATTGAAAACCCACCTCTCAGCAAGCTCAGATGCATCAAGGAAGATTTCCAGCACAGCTAATTATATTCTACCACCTACATCAGATGCGGAATAGAAGTATCCATTTTGTCTATTGCCCAGCAGGGACCTATATTATTGCCCTCAGAGCACTTGCATGAAAAAATGCATTAGGTAGGATCTTTAAAATGTCATTCAAATAAAAATCCTTCAGAAAAGCCCATTATCTTTGGAAAGGAAAAAAAATATATATATAGGTATTAAAATCTACAGGTGCCAGGATCTGATGCTATGTTCTTTAATATTCTTCTCTACCATTAGACATCGATTCTTTTTTTCAATCTGAAGATAGTATCAAATAACCTTAGCTTTTCATACCTGTGGAGCTATGTGGAGAAGTTATATTGTATAAAGAGATTAGAGAAATATTATTTCCATAAATAGTTATTACAAAATATGGATTGAAAAACTATTGAATATCTAAATTTAATGTGTGTGGAACAGGAATAAAACTATCTTAAAATTTTTCTTTACTGAGACAACTGAGGTACTTATTGGTTAAGGCATTATTGGAGACTCTGGAGGACCTATAAATGATGAGGTTGAGAAATACAGGAATTTACTTGAAATGACAGAGTAGATAAATTAATGTTGCCACCTCCATATAACACTGTGCTAATCAGTTAGCTTTATTTTGTAAACTCAGAATATCAAAGCTAACATGATTATAAAACCATAAGTTATAGAAATTAATTCCATTTATATAACATTCAGTGTATAGCTGCACTTGATATCAAGATTATAATAAATTTTCTACATAAATACCTCATGAGGGTGTACTGTGTATTTGTGTGTTTATATGAGTGTTTATGATGAAAGAAATACAGTAATCTCATACTGGTGATCTGTATAAGTTATATAGACCAAAACAATCTGATCATTTTAAAAATAGAACTGTTTATTTCCTCCTTAATTAGTTTTTAAAATTTTTAACATGTACTCATTTTGTGTGTTCCTGAGTATAATTTCTATACATGTCTATAATAAGTTCCGATGTACAAGCCAGGGTAATGACATTTCAATTGCCTTTATTTTGTGTTTGAATTCTCTGAAATCCTCTCTTCCATTTGTCAATAAGTTTGGTAATTGTGAATGATAGTATCCCCATTGTTTTTAATGCCTATGAAAGCTTAGGCAGATCAAAGGTCTAAAAAGGGAGGTTTAGTCAGATCTAAGACAGGGAGGATCATAAAGGTCTATGTGACACAACTGCTTATATAATTCTTATATACAAATATTAAAAACAGTAGTCTGGATATTTAAAAAAATTGATTTTTTAGACAGAATGTCAGGAAATCTAAGATTATGTGGGATCTTTGGATGAAGTATCTCACCAAATAAAAGGTTTTTCTTTTAGACACTGATAATGTTGTAGATTATGCTAGACAAATTGAACAGAATGGATATTTTCTTATCTGGATCTGAATACATTTCATTAACTATAATTCATGATTACTGGAAAATATATGCAATTTTGTAACATCAACTTTTATGCCATACTATTCTCAATAGACACCAAGCAGTGTGTCTATTTCAAATATACTGTTAAATACTTGAACAAAAATGTTTCCAGTATTTCTTTAATCATTTGCTAACATAACATATTTTATTAGGTTTGTTTGTTCTTTAATTTTTGTATAGGCTTTTCTCCTTGACCTCTGTTCTAGGCTTATTTTTTCCTTTAATTTTTAAAACATTCTTCTCAAGAATTACCCATAATTGCATCCAGAATTGCACTTCAAGAATGATAATAAGATACAAGAGGGGGGTTTCTTCAGCTGCCTGTCGAATGCTGTAGACAAAAGTAATAAAATATAGCTATACAATTATGTTCAGAGATATAACTACTTCCAATATATAAAAATACATACTATAATCATCCTGAAAGATAATGATCAAAATTTGACATCATATTTGTCAAATTTTAGTTTTTCCTTTTTAGTAGTGCTATATTTTTTATTAGTACATATTTGTCATATATATTTATATCATTCATAATAGGGAATTTACATCTACCCGTAATATATCTTTTTTTCCCATTTCCTGCCCCTCTTTTCAGTAGTGTTTGTGTGTGTGTGTGTGTGTGTGAAATAGGAAGAAAGGGGCTAAAGATGTAAGGGAAGTGGGAGGAATAGGGGAAAGGTAATAAGGGAAAAGAAAATAAAACCTGAGAAAATAAAAAAAAATGAAAAGGAAGTATTTGTTATTAGGGAAGGAAGAAGGGGGTTGAGGGAGAGCAAGGATAAGGGGCAAAAATGGGAACCAAGACTTGTCATGTACAGGTGCAAGAGCCCAACAATGAACGTAACTGTGCTGTATACCAAAAATGTACCAATAAACTCAATGAGAAAAAACTGACAGAATCTTTTCTAAAAATAATTACTTGTGAATATTTCCATCTTATTTTACTGATTATGACTTAAGAAGGAAGATCAAATATCTTAAATTCCCTCTATGTGTAGCATACTGTAAATTAATAAGTTATGCCATTATATTGTAAATGTTTTTAAAATCACAATTTGTTTCATCAGCAGGAGAGAAGTGTGGACGCTCTGGTGAAAGGAGATGGCAGGCATAGTCTGCAAGATGTAGAAGTACAGAGGTCTCCTTGGCAAGCTGACGTGCCTCTCATGGCAAGAACAAGTATGCCTCAACTACATGTGGAGCCTTGCAAAAGCAAGCATACTGAAAATTGATATTTTGAACAGAAAAGTGCATATTTTTAAACTCCCTGTTCATAAACAAATGATCAACAATTTTAATATGCTTTATTTAGTTCCATTGCCTCTCTTACATGGTTTTAACCATGAAGCAGAAAAGGTTTCTCAATGATCTTCTCTTTTTGCCTAGAATAATATGTGCAAACAGAAGAGCTCTCAATATTGATAGTTTTCAAGTAAATTTGGGCAAGTAACAGAGAAAATATTTGTTACATTAGCTCTTCTAACTTCAAGATATTTCTCTCATTACATTTTAAGAAAATCATCCTGAAGAAGTTGTATTTGCTTAAGAATGAAAAATGGGAAAAATTTAATGCCCTCTTTACATTTTATAAAAATCCAACAATTTTCAGTGCAGATTTTCATATCATATGGAAAATATCACATCATTAACTTCTGTTTTCCAATGGAAGTAGTTTCAATAAATAATTTTTATAACTATTTAGCAAGACCCTTCTTTCATAAAGGGCAATGTTAAGTCATAAAATATTTGTGTATGCATAATAAAGAATAATATCCCTAAGCATGAAATAATATGATGATGAATGAAGTGTTACAATAAATACTTATATGCTAAGATGATTAAGTTCTTAGAAATTTTAAGGTATCTTATTTTGTTCAGCTAGTTGTACATAATGAACTGTTTATTTTATTGACAGAAATTTCTTTTGAACTCATATTGATTATACAAAAGAATTTTTAAGTATGGTTTTTCTGGATCACAGTGTGGACAAAAATGTTAACATTCTACACTATAAAAATAGAAATGAACACTGGTAAAACTATGACCTTTGCACACACATTAAAAGGTAAATGTTAAAGTTGGTTATTAATACTGTAAATTCAAAATTTTAAACATTTTTTGTTGCAGTTTAAATATGTTTTTTATCTCATTGAGTTTATTGGTACATTTTAGGTGTTTATTTGAATAAACAACAAGTAAAATGGACCCAGAAAGACAGTTGAGGTTGAATCAGTAGAACTGTTTAATACAAAAACATCTATCACAAATAAATATTTTCAAAAAGGAAAAGAAAAATCCTGTTATAAAGTTTTGAAGCGATCTAACTTAGATTAAAAGAACATTTCATTTAATACTTTAGGAAAAAAAGAAATAAATTGCTTTCGGATTTGGCTCCTCTGCTTTATTAATTCAGTTAATGGTGTCATTTTGAAGGGATCATTTCATGGTAAAGTTGAAATTAAATGAATTTCATTCACAGTGATTTTTGAATAAACTCTGTTTCCATTACTGAAGCAAAGCATATTTAGTTACTGGTCTGAAGAGTTGGACTCTGTAATAGGCAGAAGGAAAATAGGTTCTGTTCCAACTGAAGCAACTTTAAATATGTCCCATTAAAAACCTTACAGCTAAATGCTACATCATGTTAATTCCAAATGTTTAACTCCAGCCCATTTTTCTAAAAATGTGTCTGAGTACCATTAATGGTACAGAATTTTAGGCCACGATTTGAATAGCATTTTATTGTTTATAATTTAATGTTTTATATTAAATTTAATTCACATTTTGCAACATACTTGTATGTACATCATTTTTTGATTCTGTGAACATTTTATGAAAAAGATTAATGAAAAATCGTAATTCAATTCAAAAAAAAATTCATTGTATAACAGCCCAGGTGGCTTGATAATATAGAAAAAAATGAAGCTGGTTAACAAAAGTTTACATTTTGAAAACTGTTATTTTAAGAGTTAAAACATATTGCTATATATTACAAACACTTCTTATTTAAAATAGAGTGGGATTCTGAAGTGGAGATAAGCCTATAACTAGTGGGACAAGAATAAGAGGAATAAAAATATTATAGATTCTGAAATTTAAAAGTAGATAAATTACATAAGGGAGATGACATACATAAGGCAATATAATAAACACCTTATAATTATTATATAAAACATTCTATTCACATGTTTGTAATTGCTTACAGTTATGTTTATTATTTTATATGAATTCTAGAGGCAAAAATTTACTACCTTATCAGAACTTATACTTCTAGTTAGTGCTAAAATTGAAAAGTAACAAATTCTTTCCAGAAAACTGAAAGAAACAAGTTATATCACATATATATATATATACATATGAAATAATAATTTGAAAAGTTTATGAATCATAAAACATTCTTAAGCAACCCTGCTTCATGGAGCACAGAAAGTTATTTATTTCTACCTTAGTGGTCCGTTTAGATACTTTATAGAATTTGGAAGAATCCATTCCAGATCAATATCTACTACTACCTAATAAGAGATGCATAAAAGGAATAAGCAAAACAATGATTCACTTCCTAGGGAGAAAAAACTTGCAGATTTGGGAGAGCTGTCAAAGAAGAGAAAATAAAGATGGTTAATTGTGAAATCTATGAAATGTTTGATCCTGATTTATTTTTCTAGTAAGAGACTGGATTTTTAGTCAATGACTAAAGAAAAGAAGAGGTGGTAGGAAACAAGAAGACAGACTTGTGAAGGTGGAAAAAGGACTGGAGGGAGGAGAAGTAAGGCGGAGGGAGAAAAAGTGATAGAGAGTAATCAAGATGTGTTGCCTGCAAGTACAAATTCCCAAGAGCGAGCATCATGATCCCGCATTGTACATACACAATAATGAAGATACATTTATTTTACCAGTAAGAATAAATAAAAATGTTAACGGAGAGAGTGACACAGGAATCCGTGCTCTGCAAGTATAAGAAGCTGAAAGCCTAATTTGCACCTACATTGGTGGAGACTGAAATGTGGATGAAAACCAAATGCAGACTTCTGACAAGGTTAACTTTAAAGACAGATGGAATATACACTTCTAGAATTTATTAAGACAACTTATTATTTGAATCAGTGAATTAATGTTGCTACATATTATTTTAGAGTAAATTTATTTATAACTCTGTTAGGAGAACATACTGCACAATAGTTAAATAAGAAGATTGATTCTTGTGAAAGACTTTCCTTCATAGAAAACATAAGACCATGTTCACAAAAGTTTTTATCCAGTCTATACTGTGGCAGCAGTCAGTGACATAGAGTTAACATGATTTTTTCATTTATAAAATCTCTCAAATTAGTTCAATACATAATACTAAACAGATTGGATACTTTCAAAAACGAGGGGAGATGATACTTCTAAATTGTTCATTTTGGGTATGAGATAAAAAAATGCATGATTTCATTTCTTCATTAAAATGCTTTCCCAGGAAGTTCTTATCATTAATCTTTTTTTTGTGTGCAGAAATTGAAAATTGAAATCAGACATAAGAAGTGATATGGCCAGTGAAGTACTAAAACGAGAAAGTCAGGTGAAAATTTGGTATTTGTGATATTTTCCATAACTTTCAATACTAATTCATCTTAATATGTTGTTCTACATCAATAACAATAATAGTAAGAGGTGATGGAAATACATTTCAGTTAAAAATGATTAAGGCATTAAAATTAATGAAAAATTCTTACTGAATTTTTACTACTTAATAATGTATATGATAAAAGAGAAAATCTCACAAATTTCTCAAATCCAACTTTTGAAGCAACTAGGGATTTTTTCAAAAAGCAAAAGTTTTTAGTGTAAAAATTTATGATGCTTAGTAAGTACATTAGAACTTTAATGAATGCTATTTCATACATGATAACAGTTTTTGAGTATTTGTTTAAACTTTCTTGCATACATCTAATTTGTACCTTTGAGTAAACAGTCAATAAACATAAGGAAGAGGTTCTAATTTTTATACACACATACACTTAAAGAAAAATCCATAACAATGTTAAGACTAAGCTATCAATTTAATGCAAATTTGGATAACCCTAATATATTAATAATATTTTAATGGCAGTGAAATCAATAGTACTTACAACCCTTAAGATATATTCACTATAAATATTAAATGAAATGAAAATATTTAGATAGTGACAATTAAATAAAATACAAACAAAATCATATCATCAGAAACACTGAATATTGGAAAAAGCTTATAACGCAAGTGGATATACTTTCACAAGTGCTTAAAATTTGCCTGAAGAGATTTTAAAATCACATACTAAATGTAGGAAGAAGATTTGAATTATAGATAAAAGTATAATTAGTTTTAAGTATTTCTCTTGAGGTTTTTGGTTTTTGTTTGCTTCCTTGCACTTTTGTTTGTTTTGTGTGCTGCAAGACACTAAAGCCAAGATATTCTATTCTTCATGTATGTATGTATGTATGTACGCCTGTACTTATTCATTTATCTCAAGGCAAGTTCTTGCTAAATTGCTAGGTTGCCTAGGCTGGGAGACACTTGGAATCCTGTGCCACAGCCAGGGGTGCAAGTATTAAGGGCACACACCATCATGATTATTTCAAATACTTCTGTTGTGAAACACTATTTTTTTTTTTTTTGGTGTTTCTACCATACTCTGCAATAATATTTTATGGCACACTAAAACTTAATTTAAAAGTTCAATTTCTTCCAGAAAGTAAAGAAGGATTATTAGCTTCAAGACCAGCATATATGGAAAATGTCATGTAAAGTACAATACTTTTTCTCAGAACCATTTGTGTGAAATTAATGTGATTCTATCACTAATTAAACCTGGTGGGATTGTAGCATAAAATATCAATTAGGAGAATGCAGTGGTCAGCAAGTTACTACCATTAAAACTTTAAGTATGCTTGTTGAAAAAGAACTGTGAAATATTAAGAGAATTATTTACTTCATAAATACAATATTAAGGGGCTGGGGATTTAGCTCAGCGGTTCGGTGGCCTGCCTTTCAAATGCAAGGACCCGAGTTCAATCCCGGGTACACCCAAAAACAAAAAAATAAAATAAAATAATAAATACAATATTAAGCTTCTGAATTGTTACATAAAGCAAGGACATTGAAACATTTTCAGGGAGAAATCATCTGAAATAATTCTGGGTGGAATAGGGCTGTGAAAGGGTCTCACCATGAAGTTTGGGTTGTCCTTGAACTCACTATGTTGCCAGAGCTGGCCCTGTACTTATGGAAATCCTCTTGCCTCAGCCTCCTGAGTGCTGGGATTATAGCCACATGTCACCATGCTCAGGTGTAAGAATTAATTTTTATAGGTGCATATTAAATATGAAATAATTTGTTTACTGTCTAATATATTAAGTAGTATAAAATAGAAGTATTATAAATAATTTTCAAAGTAAAACAATTCCTTCTAACTTTTAAATTGTATTTGACTGAATGCAAGGAAATATCATTTAAATTGAGAAGAACACTCATTAATTTTAACAGAATTCTGAGGGACTATATAAGCATTTATTATGATACCCAGACTATAATTCAAATCTTGATATTGTCTCTTACAGCTTGTCTGATCTTGGACAAATCACCATATTTCCCTGCATCTGTTTCCTCTTATATAAACATGGGGAAAATGACTGAACCTAGCTTATGGGAATATTTGAGATTAAACTTTTAACTTTTAGAAATGTAAATTTAAGAAATGGGCTTAATATTTCCCACACACTTACCTACAATGTGATTAAAAATCCTTTCCCATCAAATGGGATAATTTAATTTTTGTTGCCTTGGGTTTTGCCTTATAGTTGATCATAATGTTGCAAAAGTGGTATATGATTTCCAAGAATACTTTGGAAAAGACTATTTGGTCTACTATTTAGTGTCTCCTCTAGCATCTTCTACACAGTCTGATCATCTTGAAACAATTCCTCTGGGAGGATCCTACCAACCTACAAGAGAGACTATCTGGAGACAGTCCTGCTGAGGTTATAACTAGATATACAGCACCAACAGGGCTCCAACATAGCTCACTGACCGTAGCCTGCCTGGAAAGCCAGCCATGATAATGAGCCAGTTTGGCTTTGCTGTACAGCTGATGCTTCCTTCTCACATGTACAATTACAGGCAACATTTTAGAGCATGCATATTAGGGAATAAAGGTAAGCCTTATTCAAATTCCTGATTCATGAATAAATGAACTACAGCAAATGGCCATTTTATGCCACTGTGTTTGGGAGTCTCTTACACAACAAGAATACTTCAAAATAAATTCAGCTAATGTGTTGGATGGGTAAGAAATTGTGATCAGTGTGATATCTGCTGGGCAATTACCACTGCTCATAAGCTTTTAATATTTATTCTTTGGGAAGTAAACTCTTTTACCATACCACTCTTGGACTTTTCAACTCCCTTACTTGTTTTGCCCTATAAGAATTAAAGAGTTATCTAATTGGGTCTGTGGAGATGCAAACTGGATAGTTTTCTCTTATCAATTCCTTATCTCTTTTCAGAAATACCTTGTCACTCCCTAAGCCATTAGTTCTTCCTTAATATTCCATGTGATATCTTTAGACTCTCTGAAGATTCTAAAGTGAAGAAGCTGTATCCACAAGGGAAGATCAGGCTGAAAGGTCTATGGCTAATAGGGATTACTTTGGGTACATTTATTCGATTCTTGAATTAAGTGTAAAAGCATTCATCTATTTATAAATTTGCTCAAAATAAGAATCGATTTAAATTATTTGATACTAATCTCCACTTACTTATTTAATCTTTTGTGAAAAATAATTGTAAAACTACATCAAAAATGATAATATTGACAGTCCCCTTTAAAAATCTGAAAAGATGATTATATTCACTAAGTATGTCAACATGTCATTGGAAGACTATTACACTGAAGCCCTTGACATTGAAGCAACTTCTCTGTTTATAATCTACACATTTGCTATTTCATCAGAGTTAGCATATTCATAATGCTAACATTTGTTAATGTTGCTTTTTCCAAACTACCATCAGGGGCTCAACTAATTGATAAGACTATTTTCCTGTTAAAAGAATTAGCTGTAGAATTTCATCTTAGCTAAATGCTAAGAACTGTTTTCCACAGTATGGCTTGGAATCTGTATGACCACAAGCAATGAAATTATTAAAAATGCTTTCTAAATTCTTGAGCTAAATTTGAGATTAGGACTATGGAATCTGAAAGCCAGAAGGGTCTCCCAGTGATTCTTATATATGATTTAATGCCACTTTCATGCACAGTCTGATAGGATCGCAGTATAATCTGCAATAGATAATATTCAGTTACATTTTAGGTATCAAACTCCTGGGAGTCTATAAGCAATCAGAATTAAATCAGAATAAAAACAAGATAAGTTGTGCTTAAGAAATTGTGTAACATAATGAAGATGATAAACATATATTCAATACTAAGGCTAAACATACTAACTTTTTTTTTTTTTTTTTTTTTTTTTTCCCAGGTTGTATCGGGCTCTT
>NW_022900936.1:20438473-20446144 GCF_012274545.1 Fukomys damarensis
TTTTTTTTTTTTTTTTTTTTTTTTGTACCAGGGATTGAACTCGGGTCCTTGTGCTTGCAAGGCAGGTCACCGAACCGGTGAGCTAAATCCCCGGCCCTGAAATACATTTTATATAGTATTCTTCATGTCCTTAGAAAAAGATAGAAACTAAGAATTATTGTCAGCATTTTAAAAGTGAAGAAGCTCTCAACAATTCAGTAATTTTACTTATTCTGAATTATCATAAATTACAAAGCTAAAATTCAAAACTAGAGCGCCTGGGATTTAGCTCAGCACTTCGGTGGCCTGCCTTGCAAGAGCAAGGACCCGAGTTCAATCCGCGGTACCAAAAAAAAGAAAAAAATAATAATTCAAAACTAGATTTGTTTTTCTTTACAGTTTAGTTTAACAATTCATTTTTCTGATTATTTTTGGATAATTGCCATAACAGAAAAAAGTCTTAATTTCTTTAGCCATTAGAGGAAATTTGAAGAAAAAGTATATTTGGGTTTCTGTAATTGCTTTTTGAAAATAATCCAAGATAAAAATTTAAATATGTGTTATTAGATATAATCCTTAGCAAAGAGAATCTAGCGGATTGATTACACAGCTGGAAGAAATTTCTGTCTGTGGTTTGCTGTAGTGTAAGACATAACTACTAGAATGAAATATCATAGCTTTGCAGTCGCTTCATAACATTTCATTGATAAAGTAGCTGATTATAATATAGATTATTTTCTCAGAATATACATGTAAGAACATCAATTAAATGCAGAGTAAAAGCCAACTTACAACTTTTGAAATTTTTCAGTAGGCAGAAAAATACTTGAAAAATACAAAAATAAGAATATAAAAGTAAACATTATATGGGCTAGGATCATGAAAAAAATTGCTCTGGAGTGGCTTAACCCACAGAAATGTGCTCAAATGAGACATGAAAAGCCCTCCAAGTTTTTAGACATCTAATTTTATTTTTACTTGTTAAAATTTACACATTTTCAGATTTGACAATTGTGCCATACCCGTACCTATAATTTTTGGTTAATAAAATATTAAAGCAAACACTGTAATAATTACTTCAAGGGTCAAAAGACTATGATTGTCATTCACATTCCACAAATTTGAAGTTCAAATTGAAAACATAAAAGAAATACACTGAAACGTTGCAACTATTACCCACAGAAGAGGAAATAGGACAGAAAAAGAGAAGATATTTAGGCAAGAAAGTGATCCTTTTTTTTCCAGTTTATAAGATTAGCATATTTTAAATTTATCATGATAAACTGAAGGAACAGAAAATGTAAGAAGGGAATTAAATTGTGAGAAAATTAAAAAATTGAAACAAGTCTTTGTAAATAGGGAGGGCCTGAGGGATTGAAGAAAGGGCAGGAGAGCAGGGAAAAAGAAGAACTAAGATTGATTATGGAAAGATACAAATTTCCAGTGATGAATGCCATTGTACTGTATACCTAAAATTACCAATAAAATTAATTTAAAAATACATTTCAAAAGAGACATCAGTGCTAAGTACTTTAATCTGTTTTGAAATGAGAGCAGAAATTTCTTCCATGGTAATGAAGGTTGAATTCTATGTTCCACTGTGTTCAGTACCATTACATGTTTTTCCTTTATTAAAGAACTTATACTGCTTCATAAAAAAAGAAAATGTATTTTAGAGAAAATGAATTCAAATCTTTCTACTATCACGTTAATAAGTCTACTTTTGAGTAATGCACATATTTTTAAATCAGACATTTTCTGGAAATTAATTAAATTTAAATGAAAAGATTCAATATTGAGGCTGGGGATTTACCTCAGTGGCACCGTGCCTGCATCACAAATGCAACGTCCTGAATTTTATCCCCATTACGGAAAAAAACAAAACAAAGCAAACAAACAAACAAAAAAAAACCTATTTTAATATTGAGTACTCAGCAGAAAGACTAATTTTATAATATTTACAAAAGTGAAATGTAAATCTCACTATATTATTACATCATTACCTCCTTCTGTCTTATTTTGGCATAATTTGCAGTGGAAAAAAATCCATATAGTATAATAAACACATGGTGATGCTTCATTGATTTCTAAAGAACTTGGATGCATTCTGGTGAGAGGTCACCAAACTGCCATATTTACTTCAGCTTATTTTTATTTTTGATTCTAAATCACCTGAAAGCACAAACCTACTGTTCAATCGCATGAAAATATTTAAACATGAAGTGTTGAATAATAGCCAGAATTTTGAAATTTTGAATTATTTTTATGTACCTATCAAAGGTGGAATTTTAAAATTATAACGACATCTATTTAAGATTAAATGTACACTAAAAGCCTATGAAAACAACCTAAAGAGCAACACCATTAATCTAAGAATTCTAATTTGATGTTTAAATTATATACATTGACATTTTCCCATCTAAAGAAAGTTACTTTAGGCTATCTCTGTGGTAGAGCAACCCTCTGAAAAATTAAAAGTTTGATCTGTGCAAGTTACTTGTAAAACTGTAGAGTAAGGTAAGGTTTACCAATGCTCAAAGCTCTGGGAATCATAATGGAACTGGATTCTATTGTACTGGAGTCGTGGTTACCTTATCACCTTCAGAAAATGTGATGCCATCCACAGCTCTTTTCCAAGAGATTTCTGGAATAGGTTCTCCTTCTGCTTCACAGATGAGTGTGACATGACCACTCTCATGTGTAGTCTCGTTTTTAAGCTGTATTATGTGAGGCTGTACTGTAAAAAATGTATACATCACTCATTTGACATGGGAGTAAAAGTATTATTATTCAGACTGAAAATCCATGGTAGGCACTGAAATCCCCATTAATATGGAACATGACAACTCGGTTACACTAGCATGCTTTGCTTTCTGGGATAGGCGAAAGAGCTGTAAGAATGGGACAAAGAAGCTTTAGAAATTAATACACATTTATGAGCATTTTTAAAAAATGTTGATCTTAAGTGAAATAAATAGGACACACATGTAAATAGTGAACAGTATCTCTGGTGTAAAAACTAAAAGTGTAAATAAGGTTCAAATTGTACAATTTAAAATGTGAAATAGGAAAAATAAGGCTAATGGACTAAGGGATGTGGGCAGGGTAGGGGAAAGAAAGGAAGGGAAAAGAAAAATGTGAGAAAAGGAAAAAATGGAAACAGAGTCTTTGTAAATATGGAAGGGAGGAGGGTGTGAAGAAAGGGCAGCAGCATGGGGAAAAATAAGAACCAAGTTATATCATGTAAAGGCACAAGATCCCAATGAGGAATGTAACTGTACTTTATACCTAAAAAGTACCAATAAACTAAGTGATAGAGAAAACAATCTGAGCTAGGCATGGTAGCCTTTGTTTGTAGTCGCTGTTCTTGGGAGGCTAAGGCATGGAGATAACTGTGAGTTTGAGGCCAGCTGGGGCTATATCGTGAGTTCAAGGACAGCCTGCACTACACAGTGTAACCCTGGCAGAAGAAAGAAAGAATGGGGGGGCAAGAATAATTTGAAAGTTTAAAAGCCAACATAAACATTATGCTTCATTTGAAAAATTTCCAATTTAAATTACCTTATTTTGTGGTTTACCACAGTTAAAATTTCCATTTATACCCACGTATGTATGTATATACCTAAACACACATACTTATCATACTTAATACCTCTTAATTTTAATAAGGTTTTCACCAGATGGAACACGATTAATGTGTCTTGAATATATGTTACTGAAAACAAACAGGGTTAAATATATATGCTATTATTCTACTATATTTTCTGATCAATTTTTTTCCTTCCTCCTACATTTCAGAGAAGTCCAGGATATCCAGGCAAAAATATGACAGAATCACCCCACCTGCCAGTGTTTCTGAGAGAATGATGTATGAAAAAATGCTGAAGGTGCAATGGAGACCCCAGGAAGTTGAACATTCCAGGAACCAGTCTTCTAGGGACACCTGTGTGCAGTAATTAGAACCCACACAAGAGAGAGGATGTGTGGGGTGCAAAAGACAATTCTGCAGAGAAATGGGACCATTCAAGTCGTGTAGAGCTAACATCTTACCACAACCTGTCTGG
This sequence comes from Fukomys damarensis, assembly GCF_012274545.1. Classification (NCBI taxonomy): domain Eukaryota; kingdom Metazoa; phylum Chordata; class Mammalia; order Rodentia; family Bathyergidae; genus Fukomys; species Fukomys damarensis. The sequence goes on from NW_022900936.1 coordinate 20,442,517, forward strand.
GAGCTGGACAGGAAATGACAGAATTTAATGCTTACCCTATTGGGTTTTGCTCTTTCTTTGGTCCAGTATCTGTCTATGCCCCTCTCTCGTTTGGTAGAGAAATACATACCCTGTGTCGCTGTATGTTGAAAATACTTATATTTCTTTATTTTTATACTGGTTCTCAGCTAAGAGTTTGACATGAGTCTTAGAGAACATGATGGACATGGACTTTTCTCCAATGCTATAACTGTTAAGACTAAAAACTCTAAGCAATGCATTAAATACATTTTATTTAATGGGATGGATATGAGCCCTTTGGGCACCAGGAGTGGAATTTTCTGGTTTAGACCTAAAATGTCCCCCAAATATCTTAGATTCATAAGTGAGGCATTCAGACGGTGACTGGATCATGTGACTACTACATTCAGGAATTGATCAGTTCACTGATAAGCTTAAAACACACTGTGCTATTCAGAGGTATGAGCTGGTCAGAAAAGGTGGAACACTAGAAGGTGACCTGGGAATGTATATTTTGATTCCTAGCTCCTCTGTCCTCTCTCTCTGCTTCCTGTCCTCCACGCCATGAGCAATTTTCCTCCACAAGGCCCTTCTGCCATGCTTTTTCTGCCTTAAAGTCTATTGACCATGGACTCTACTCACTGCAACACAGCCCAAATTAAATTCTCCTTTTGTTTGTTTTTTTAAATTCATTTTATTGGTACATTTAAGATATAAAATGTAGTGACATTCATCGCTGGAAATTTGCACCCTTACATAATCCATCTTGGTTCTTATTTTTTCCCCATTCCCCTGTCTTCCCATTTACCCTTCCATACCTCCCTGTGTACAAAGACTTTGTTTCAAATTTTTTTTCTTATGTTAATTCCATGCCCATTTCCCATTTCCCATTCCACTTTGCATCTATTCTCCTCCTTTTAATTGTGATTGTCAGGAATTTGGTCTAAGCAGCAGCAAAGTGACTAATAAAATGACATTTTTTTTTTTTCTTTTTTGGTACCAGGGATCAAACTCGGATCCTTGCTCTTTCGAGGCAGGTGGTGGAACCACTGAGCTAAATCGCTGGCCCAAAAATGACAATGTTTTTAAAGAAGAAAATATTAGCAGCATATATTATTGTGTTACACTTGTTAAAGAGAAAAATTATAATAGTACCACCCAGCAAATTCTTATTGCAAGCATAATGGAAGATGTCACTAATTTTCTTTAAAAATTACAAATTCTTTTTAAACATTTAAGTTTTTAAACTTTATTAAATTTATTGGTAAATTTTAGGTATATAATATAGTTACATTCATCATTGGGTGTTGCACCTGTAAGTTTCCCCAAAGTAAAAAACTATATATTTCTTGTGAAATATATAATTATATTTTATTTTGAGAAAATAATTATAGTTTAAGATCTATGTTTTTAAATTATAGTATTAGATATAAACAGATCAAGGTAAAATTGAACATAATGTCATTTAAAAATTTATGAGGATCAAAATTTACATAGATATAAAATAATACAGATCTCACTAAGCTGTATTCTAAATATTTTCTCAGCTTCAGTTATGTAACAGGTAAAATCACATAGAAATTTACTTGTATAATTTCATGTGATTCTTATCATAAATTTTATTTGGTAGCTGAAAAATGTATTTTAAAAATGAGGCAGCTGAGGTTTAATTATGGAAATTAAAAATATTAAAAATGGCAGTGTATAAATGTACTCAAATTTCCTAAACTAGGAAATTTTAACCACTGTGCTGTAACACTTACCAAAGACTTGGAGGAAGGCCTGCTTTTCATCTTCTCCTGCCTTATTTGTTGCCCTACAGACATAAGGTCCACCATCGCTATTGATTATGTTCCTGACGGTGAGTTCTGTATTGCTTCCTTTCAATATGTACTTTTCATTTTCTTCAATGATCTTGCCATTCCTAAAAAAAAAAAAAAAATGATTTTCACAATTTCACTTTGTTGCTGTGAATATCATATTAAACTTTTATTTATATTTTTAAATAATTTCATGGATATAAATTTATGTATAATATATTTTCAGTATCTTAGGAACTGAATCTGTAAATCTCAAGATTCTGTTGAAAATTGTTTTGACTTTAGAGACAAAAATATCACTTGTAAGCTGTTAATATGTTAACACTAGTCAGGTAAATTAATAAACACATTGCTTTAATCTGTACTTCCATTATTTGTTGTATTTGCTCATTTTTTTTCATATGCACTTTAACCCAACATATTTAATGAAATATCCTTATTTTTATCTTGGGGCATATTTGAAAGAATTTCTATGCAAACACCCTTTAAAAATGTTCACACTGAACACAATATAAATACCGCATAAATTTATACTGCATATACATACTGACAATAAAAGTATAAGATGGTAGAACTCTGTGACTCAGCTAATTAAAGAAATTAAGATGAAAATGATATAAATGAACAGAAAAATATGTTTCCTTACTCATAAATAATTATCAATATTTTTCAAGTATTCTGAATTAGAACTCATTGTGTTCCAACTATAGTACATATTACCTTAAAATGGTGTATATCATCTTAAAATCGTGGCTTTCAGCATTTTCTGCTCTCTACTACAGCAATACAATTTTATTTTAAATATAGTCAAAGTCTGAAATGTTTCTAAAGCTCCCCTTATTAATTACAAAATCTTCTTATCCATTTGTTTCACTTCTCCTCACTAATCCCAGTCTCCTTTTCCCTGTACTCTTCTTTCACTCCCTTTTTACATTTCCTCCTATATTTTTCTCCTAATAGTAGTTTGGATGACTGAGTTGGTCCTAAGACTTACTAACAAAATATTTCACATCTGTCCTTGGCATGGGAATTTGCTTTTTCATACACTTAAATTGAAAGAGAAACCTCTAAAAATTATATTAAAATATCTTTCTTTGAATTAAACAGAGCTTTTTTTATGTCACATCATAAGATTTTCCTATTGAATTCTGGTTCTATTTTCAAGAAGACACTGACAGACATTCTCATTTTTCTATGCTTCAACATCTGTTTTCTGTTTGTCGTGACATCTCTTTATATATCATAAGGTATGAAGCAATTCATAAGATAACTAAAGAATGGGAAAGTTAGGGCTTATGAAATAATAACAATATGTATCTATTACCCTTTAGTTACTTACTTTTTTCAAATTTTTACTAGTCTAAAATTTACAAAAAATATAAAAATAACAGTATTTCAGGATATTTGTCTAGAACTTAAAGTGAGGGTATGACCTTCATCACAAATAGTAATGTAATATATTTTTTCAGTATTTTCAATGGAATTATTCATTTGTTCCCACAATATGATACTAACAACGCATTAGAGGTTTCAGTGATTCACATATTGAAAAATCTATGAACTAGCCAGGCATGGTGGCACATGCCTGTAATCTCAGTGCTTGGGAGGCTGAGGCAGGAGTATTGCTGTGAGTTCTAGTCCAGCCTGGGCTACATAGTGAGTTCCAGATCAGTCTCAACTACATAGTTAGACCCTATCTCAAAAACCAAAACAAAACAAAACAAAAATGAAAAAGAAAAATCTATGAAATTCACCAAATGAATGGACTAACATTACAAATTTCAAAGGTAATTTCACTATATATATAT
>NW_022900936.1:20447087-20571462 GCF_012274545.1 Fukomys damarensis
ATATATATATATATATTCACTATATATATTAATGGAAAGGAATAATAGGGGGATGTTTGAGTGACTACTTTTATTTTCACATTGATTTACATATCACTGGATTTTTCTGATTCACATTGTGAAAAATTTGTATTGCTCACTTGATTTTCCTATGTGTGTCTGTGTGTGTGTCCTTTAAACTATCTTCTTTTTTACTGGGGTTATGTCCCAAATTGGTGGAATTCCAACTTTGAATCTCTAACCATCAAACAGACTACATCTGAAGAGAGAAGCTTTAAAGAGGAGATGAAGGATTAAAGAAAAGACATGGGGCGGCCTTCCTCTGATGGGTCTGGTGTTACTAAAAGAACAGGAAGAGACAGAGGAAATTCCGTTGTCAGGGCTGGCATACAGAGGCAAGGCAGGTGAGGAAAAAGTGAGAAGATGGGCATCTGCAAACAGAAAAGAGAGACCCTGTTGGCCCCGTGATGTATGATGACCAACTCCAGAATTGTGGGAAAATATATTTCTGTTGTTCAAGCTACCCAGTCTGTCATATTTTGTTACAGCAACCTAAGGTTACCAAACGATGTGCTTCGTTCACATCACTGGGAGATAACTCTGTGCAATGGGTACTCTGGATCTTTCTTTTAGGGCTACTGACCTACATTCTCTAATACTTCTAGGGACTTTGTCTTCTCCCACAAACATGGAATGTCTACACATAGAGATTAAAGAGGACAAAATAAAAATTTTCTTTTAAATCTAACTTTATCAAAAGGTCTGTCTCCTTACTTTCCGATCTTTTGCAAATGGGAAGGAAGCCAAAAGGTGAAAGGAGGGGGGATGAAAAAAGACCTAAAAAAGTAATTATAAAAGTATTCTGTACCCGATTAGATCTGATATTGATTGTTAAGGATCTATCCAATTGAACCGGGGGTCTCTCAGATATCTGATGATTATCTGAACTCATGTTAATGTTTAATATGTAATCTCATTAAATATCAAAACAATAACACCTGGAAGGAACAACTGCAATCACTGCTTGTAGATATATTTTATTTATTGCTACCTGATATACTAAATGGATAAAGAAGATAAAGATTTCAAGATTTCAAAATTGATGATATCAGCAAACATTCAGAAAGTAATAAAAACTGTTTTAGATTGATGATCCTTAAAGTATTTTTAAAAGCCTAATATTTATTACAGCACCTTTGTGCATCTGAATATGTATCTTAATAAAAGTTTTGTTGGGATTTTTCTTGCACTTTATGATTTTTGAAGTACAGCTATTACTCATTTAATGACCTACACATTTAATGACTGTTATAATGGAGGCACGTTATTCAGACTTACAAACTGCCACTCAGATTTATGACCCATCTTCTTTTTATACAGTTCTGTATACCTAGACTATCGAGCCTCGATGTTATTTTTGTACAGTGCCTCTTGTTTATACAGCATGGCAGTTTCGCTGACTGTACTGTACAGTACAGTACTTTTATGTTCTGATATACATTACGGTACTGCAGGGAAAAATCATACAAATAAAACCAAAGTCATCAAGCTGGAATTTTCTTTGATCATTTTCTTTGTTCTGAATACTGTAATGCACATGCTACACACAATCCTCATTTAGCAACCAATTCATCTAAGGACATAGTTGCAGGAATGGATCTTGGTAGCTAAATGAGGAATATCTACACATAACTGATTATATAAATATTTGTATCTCATATACTAAACTGCATTTCTGAAGCATATGTACAAGATTGTCCAGTTTTAAACTTTATCATCTTCAACATAGGTCTTTGAGCCACAGTGTAAAAGTATTGAATATTTTAATTAATGCATGATTAATGTTAATGGAAAGCGAAGAGCATTTTAAAATTCTGAAACAAAAAAATATAAGTGAACTCTCGAAAGATAGATGCAGAACACAAAGTGTACTCATTTGATAAGGTGAACTTCTGAAAAGTGACAAATTAAATCCTTGACATTTTAGTCTACATAATTAGCTTTTTTGTGAAATACAGTATGTGAATTGAATATGCACTTAATTATATTCTAATAAAACGAGTTCATATACACACAATACTGATGTCAACTCTAGTATTTTAGTTGGAAGACACAATGTAGCATTAGCAATAACATGGTTGAAACACACACAGGGATCCTGGGCCCATTTTGGCAAGAGACATCTTTAAAAGAGATTAGGGGCTATTCATCTACCCTTCCACTAAGAAAAGGATAACAAGATCACAGTGTGGATCTCTTTAGTTAGTTAATGGAACCAACTTAACTGAAAACAAGAGCACCATGTTTTTCCATGAAACTTTAAGCAATGATTTGTTTCTTGACAAAATGATTAAGAAATCACATCACTCCCGATTACAGGCAAAAGGCACAGGGCTGTGGCTGTTTCACTTACCTGGACCAGAAGATGGTGGGCTCAGGAGAACCAGAGGCCCTGCACGACAGAGTCATATCTTCTCCTCTCTCAGCTGTGGCATTGAAGGACCTTTGAGGCATTGCGATTGCTGGTGGCACTGGAGGAAAATAAACAGATTTTTTGTGTGTGTTTTTTGTTTTTTGGTATTGGGGATCAAACTCTTGCACTTTCGAGGCAGGCAGCAGAACCACTGAGCCAAATCCCAGGCAGGAATACAAATAGAGGAGAAAATGCTCTCAGCAACACCATTTTGAGACCTCATTTTTATCCCTTTTATTGCAGTAAGATTCATAACTTGATAGTCATTTCTAGTTTCATTATAAATATCTTTAGTGTCACTGATATAGCCTCTTATGTATAGTAGTTAGAAGAATCCATTGTGATGTTATTATACTGTCTTAATCTATTCCACTGATCTGAACTATACATTTTTGCAGACATATATACTTTTATGAAATATGTCTTGCATAAAAAGAATACCACCATGGCTTAATCCATGTTGAGATCTACGCTGGGCATGAATGGACTTCCCATTTCGGTTCTTATTGCTATATGTGATGCCATTAGCAATCACTCACTGCTTCAAGACAGGGCTTTCAAATTAGGTGTCAAACTTTGATGTTCTTTCTGATTAACTACACATAATTTCTTAAAACAACTAAAACATTTTATGAACTGTTTAAGCCAGAGTCTGAAAATAGATTTTCACAAATAATTTTAAAATAAAGCTTTCCCAATTTCTAACTAATTATATTGAAGAAAAAAGTGCATATGCTGCACATTTTCAACATTCTAGAAATGCTATGAAATGCACTGTTTGCAATAAACCAGTCACTAACATCCATGACAAAAACAAAATTTCAATGTAAAGCATAAATTACCCTCAAAGCACATTTTCATGATTTTAAATTGAACATGAGAAACTAATATTCCTACAATTAAGATTTTTAATAGATTTGTTTTTTATGTATCCTAAAAAACATAATCAGGCAAGCACTTATAAGTTATTACAATTAAATATCTTTACAATAGCACTGAAGTCAGCATTGGTGTTTTATTCCGATGGTAGGAAGAAGTCCTGATACGTATCTTAGTAATTAATCACAACAAACTTGGTTCTGCTTTTACTGATTCAGATATAAAGAGCATGATCTCACATGCTGTTTCTAAAATAACATGATAATTACTACTATTTCAAAGGATGGACTTTAGATACTAACTCTTAATTTTAAAGGCCCTGTCATTTGACTTTTTGCACCTAGTTTTCCATCTCATGTTAGAGAATTACAATAAAAATGAACTCTAACCTAAAGTACTTTTACATTTAAGTGTTTGCAAGCAGGAACATTTCCAAATTGAGAAGCAAGGGCTGTAGTCCTTGTTCTGGTGATACTCCTAGCTGAAAAGTGCATATAGGGGCCGGGGATTTAGCTCAGTGGTTCTGGTGCCTGCTGCCTTGCAAATGCAAGAACCAAGTTCAATCCCTGGTAGCAAAAAAAAAAAAAAGAAAAAAGAAAAAGTTCATCTAGTCTTTATACTTGATCATAAAATAAACTGTGTAGGCATTAAAGATCTTTCTGGAGTTTAATGGAATCTTGCATCTTTCAAATATCCAGTGATTTTGAACATTTCTTCATGTATTTATTTGTTGTTTCTACTTCTTCACCTGAGAAATTACTTATTTATTTATTTATTTATTTATTTTTGTGCTGGGGATAGAACTTGGGTCCTTGCACTTGCGAGGCAAGTGGCAGAACCACTGAGCTAAATCCCCAGCGCTGAGAAACAACTTTTAATTTCAGATATTTCATTTTTGGACAAGGTCTTTAAATATGGGGTATCTGAGTTTTGAAATTCTTTATATGTTCTAGGTATTGATCCTTTTTCTGTGGAATAGTTGGCAACATTTTTTTTTCCCAAACTGTGGGTCACTCTGTGGTGGTTTTTCTTGCTGTGAAAAAGCTTTTTAATAAGATGAGATCCCAGTTGTTGATTCTTTGTGATAGTTCCTGTGTGACTGATGTTTTGTTCATAAAATCTTTTTCTACACTGATGTTTTCAAGAGTACTACTTATTCTATTTTTCAGCATATTAAGTGTTTCTGGTTTTCTTTAGATCTTTGATACATTTCAATTATATTTAGTGCATGGTGAAAGATGTGGGTCTAGTTTATTTGGCAAGAATAAAGTGATTGAGTATATCTGCAGGTGTTTCTGCATCTTCTAATCTGTTTGACTGATCCCCTGTTCTCCATTTTTGCCAGTACCATGCAGTGTTTATCACAGTAGCTTTGTAGTATCATTTCAAGTCAGGAATTGTGATGTCCTGGCCTTGCCTTTGCTGCCCAGAATTGTCTTTGCTATTCCAGGTCTCTTCTGGTTCCAAATAAATTTTAGGATTGTTTTCTCTAATTCTATGAGACATACTATTGGAATTTTGATTGGGATTGAATTAAATCAGTATACCAATTTTGGAAATATGTTCATTTTTTTATTCAATTTTTTTCACTAAGTTTATTAGTACTTTTTAGATATACAGTACAGTTACATTCATCATTGGGATCTTGTACCTTCACACGATGTATCTTGGCTCTTATGTTTTCCCCATTCCCCTGCCCTCCCTTCACCCCCTCTACCCTTCCCTATTTACAAACACTTTGCTTCCATTTTTCAATATATCTTTCCATTTCTGATATTCTCTTTGATCTGAACCATCCTTGCATCCCTGGGATGAATTCTACGTGGTCATCGTGTGTAACCTAATTGATGATTTGCTGCATTCTGTTTGTCAGTATCTTATTGAGAATTTTTCTATGTTCATTAGGGAAATTGGCCTATAGTTCTCTTTTTTTGGTTAGATCCTTCTCTGGCTTTGGTGTCAGAGTACAGAAATACAAACTAACATTTATAAAGAATACTTCTGTGAAACTCAGAGGCAACTAGAACAACACATACAAAGTATAAAATGATAACATGAAGAAAAGTAGTTAATTGTTTAATTTTATTTTGAACAAAAGCCTAGCTAAATTGTTATAACAAACTAAGCACATATGGTTAATTCTCTTTAAATAGTTGAGTTTTCTCTACTCTACAGAATGTAGTGTATCCATAAAGGCTACAAAACTTGATTAATATTCACATTGAATCAATATCCGTACTTGATTAAAACTGTGGTAACAAGTGCAGAAGCATTTTCCCCTATTAAATACTAATATTTGAAAAGAGTAAGGCAGTGATATATATGATTACATTGCATATTGAGTGTTAAAATCAAACACATCTGAGAACAGTAAGTTTTGTTTGATACTATCAGATTAGAAGATCGTAAATGTTTGCCAGTATGTTGGTTTAAAAAAGGAAATTAAGGAAAAGATTCAGTTAGCATTATCTATTCTTATTGATTCATTAATTTATTTGTAGTGTCTCACTATGCATTTCAGGCTGAACTTGAACTCATTATGTAGCCAACGTGGTCGGGTACTCATGGCAACCCTCCTGCCTCAACCTCCCAGGTAATGGGATTATAGGACATTCTATTGTCCATAAACCCGATCATAAGAGGAGTCAACAAGGTAATCAAATTAGTTTTTCCTTCAGTTGATAGTAAGTATAAAAACAGAGAAAAAGAAAATAATAACTGAATTTTTGTATTTCATAATTTTCTTTCACTAAACAAATAAGATTGTTCTGTTCTTTTAAAGTACATCACTGTCACAGCTTCAAGATAAAGTGAAATAAAATGTTAGATACTGAAATTTTGATGGTAGTCCCTTCATCTTTAATTACTTTTAGTTAGTCTTTATATTTTAACCAAACATTTTTTTCTCATTGAATTTATTGGTACTTTTTGTATACAATAATTACATTTATCATTTGAAACTTGTACCTTTACATGACAGGTCTTGATTCTCATTTTTTCCCCATACCCCTGCCCATATATACACACATTTTGATGCTTCCTTCTTCTATTTTCAGTATTTTTCTTTATCATTTTTTCCAAACTAACAATATATGTATGACATATCTTATGACAAATATAGAGAATTTCCTCACTTTTGTTCCATCTGCACAGTATTGTAGACCCTTTGAATATACTGTTAGTCATATCTTAATCTCCTAGCTAAACACAGCTGAATGTATATCGATTAATTAATGATAGCATATTAATTGAATAAATGCAACTGTATTTAATTACCAAGTGAAGTATATAATTCAAAAATTAAATGAATATACCATATTGTATAAAAATTACATTTTTTTTTGTACCAGGGATCGAACATGGGTCCTTGCACTTGTGAGGTAGGCAGCAGAACTACTGAGCTAAATCCCTGGCCCTAAATATCATTTTATTTATTTATTTATTTATTTATTTATTTATTTATTTATTTACTTACTTACTTACTTACTTATTTGTGGTACCAGGGGTCAAACTCGGGTCCTTGCGCTTGCGAGGCAGGCCCCTGGACCGCTTAGCTAAATCCCCGGCTCCCTAAATATCATTTTAAATTAACTTCATTAGACATGTATTATGCTGTTTATTTATTTTTGGTGCTGGTAGAGATCAAAAGTAGGGAAACAAATTGTGCCATTTTTTACAATAATGATGGAATCATTGTATAACCAAAAAAATACACAAATAAAAATAAAAATGAAATAAATACATTTCATAAAATTTACTAAAGATAGTTCCACAGAGAATGTCTAAGTGTTGTAATGCAAAATAAAATATATTTTAAGGAAAATTCAAGTGAAAATTATAATTGTAAGCCTGCAAAATATTACTTTAGTTTCTATAGTAAATAGTGATGAGTAGACAGCCAAGGTTAAAATGAAAGGCACCACATGTCAAGAAGTATACAAGAAAGAAAGCACAGCTTGAAAGTGTATCGATTTCAAAGATATTTTCCCCAAAAGCATTTTTATTGTTATGCTTTTTTAGAGTACACACTATGATTCACAATATTCTACATCAGAAGATATCAAAGAATGAGTAAAGAAACTGTGAGGTTTCCAATACCATCGGGGACCCCATCTCCCAATATATATCTATGAGTATATGGATTTTTGCCTGCAGATACCAGTTATTGTATTATACTAATGGAATAAAAGTTCAATAATAACCGCACATGTAAGTGCTTTTCTCTCTTTCAAAAGTATATCACAAAGTTTAAATGTAGTGGCATGTCTGCATATATGCCTATCTTTTGTAAAGTCACATATTAAATCAAAACCAAAAAGAGAATTTACTCTGGTATGGCATGCATGCAGATGTCCCCACACAGCCTCATGTTATAACTCATAGGTGGGGATTTGGGGAGTGACTGGATCAAAGGTGTGTGATATCAGAGTGGTCCACTGATTGGTTCAGCATAGTTTTGGGTGTGACTGAATGGATTTATTGAATACAGAAGATGCACTTGGGTGTGAGTGGCAACAAGCAACAAGCTTGTAGGCTTCATGGAATGAAAAGGGAAAGTGGATAAAAGGCCAGTACTTCCTGACCTCCATGCCATGGGCTGTTTCTCCCGTTATACACATCTGCCATGCCACACTTTCTTGGAGTCAGCTAACTAACTATGGATTAAAACTTCTACAAATTGCGAGCTAAAATAATTCTTTTCTCTTTTAGATTCTGGGTGGTACATTTATTCTTGCAGCAACAGAAAAGTAATTCACTTCATTGTTCTTTTTATTTTATAAGCATAGTTATTTTTAACTAGGCATGCTTATTGTTATTAGCAAATTAATAAAATACATGAAATTCTGACAGATATTTGAAACATGATTTTCACATGATTTTCATATATATATAAAGATATAACTATATTATATATCTATTTTATCTCTTTATCTATCTATGTATGACATACATGAATAAAATTTTGCCTGTTCTATATAATCTTACTAGAATAAAAGTACTAGGGCAAAAATTTTGACAAAATTTAATATTTTAAATTATGTTTTAAAGAGAAATGAGACAAGACTTTAAAGAAATACAACATATACTGAAAATATAGTGTGTATTAAAATATAATGTAAAAGTCTAAGATTTAGAACTTACTCCTTGAGAGTTAAGAATTATCACTTCAATTCTAGAGGAAGAACTCTGTTAGAAAGTTCAATTTATTTGAGGAACTCAGAATTGATTAGTCTCAAAATTCTGTAGGGCAGCTTCAGGGCAGGCATCTTGTATAGGCAATAAAGTTTCTCTCATCTATGTCTAGCAGAATGTGCAAAGCAAGCAGATTTGAAATATGCATAAAAATATAAAGTATGCTTACTTGGGCTAACTTTAAAACAAATGGATGTGTAAAATTTGACCTTGGCCTCAATCAACTTTTGAGCTAATGGTCCAAACTTGCTCTGAAAAAGTCAAACTAGGGACCGGTAGGCACAGGAATCTCTGTTTTTTTCTATTTCTGGTTTTGTTTTTGTTTCTTTAACATAGTGGGAATGAAGGTAAAATTGGACTCTGATAGATAAGGTAGGGAAAAAGGCTTAAATTGGTTAAAATAAAATCTAGTCACTTTAGTACAGTATCTTAACAACTAGTGAAAATCCTAAAATGATCCAGTAGCTCCTACCTTTAGGAAGCTACTATTTCAAATGTTTTAAATAACAAAATTTGCAGTATCAATTTATCTTACTTATGCCTGGCTACTACAGGGAAAGAAGAATTGTAATTTTTATTTTTAGCCATAGAAGTCTTTTAATTTTTTCCAACTAATTTAGATAAGTAATGTCAAAAAATCTATAGGTAGTTTAAATTCATTTAAAAGTCTAATCAAAACATTCGGTATCACTCAGAATTGACAAACTGAGTATCAGTGAAAAGTGAACAGCTAATATTTTATAAGCCATTAAAGTAAAACAAAAAGTACTTACCATGTTAACAAATTTACAAATATCATAGAGTTCCAGTTCTGGAAAAATTGGGCAACTTTCACTATATCCTATCATTTCAATTGATTTATAAATAAAAATAGGAAAACATTATGTAATATCTTTTTAAGGACACCAAAATATTGTGTAGAAAGATATAAGAATTTGAAGTAGCACAAGACAAGCTAAGAGTTTTTTCTTCAGAAAACCACTGTCTAAATTGAAAGCAATCCCAAACCTGGAAGTAGTCATTGGTTTTACTCAAGAAATGTCAAAGGGAAGCCCTAAGTTCACATTCAAAAAGCAAGAAAGTAATTCCCTGGCAGCGACAGTTACAGCAAGAGAGAGCCACATTTTCTGAGAGTCAATTCTCCTTTGGTCACGTACGTGACTTGTGTTCCCCAGAGCAAGCTTCTGTTACTCTCTTTTCCTTCCTCTGATCATTTGGACTGGTATTTAACCATAGTTCTCACAAAAAGGGTACATAAAATGCCAGGTTTCTGAGTAGAAGTCTGAAAAGTGGGGCCCCAAGGACTTAGAAAGTGTGGTAGAGATCAAAGAGCAACACAGTTGGCCAAAACAACCAAGTTAAGCTCTTTGTAAAATACTGAGCTCAGCTGGGAGGTGGGCATGCACAGATTTTACCCTAAACAGAACCAATACATTAAGAATTGAAAAACTTTTGAGAGGGAAACTGATGCTTACTTCGTAGAGCAAGAAATCTGTATGTAATTTTACAGAGGATAAAATATAGTCAAATTATATGGTGGCTGTAAGAAAGTCACTAGAATGTAAAAGAGTAAAAGTAAAGAAAGAAAAAATGTGATATATGTATAATTTAAACAATAACCACAAAGCTACTTTAATATAGGGAAAAAGTTCTACATATAACAAACAAAATTTCAAAATGCAATTGGAGTACATTACATAATGATGAAAAGGCCAACTCAACACAACACATGACAAGCCCTATATGTGATATCACCTCACTGAAGACCTTCATAAGATTTGGAGCAAATACTGATGGAAAAGAAAGAAGTGGACAATTTCATTATTTTTTCCTGAATTTCATAAGGAACTAGAAAAATAAGGGCAAAATAAGCCAAAATAAAGCAGAAGAATGTAAATAATGCAAACACTTGAAGAAATTAATGATACACAAAACAGAAAACAGCAAGCCAAGCTGAGAGTTGTGGCACACACCTTTAATCCCAGCATTCCGGAGGCTGAGGCAGGAGGATTGCTGTGAGTTCGAGACCAGCCTGAGTTCCAGGTCAGTCTCAACTACATAGTGAGACCCTGTCTCAAAAAAACAAAACAAACAAAACAAAACAAAATGGAAAACAGCAATAAAGAAAATACAAGAAACCAGTGAAGTTTCTGTGAAATATCAATGTAATTCAAAAACCTTCAGCAAGTATCATGGAGAAAAATGGAGAGATGAATCAGATTGCCAATGTAAGGACTGAAAAGAGATTTCACTATTAAAAAAGATTCATATTAAAAAGATTTACAAAAACAATTATAGGAAAAACTGCTGATAATTTCAGCATTTGTTAAATGGACCATTACCTTAAAAAACAGAAATTACGAAGTTATTTAAGAAGAAACAATTAACTGAAATAATCTTCTATTGAAAGGATATATAATAAGAAGTTAAAAGCCTCCTAAAAATAAATGTAGAAAATCAGGTACTTTAATGAGTTTCATTAACCACTGAAGGAAAAAAAAAAAAATACCTCCTATACAATCTCTCCCAAAACATGAGGGAGCATTTCTCCACTCAAGTGGCCAGCTTGATAATGACAATTTAACCATCAAAGATACTACAAGAAACAAAACAAGAAACCTGAATCTCGTGATAATAGGAAAATATTTTAAACACCATAATGAAAAATAAAATCAACTAAAATATAAAAATAATGATATGCAACCAATCGTTTTTTTAATTAATGAATGGAAGATAATACAATACTGAAAAAGTAATGATACTGAAAAATTACAGTCCAATCAACAGAATAAGGAAGAAAAGTAATATGATAATGCAAATTAAAGCTTAAAAAACATTTTGAAAAAAATTTCAATATTCACTCAAGACAGAAAGTCTTAGAAAATTAAAAAACTAAAGGAGATTTTCTAACTTCATAAATACATCCATTAAATTTTATATATAAGTGTAAAGAAATTAAATTTGTCTACATTAGATCAGCAAGGAGGTCCCTAACTGGCATTCCTATTCCACCACATATCAAAAGAATAATACTAATGGACGAGCTAAAATAAATAAAAGGCATACAGTCAGAAAAGAGGAAAATAATATTTTCCACTGTACAGAAAACAGCAAAGCACTTTTGTGTAAGTTTAAAACAAAGGAATTTAAGAATCATTGCTAGCACTATTTATGGATGGCAAAACAAAGGATTTAAGGAAAACATAAAAATCATATGTTTTATATATGGTACACAATTGAAAACAAGATTATAAAAGGAAAATCATGTGCAGTAAAAGCAAAGATCATACTTGGGCACTAACTAAACACAATTTCTGCGTGGGCTCTGAATACTATACCTTACAATAAGCTGGTTACACTAGTAAAGCCTGAAAAGTAGAGAGCCATACTGTGTTTATGTAGTTGTAGACTTGATACAGAGAAAAAAATCATTCTTTTCCAAAATTGAGGCTAACACTCTACACAATTCTAATTAAAATAATAGCAGGATATTTTTGTAAGCAAAATGACATTGATATTTAAATGGAAGGTAAATAAAGTCTAATTTCTAAAGCTTTCTGTAAAAGAAGAATGATTGAATAATCTGCTATTCAATTTTAAGACCTGCTCTAAAGTTATGGTAATTTCAACAAGGTATTAGTGGTGAAAACATAGATATTTGAGCAATGGATAAGAAAAGAGAGCCCAAAGCTCAGAGTGGAGTATTATCCTTCTTTTACATGAGCCAGAATAATAAAAACTTCATAATGCATGCCAAATAGAATATTCTGAAAGAATAATACTTGAATTACAAGTTGGCAGTGAATTCTTGGTTTTGACCCAATAAGTAAAGATTCATAAAAAGAAATAAAGGACCTAACCAAGTTAAATTTTCCCCTGCAATATCAGTAGTAAAAAATTAGTGATTAATCTAAGATTGTATAAAACTATTTCCAAATCATATTTACAGAATAGTTATAATACTAATTCAAATATATGTAGAATTCTTGAAACTCAAAGAAAATAACTCAGTTAAAACTGGTTTAAATATTTTAAAGAATACTCTACCACTGGCTAGGGGTATAGCTTGGTGGTAGCATAAGGGACCTACAATATGAGAGACCCCGATTTAATGACAGAATGACAAAAATGATCAATGGTAAGTGGCAAACTAGCATGTGAAAACACTCAATGTCCTTGCTCATTAGGAAAATGCAAATTCCATACACAATGTTATATAAATATTTAATGGGATAAATATAAAATTTTTGAGTTTATGAAGTTTGAGTGAGGAATTGGAGCAAATGGAATATACAACCACTGTTTCTAAGGATGTGAAATAGTACAATTCTTCTAGGAAACATTTTGGCATTTTCTGACAAGTTAATCAGGCACACATGTGAATTTTGGCCAAGCCTCTCACATGTATGTACTCAAAAGAAGTGAAAGCATATGACCTTAAAAAAATTAATAGATAAAATGTATAAAGCAACACTAGTGTAATTCAAATTTGAAGCATTCTAAAAATAATTTGGTTCAATGGATAAGCAAATGAGAAACTATTACTAAAACTGGATATTACTTCATTATGAAATGGAATGGTATATTTTTGAATAAGATAATTTAGATGAATATCAAAATTATTTTGAGTAAGAGACAAATATGAAAGTTTATAAAAAGAGAGTATGTGTAGTGTGGTGATATTTACAACATTTCTAGGAATTTTTGTGCTAATAGATATATCTGTTATACTGAATGTTTTGATGATGTTAAAAATTTTACATATATCACATACACACATATATACACACATATATGTACTGAAAGATATGTAAGTGGATAAAATCACACTTGAATTTTAACTATGTGCAGTTTTATTTTATACCACATACACTTTAAATAATTGTTAAAATACATAAAACCAGAACTGAATTTGTAAATTGCTCAAGGTAGTAATCAAATAATATGGATTAAACTAAAGAGAAAAAGTTATAATAATTGAATGTTTTAGTTACTTTTCTCAGTATTGTGACAAAATATCTAATACCCAAAACTAAAAGCTTATTTCAACTCACAGTTTATAGAGTTTTAAGTTTATAGTTTGTTGGCTTCAAGAGAAGGTGGCGTGGGAGGGTCATCAAGGAGAAGAAACAGTTCATGGTCAGAAGAAGGCAGAACAATAGTGAAGTAGTAAAGAAGCAGCCCGTGACCACAACAGTCTTCTTACAGTCCCTTATATTTTATCCAGGCTACCAACCCTTAGGAAGGGTAGCACTCATACCCAGGACTTTCCTACTTTCCACACCCAGAAGTATGCTAAGCCAGTCCATGGACTAATTTAGTAATCACACACCCTTGATCCTGGCATCACACACTTAGTCCCAGCATCACATACTCTAGATGCAAGCACCTCTGAAAAGCTCCACCTATCAACACATGAGGTAAATTCTGGGAGACATCCAGACAGAAGTAGTAGCATTCTGCTCCTGGACCCCCCAAAATTTCATGCAAGTCCTTTTATGAATAAACATATTTAGTCCAACTCCAAGAACTGTCAAAATCCTAATAGATTCAGAATTGCTGAAAAGTCCAAGTCTAAAGTATCCTTGAGATTTAAGGCAAAATCTCAGCTTTAAGCTCCTGTACAAGTGAGAAGAAAGTTAAACACTTCCAACATACAATAGCCCAAGAAAAATATTACCATTGTAAATAAGGGGACAGAAAGGAATGGGAACAAAGCAAGTCCAAAATCTAGCAGGGCAAATATTAATCCTGTAGTTCCATGTCCAGCTCTTTGGCAGTCTGTGGCAAGACATAAGCTCCAAGTTTTGGGTGTCTCTGCCCGTGTAGCATTGTAGATAGTTGTAAGTCTCATGACTTCTTGTGAGCTGGCGCTGCTCACTTCTTGCAACTGCCTCAATGTGATCTATGTTTCTTCTGGAGCCTCTGCTGCACCTTTGGCTTCACACTCACCACTTTTCACATTGCCCTCTCAGGGGAAAACTGCCTGGCTATCCAGACCTTTTTCTGAAATCTGAGTGGAAGCCTTCCTGACCCCACAAATGCTGCATTCTACATGTAGCATGTGGATAATTCAAAGGTCTGTCACCAGCTGGAGCAGTAGCCAGGCTTCCTTCTTTCTGGCTATAGGGGTTAAGTGCCTAAGTCACTAAGCACTCTGAACTCAATCTCAAGGAACAAATTCTCTAGGCGGCCACCGTTACCATTCTGGAACATGGTTTGCTTTCTTCTCAAATTTTACCTTTGCAACATTGAGAGTGCAAAGGCCAGAGTCCTCCTGTTTCTTTTGAGTTCCTTAGGACATCTTTTCTGTTGTCCTGCTCCTTCTCAGCAATCAAGATCTCTTTTACTCTATCTTTGCAGTCCACGGCTTTATTGGAGCTTCCTTTTTGAGCAAACACAAAACATTTTAAATCATTCTGATTTAAATGTCTTAAATCATTCTGGACTCTTTGCTCTTGATTCTCAATGTAAATCTGGCTAAAAGCTCCAACAGTAGCTTTGCCTCCACTTCAACATTAGACTATCTAGAAACTTCTTCTGTAAATTGATTAATCTGCTACCCTTAGTCTCAGGCAAAGTATCTGGACAGGAGCAAAATGCAGACTAACTTTCTGCCAAGGCATAACACACATTGGCCAGTGCCGTCCTTGTTTTCATCAGGTGCCCCTTGAGCCTTGTCGTTACCAGCAGCATATCTGTAAGCATTCTGGTCTTCTGAGGTCTTGCAAGAATCTCCCATCAAGAACATCTTAGAGCATTTCCGTGATGCTTCTTCAGCCAATATATCCAAACACTTCAAAGCTCTTTCCACATAACAGTTTCAAAGGTGCCTGAACCACATGGTCAGTTACAGCCACATCTACAACCTCACTCCTCTGGTACCAAATTCTGTTCTCAATTAGTTTTCCCATTTCTGATACAAAATATCAAACATCCAAAGTTGAAGGAGGAAAAGTTTATTTTGTCTCACAGTTTGCAGAGGTTTTAATTCATAGTTTGCTGGTTCCCAAGGAGAGTGGCGTGACAGAAAGGCATCACAGAAGAGAAATGGTTCATCTTTCAAAGAAGGCAGCAAAGCAATGTAGGAGCAAAGAAACAGTGGGCCCTTTCTGTCCCTTATACTTTATCTAGGTCACACACCTTCAGGATGGGTAGCACTCATACACAGGGAAGGTTTTGCCATTATCCATTCCCAGAACTGTGTCAAACTAACAAGTGGACTATAAACACACACCCTTGATTCCAGTACCACACACTAATCCCACTGCCACACACTCTAGATCCAGCCACTTCTGAAGAGCTTCACCTATGACAGACCCTATGATTTCAATCAGGCTTTGGAAGAAGGCATAGACACAAGCCATACAAACAACAAGCAAATACATTTTTGACTGAGGTGATATCATTCCTATGTAAGGTTATTAAAAACTGAACAAATCATTCCAGAAGTTATAGAGTACGTCCTGTTATCAATAGTATCCCTTGAGATGAAAACACATTACTTTGATTTGAAATAATAAATGGTACAGCTTGTGAAACAGTTTGACACATAAGGGGATAATTTCTTATCACTGTGGAAGGTACACTTTTTGAGATTGTAGAGATAGAATTGGTTTACAATTAAGCTGGAAAACATTCTATCAGTCTCTCCAGGGATACTTGCATGGCTGGTATCTGACTTCTAGTGAAGATCAGGGCAAAAAAATTTATGATGTACTGGGAAATTCTCCCTAGGAACCCTTGAAGTCATGTTCTGCACTGATAGTTTGCATCTGTCCAAAACAATCTGCAAGGCCAAACTTGATTACTTAAGCATTCCCACTGGGAAGCTCACTGAGAAACCTTACGTAGAAACTGGTGGTTAAAGATGAAGGTTTAGCACCATCTTTTGTGCAAATTGGGCTCTTGGGATTCTTGCACATGGGATTGATTCTTGAATGCCTGGAGCTGGCCTGCATTTTTTCCTCTGGCTACACATTCAGTCATTCACAATAAAATGTCCAAATCAGAATAATCTGTGGAGTCTGGTGAGTCCTTTCAAATACCTGAACCCTGGAAAAAATTTACAAAAATGGACCTAGATGAAATCTAATGAGGGGAAATTGTCTAATAAGGTGGAAGAAATTAAGAATTATTTGGCAAAAGGGCCAGGATGTGGTGGTTCAGTGGTACTGTGCCTGCCTGGCAAGCGCCAAGGTCTTGAGTTCAATCCCTGGCACTGGAAAAATAAAGAATTACTTGGCAGAAATTATGCTTGAAATACTACTTATGGGAAAACTTGAAATCAGCCTGTTTGGAAAAGGAAAAAAAAGAGAGAAAGTAAGAGGAAAAGCATGAGCGGGAGAGAGGGAGAGGGAAAAAGAAGAGATTAATTGTATCTACTGGAAGGGGAAAGAAAAGAAAAAAAAAACTACGGTTAAGAAGACAATCTAATGCCAGGAATACATACTGTGTTCAAATGCTGGGTTATGTGATTTTTATTGAATTTGAATTTTTTCTGTTTCTTAACAATTTTCACTATTTTAAACACAAATATTTTGGGTATTTCTAAGTTTTTAAAGTACATAAAATATAACTTAAACACGAAGGCAAGAGATATGGTTCATAAATAATTTTCAATATGGAAGTGTTAACACTCTTCCTAAGTGACGTTATAGTACAGTACATGTTGAGAAACAGAACTTCTAAACTCTTCAGCATGATTTGGACATTGAATGTTCAGAATTTCATTGATCTATTCATCTATAAAAAATCAGATAGTTCTTCTTTTTGCAAATCTGAAGATTCAACTCACAGATACTCCATACTGTTACCTCCCCAGCCTATTTTACAGGTTCGCAATAAGTTGTTCAGGATGGGTTTACACTTGAAATCCTCTTGCCTCATTCACCTGAGTAGCTAGGATCACAGGCCTGTGCCACCACACCTTAATCAGGTCATACCTTGATGGTAGCTTTTACTTTACAGATTGGTTCTGTGAAATGGTACGAATTTGGGTCGGGGATTTAGCTTGGTGGTTCTGCCACCTGCCTAGCAAAAACAAAGTCCTGAGTTCAATTCCTGGTACAAAAAAAAAGAAAAAAAAAAGAAGGGAAGAAAGAAAGAGTAATTAAGAGTAATTACTTGCATTATTATAGCATTTTATACCCCCTTCAGAGTTCTGAAAATTCTTATTTATAGTTGGTAATTTTTCCATAAATGATAGGACTAAATTTTATATTTATCAGTATAACTTTAGGTTAAAAACAACAGCACAGCTCAATCCCTACATAACAACAGAAGATTGCCATCTGGAAGACAGGTGAAATAAGAGGTTGGACATGATTCAAAACTGAGAAAATTCTGCTTTTTCTTTTTCTTCTCTCATCAGGGATTAAAAGAGCTATGTTGCAAAATGAATATAAGTGTTTCTATAGCCATTCAAATATGAAATTACACCAGTTTCATTGTATTCAGAAAAATCTGGATGGTCAAGAAATATCAACACTAAAAATAAAGGTAAGGGACTATATTAATTTATATCAACTGCTAACATGAAGGAGAAAGGCAAGAAAGTATGTTTAGCTCTATGTATATGGCTCATGTCTCTCTCATTCTCTAATTTTTAAAAACTATAAACTAAAATAATTATTAAGGAAACAGAGACATACCACTGTATATTCACTGATTACTAGTCTTTAAATTCAACGAGACATTTAGGAAAAAAAAATTAGTAAATATTCTAGTTTTAAAAAATGCTTAATTATTGATTCTTGAGTAAGTTATGTACTGCATTTTGCACATTATAATTACAGGTTCATTCACAAATTACAGTTGTTTAAGTGATTTAAAAAATCTAGCTGTATGGTTGGTCGATTCAATTATATTATTCATAATACATGGAAGTACAGAGGCTTTTTAATGTCTTTTATACTTTTAAATGCTTTATGTTTTGTAACACTGCATGAAACTTAATAGGGAACATTATGAAATATTTTTCAGTTATAATAAGAAGTAAAGCACTTTTCCACATTTTCTTGACCTTCAAAAGTGACTACAAATAGGAAAGAATATAAAATCACTGCCTGAGTGTTACTGAGATAACAAAGTGCACTTTATATTTAGACACTCATTTGCACAAATATCTCTGCCCATTTTCATTCACTGTTGATTACAATGTTGAAAAAGAAGCTCAACTGCTGTAAAATTATACTACTAGGTGTTTTTCATTCAATCTCAATTTTTCCTCCTCTATTACCTTAAATTAGAACCTGCAGTTAGTGGGTCTTTCTTCACAAATTTACAGCAGATTTAGAAAATAATGGATCATTTCAGTAGAAAAGAATATTTTTTAAAAGTAGTCCTCTACTGACTGTATTTTAACTTTGAAAGGTATTTCCAGCTCTTTCATTCTTAGGGACATTTTCTGAATAGGTATGTTGAGCGGGAAATCATATGCTGGAGGATGTACACTGATCAAAGCAAGACAGATGACACTGATCTCTTCTAAAGAGTATAGCCATGATTTGTGTGCAAGTAGATGTGGTTTTACACATGTATGGTGAAATTATACAGCCAAAAAATCCAGAAATCAAAGAAAAGACAGATAGCTAATTCAGTAAATGTCCTGTTAATCAGCTTTGGAAAGATCTCATACATTATGTCAAGAGTCAAAAAATGTATGATAATAAAAGGAAAGCAGTAGCAGGTAGGCTAGTAAAAATATTTTTTAAAAAAGTTTTAGGTAGACTGTAAACCTTGCCGGAATACCCAATGAAACTAAATTTGAACACAGAAAGTAAGCATAGAAAATTATTTTTAAATGTCTAGAAAAAATAAAAGGAGCCATATAATTAAAAATAGAGTGCTGAAGTCATGTAGCAAGACTTCTCTCAAAATATTAAGCAGACCTCTCTGGTAATTCATCATCATTGTAAGCCATATTATACTTATTCCCACTTGACAGAGCAAAATTCACATCCTCCTTAAATATCCTATTTAATATTTGGGAATAACTGTACCAGCGTTCATAAGTCTTTATCTCTTTACATATATTCTTCATTAAATGTACTTGTAACTTGATGCTTCATGTCATTGTAATCTGAATTTTACTCAGGCTACTCAAGAGGTTGTCCACTTTAATCCTGAAGGAAGTACAGAATTGCCAGAACACTGACCTTTGTGTAATACCAATTGTAAACTTTCATTGTTTAATGAAATGCTTTATTTCTTAATCATACATCTGCTCCTGCAGATCAGCAACATCTCTGCTTCCTGTATCTTCAACATAGTAATGAAGACTTAGTTCCTACCTAAGTCAAGAAGTTTTATGGCAGAAGAGATAGATGATACAGACTACTTCATTGGTGCATACTCTGTTTATATAAGCCACAGGGCAGAGCAAGGCACAGGCACCCTTGGAAGCGCACCTCATGGCGGGTACTACAAGGAATCTAGCAAGGATATTTTTCAACTCATTGTTGAAACAACATATTATGAATTGGTAGGATGGAACAAGAAGGAAAATTTTGCAAAGAACCAACAATGGAATGAAGAGTAAGGAGAAAAGTCAGTAAAAAGCCAGTGAGAAAGTGCAGAATTTGAACTGGGGATAAATACATATAGCAAGAGTCAGATTTTGTAATTGAACAAATATAAAACAATGTGGGATAGTACTGCTTTGATTATTACTATTTGCAGTCTCAAAGGTTTCACTAAAAAATCTTCAAGGGATTTTATGAGAGTTATAACAAGGGAAAATATCCTCAGAATCTCAATATTTTAAAGGAGCCAGTAGGCAGGACAAGAGCCAGCAACACTTGAATAGAGACAGAGCTTTCCCTGGCTGGAGTCAAGGAGAAATGCGAGAGCCAAGCACAAGCTGTCTTGACAGAGTCGCACTGCCTTACTCGGTGGAGGACTGAACCAAAGGTAAATCCTGTGAAGGTTGTACTTTTGAAGAAAACTGGTTCTAAGGATTCTGAGGTATGAAAGTTTGTGACTGTGAAGGGAAAAGGTTTCTAGTTGGCACTGTGCAAACAAAGAATTCAGATTAGGAACTGTGACTTATTTTGTTAGAGGAAAGTGGGAGGAGGAGGGCTTGCTTTGGGGAAGATCAATCTGACTCAGACAAAACAGGGCGTTTTCTACATGAATGCTCTGATTGGCACAGCATAGAGCATTCAGTATTTGTTACAGATTCTAAAATGTGGAAAAATATAGAACTAAATATTCGAATTTGAACACAGACCATAAATGAACTTGAAGATTCAAACTTTGATATGGATGCATTTTCATACTCAAATAATCATTTCTTCAAAAGAAATATAATCATAAATACATTAATATTCTCAGATTATAATATGCAAACAAGGCATGCAATAAATGTATCAAAGAATATGGTGAAGTAGAAATTATGATATCAAAGGTGATAACAAAAATTAGCATACTATGTAAACCAGATGTTTTAATATAATATAGTAATAAATATTTTAATATAGAGGTACATATACTTATTGTATGTAATAACTTAATAATTATGAAAGAGTAAAATGCTTATATACTCTTTCCTATAAACTTGGAACTTTTATATTTATATATATATATATATATATATATATTTGGAGTTTTATATTTATCAACTAATATTTAATATCCTATGTACATAACAGAATATAGAGCACAGACTATTTGCCTCCATGAATCTTTTGGGAAACCAAAGGTTAACAGATGAAGCAATAATTAAACTAAATAGTCACTGTTTGCTACCCTTTTTATTTTATACAATAAATAGATGGGAGATGCATATAGATCCAAATGAAGATATAGATCCAGATATAGACAGACACATCCATACAAAAAACTCTTTGTTTGCTCTGAAATCTTCCTGTCCTGAAAGTCAAATACTCCACTGACTATGGTATTATAATTACTGAGCTAAATGCATCTAAAAATGCCTCTGAATAATTAGATCTCCTCTGCAGACCCGGTTTGTATACAGCTGAATTACAGGTTGTTCATGATTGAATACAAAAGAGAGAGGCCAGTTACAAAGGATTTGCTATACCAAGAAGAGCCATTTTAATTTTTGCTTGAAGGTAAGGTAATGGGAAGCTCTGAAGAATTACTAGGCTGGAATGTTTGGTAGAGAGGTAGGTGAGGCAGTGAGATTAAGAGAGAATCCATTATTTTCCTCCTTTCTTGTGTGTTTTTTTCTGTCTTTCTCTTCTTTCCTTTCCCCCACTCCCCTCCCTACTTCCCTTTTCCATTTGGATCTTTTCTTCCTATTTTACATTATCTATTATATATAGGGAGGGGTAGAAGGGGCAAAGGGAAGAAAAGGGAATGGAGAAAAAAAAACAAGAAACAAGATATATCATGTATAGGTACAAATTTTCAATGATGAATGTGATCATAATGTATACCCAAAATGCACCAATAAACTTAATGGAAAAAAAAGAGTAGAAAACCCATATAGCAATTCAAGAAAAAATGAAATGAAGCTCAGCACCCTCAAAGAATGGTGTTAAAATAGAAACAACAGGACATATGTGGGAGAAGTTAAAGGAATACAGTGGGCCCTCCACACACTAGAAAACCCAAATGGGGACACTTGCCAAAACTTTAACACATGTTCTAGCCTCACAGAATAATTTATTAACCAAAAAAGGGAATATAATACAAAAAGCAAGTTTGATAGGAAACATATCTCACTGGCTTCACAGACGTAGATATTAATGTCTATTGATATTTGAAAAGTAATTTTCTGAACTCAGTTCTTAAAGTTGAGAGATGCAGATAATGTGCAAAATTAATTTAAACAATAAAATAGGTGATTTATTTGACTGAAAATATAATCTAGTGTGATACTTTACAATGTTTTACTTAGCACTGTTTCCGCAAGTACTCACACAACAAAAGGTAGCTTCCAGACTCAGGAAAGCCATGTTAAGGAGGCAGCCGAATAAGTCAGAGATCCTGCCCATGAGGATGACAACAGTACAATGATAGAATGGTAGGATGACAGTGACTATCAGAGACATGGGTAGACTTCTCTTAGGCACAAAAATTATTCATGAAGGAAGTACTGAGTGTGGGGTTAACACACTTGCCCTTTCAATACACATACAGCTGAAATGAACAATAGGAAAAAAAAACAAGAAATATCTGTTACTTACCATTAACAATAACAATAATATCACGGAAGTCAATTTCACCCCTAGCTTCCACTCTTCCCTCACATCTGTATATCCCTTCATCACTTTTATTGATGTTGAGGATCTGTAGATTATTATTGGCCAACATAGAGAACCGATCTGGAGAGCAGGCAAAGGACAGGAAATGGTATTAGCAACTGAAGGCTGAGTCCAGTGTGCTCCAAATTACTAAGAGTTCAAATATGGCACTGGTCTGACACTATCAAAGTTTTCATCAACAAACAAATTCAAATTTGAAAGTAAAATGTAATTTCATGGCTTCGGCTTCTCCACTTCACATTGCCCTGTTATACCATTTTTTGAAAATACATTCAAGACTTTATTTCCACATAAAACCGTTAGGCTATTATTTTCCCTTTGGTGCTTTGAATGCAGAAATAACACAAAAAAGAACAATGTAATGAGATTAGATATTGCAGAAATGAAAACTTTTGATGGCAAAAATGTAACAACTTGGGAATGGAAAGGGTTAGAAAATGTATTCAATTTTCTACCTCAACAATTAAACAAATGGTTTTAATACTCTGAAGAATAGATTAATGGTACACTAGCATTCAAATCACATAAAGAATTTAAATGATTTAAAGCTTATATTTATGTAAGGAATTGTTTTATGGCTGAAAGCAAGATAATCTTTAAAAATGAATAGATTAGACTTTAATCTTATTTTAGTTGTACTTACATTTTGTATGCATACACATGCTTACATACAAAACAAACATATAGAGCTTGTATTTTAATTCATAATATAAAATTCTATGGTAATCAAAGACACTGAAACAGCCTATCAACATACCCCATTATTTTGTAAGTCTGGCATCCTTTGTGATTGCTGCAATTTTGTAGTTCTAAAATGTTTTTTTTTATTATTATTATTATGTCAAGCAGTTCTAAAATCTTGTTTTTCCTGCTTATGTCAAGAATTTCTTTTTTGGGGGGAACTGGGGATCAAACTCTGGACCTTGTGCTTGGGAGGCAGATGTAGGAACCACTGAGCTAAATCCCCTCCCTATGTCAGGAATTTCTTACATGTCTCTTTTGAAACATTTTGAACAGGTGATAGCTTAAATTCCATTAATTAATGCATCAATGAGTATTACTAAATATCAATTTAGCCTATAGACACCATTTAATATACATTGCTTAATAAGTGACCCACAATCTATATCTACTTTGGGCCTTTTGATCAGGTAGAATTGCAATTAATTTAGTGCTCAAGTACCTAGAGTATTTATAGTCTAAGGGTCACCTTTTGAACTTGTAACATTTAGTCTTCTTCCACTATCTCCTGGCTTGTAACAGATAGTAGGGAAATCATGGAAACCACTTGTAAAATAGGTAGAAGTCCCATCACCTGGATACCCGTATCCACAGAGTAGAACTCTGCGTGTGCCATTGCTGTCAAATGGACATGCATGATTGCGACATAAACCGCTATGGCAATAGGCCATTCAAACTGGGGAGTCAACTTGTCATACCAGTTCCATAATAGGACAGTAGAAGTGGGAAAGAATTGGGAAAGAAATAACACATGCAAGACACATCTGGCGATAGACCTCGATGGAAAGAGACAAGCAAGTAGGTCCATGTTGTGTAAGACATAACTAAAGGGAATGGGAATTTGCAGATTCAAAGGATACTTTAGGAAAAAATGCTGACTATAAAGGTAGAGTCACATGGTTCATGATTTGTGAACTTTTCCTGTTTTTTTCTTTAGGATGACCCTATGAACGGAATTTAAAAAAAAAAAAAACAGTTTATTCGGATGGTTTCCTTTAGTAAATAAAAATACTAACATGAAATTTTCTCACCAATGAAAGACAAGGAAGAAAGGCAGTGTTTTTTTTTTCTACCTGGAAAATTTTAGTTTCTGTTACTTTTACTAACTTTGAAAAAAAAATGTTAGAACTTTATGAAAACAGCAATGCCTTGTAAATCTGAACATATGTTGAAATACGTGTTCATGTCTATAAAATGTTTCCACAAAGGAAACAAACCATGAGAAAACTGGATCTGCTACATTCCAAATGTGTATGTAAAGGTTGTTAGCAAATTACTGAAACAAAATGTATCACTGATACCTATTTCCAGAAAATATCCGAAGAAAGCACTTCTTCAGGCACTCACAAGTATGGGCTTTAGAAAATCGTAACTGCTACAGATTACTTGTGCATGAGTCAGATCGAAAATGTCCCATAAAAGACTCGTGTGCTAGTAAGGTGCCTGGAGCATACGCTCAAGCAGATTCATTCGCTGAAGAATTGCATAGCTGAATGTTCTGCTAGGAAGTGGGGCCTGGTTTGAGGAGGCCCAGTTGGAAGTGACTGGGAGGGATATGTTCTTCTTCTCCCTGAGTCCTCCTCTCTCTTTCTGCTTCCTGCAGAGATGAGCAGCTGTCCTCTGCCAGCTGCTTCCACTAGGCTGTTTAGGCTTAGAATTCAATCAGTATTGGACTGAACGCACCGACAACTGTAAGCTGAATAAATCTCTCATTCATGAAGTTGTGGATGTCAGCAATTTTCTCTCAGCAATAGGAAAGTGATCAGCATAATCTAATTTTATTCATTATAACAGAAAACTAATTGTAATTATCAAATTTAGAAAATACTTCAAATCAGATACTATACACACACACACACACACATCAGCAATTTTCTCTCAGCAATAGGAAAGTGATCAGCATAATCTAATTTTATTCATTATAACAGAAAACTAATTGTAATTATCAAATTTAGAAAATACTTCAAATCAGACTCTATACACACACACACACACACACACACCGGGGATCAAACTCAGGACCTTGCACTTGCGAGGCAGGCAGCAGCACCACTGAGCTAAATCCCTGACCCTCTTTATATTTCTTCAACCAAGTTATTTGTTTTTTTTCTTTTTTTGGTACCGGGAATCGAACCCAGGTCCTTGCCCTTGCAAGGCAGGCCACCAAAACACTGAGCTAAATACACGGCCCTCAACCAAGTTATTTCTAACTCCTTTCTTTTTTACCTCACTTTACACCTACTCAGTGGTTTCCTTCTCATTTCAATCACTATCTTCATTTTGCCGACTCAGTTTCCTCCTCAGATCAGATTATTCCTCTGTGTTCTGTGACTATTTAACAATCTCTCAGATGTATCTTATTAGAGGGGATGTAAGTACTTTGATCTTAGCTTTTCTAAAATTTAGCTCAATATCTCTACCTGCTTTTCTTCAATCTATGTTCACATAGTTTTACAAACCCTTTACACTGAGCTATCTGCTTAAGGAAAATTGCAAGTTATGGAACTTTCTTCGTATAAGTCAAATTCTAAGACACCCTTCACATATCCATCTAAGTGGGCATAGCCAACAGAACCTTATGTGCTGTCACCACTGCCTTTATCATTACTTAGTCTAAACCAGTGGTAGTGAACTTACGGCACATGTGCTGAACTGGGCATGCTATCACCAAAAGCTTTAGAAGGTTTGCCATCACTGGAAAACTCTTCTCTCTCAGCATCTACTTCTTTAGAACCTTAACTGTTCTCAGGGCCTGAAATTTTCCCTTGAATTCCATCCCAGTCACTTTCTTCAAATAAATAATATCATTTTCAAATATGTATTTAGACCATGTCACTGCCTTCATTATATTCAGTGATTTCCCTCTGGATAAATTCCAAGTCCCCTAAGAAATGTCAAAGCATGTTTCCTGCCTAGCTTCTTTTCCTATTAGCTCTTGATTAAGATACACTAGTTATATTTATCTAATTATATGACTATGCAAGTTGCACTTACTTAAATTTTCTAGAAGTAATGAAGTTATTGTAGTTTCTGGAGTGTTCCATGCATGCTGGCTTTGACCTCTGCCCACTGCACAAGCTGTTCACTCCTCCTGAGAAGACCTCTCTCCCCTTTTCTGCCTAATCACCATCCATATTTAAAGACGGTATTTTCTCCCTGGCAGGCATTTGTAACATTCTCTCTTACATTAACTAGCTTAGGTATGCTTTTCTTTTTGTACTTTTTTGCTGCACTTTCCTAAAAATAAACTTAGTGATTTCTGTAATTATCTCACTGATTTATCTATGTCTGTATCTTTACACTACTGTTATTATTATTATTATCACTATTTTGAAGGTCATGAACTTGCTTTTCTTGTTAACTAGCAATTAACAGAATATAGAATTCTAAAGAGTGTAAAGTTAATAACTAGTAACTGTTAAATGAATAATTTATAGTAGAAAAACAGATTATATAAAATTTTTTGAACATAATTTTCTTTACAATTATTGATACAGAAAGAATGCTAACATGAGATGTTAAGCAAAGTACTTAAAAAGCTCATGAGAGAATTTATAAAGTCATCAGTGTTGAATGAATATCTGTATATTCCTTCATGAAAAGTGGCACTCGAAGTCAGAATATTCAACTTTTATAAAAAGAAAATTCCACCTTTACTTCCTATATGCTTGGATTCTTTAGTGCATGGATCTCTCTTCAAAAGCAACATGGAAAAATTCTACTTAAATTATTCTGGAGGAATTGTGATTATGGATATAGACCCTATATCTACTATCAAAGTATAAGTGATGAGTATTTATAACCTTTCATTATCTTATCTGAAATATATAAACTTTACTTCCATTTCACATTAGGACAACAGAAAGTACCAAGATCCTTTATGCCTACATTCCTTTTAACCTCTGCATTCTTTCATTTCAGAGTTACAAACTTAATCATTCATTAACTATAAAAAGGAATTATAGAAAACCAAGAATATTACTTCTCGTACCCCATAATAAGTGCACAAATTGTTCCACAGCAATATATGTGACAGGTTTTTTCCAACATCACAAGGTTAGAAATGTTTGACCTTTTAAATAACTCTCTTCAATAATTTAAATAATATTCAAGGCCTATTACTTTCACTTTTTGTTTTTGTTGTTTTTGCCACCATATAGTTCAGGTTTATGTTTCATTTTTAACTCCAGTGAATTTCTGTACATTGCATTTTCTGTTTAAATGTAATCTATATACATGTAATGTTAGTAGAACTAATTGAAAAGATTTTAAAAGCTCAGTAAGAATGAGAAGAATAAATGAAATAAATGGAATTTATTGAGGATTCAATCCCTAACCAAATAATTTATTTATTAAGTTAATCAATATTTAAGCATGTGTAGTGTGTAATTTCCAAACTTTCAATAATTTTTGAATGGAATAAAATAATCTATTTTTCACACATGAAGAATTGATAAGGGGCACAGCAATTATAAAAGGTCTTCAATGACTCAGGGCCATTGAAAAGAGTAACCAAAAGGACTGCATACTTACATCATTCCATCTTAGTTTTAGGGGGAAATGGTGTAAATTGTATGATAGCAATACCATTGTCCATTCCCAACCCCTTTAACTATCAGTCTTTCCTTAATGATTATCCTTTCTTTCGAGGATTTGTTCTACAAGATTTAAAATTATGTAATTGGTTCAAAATCTTCCTGTTAATAAGGCTTATGATAAATCATATATATGGCACTTCATATCAAATAACCTGAAAATGTGTAGACATTGTTATCTATTAAGAAAAGAAACAACCTTTTTATGATTACAAGAAAAATAAAGCTAAAATATATGGTACAATATAGTCATATGATTTGTTAATAAAAACTGAAACAGTTACACTAAATAAGACAAGAATAAATTAAGTATCATTCTTCATTAACAGTGAGTTTTTGTCAAAATCTACAGGCACTGAATGTGTCAAGCTCAGAAAAATAATCTTACACTAAAAAATTACTATTGAACATGATTATGATACATTATCTTTACATATTCAAAAATAGATACTCTACTTTCTATCTTTTATGCTGTAAAAATTTCATCTCTCAAAAACACCAAATGGAAGCATCCAAGATAGGAAATACTTTTAAGAGATACAATTATTTTGTACCTCTGTGCAATGCAGGTGCATTGAAAATATTCTAAACTGAAAATGCTCCCCATGCACAATGGTAAAGAAGTATAATGTGAGCAAATTATGCTTTCAATTTCAAATGTCATGTTATTCTGGAATTTTAGCTCAGTCTGAATCAAAATCATGAAGAAAATTTGAATAAATGTTCTTTCTGTTATACACATGCATTTTTCCATAGTATTTCGAACATGTAGGTATCTTTTAAAAATGGCCTGAGAATAATAAACAGGACTTATAAAGGTGTTAAGCTTACCTATGCAGAGCTGTTAGAGCTATGTTTGAATTATAATATATCACATCACTATGTATTCTTTTTCCTCCATATTATTTTGTTGAAAAGTGTATTAAGTTTTTCTTTCAAATACATGTTAGTAAGCAATCTTTTAAAAAAATAAATATCATAGTCTTAGGAGGGCAAAACACTTGTCACAATTGCTCACCTCTACCACCAAAGGAGACACAGGAAATATGTAACTATTGGGCAGGGCTATGTTTCATAAGAACAGGTCCTGGTTTTGGCCTGATGTCCATGGTTGGACCATCTCTAGGCTACACCTATGAAGTTGTCAAAATGATTGTTTGACATTTTAGGTCAAAACTTACATTTTTTAATTGGCCACATTCATCCAGCATTATCACAAGTTGCAATATTTTTAGAACATATAACTTAGGGAGTTACCAAAATACTAACTGTCGGAAATAGTGGTGACTTCCTCGTTATGATACAACCAGCTGACAGCAGGTGCAGGTGAGCTGCTGACTCGGCAAACCACTTCCACATCCTCTCCTTGCTTGAATTCTTGAGGAGATACAACTTCTCTGAAAGTGAGTTTTTCTGTATCCAGAAAGTAAAATAGTTCACAAGACAATCATTACTTTTCACAATAATACATTTTAGAAAACGTGTTTATTATGCTATGGTAAAATAATTAGGTAAGCCTTAGTCTTTTAAAATGTTAAACCAAATAAAATAATTCCTCTGCTTATAAGTTCTTATTTTATTGAGAATAAACTCTAGAGTTATTACAGTGCCATAGTACATCCTGTGAACTGGAGGTTACCCCATAACTGATCCATTTCACCTCCATCCTAGACACTGTGCTTCAGAAACAACTCTTTTCCTCATATTCCTTTGAGTTTTTCAGATTTACTCTTGCCCTGGACATTTATACTTCATAAAATTCATTCAGATTTCTGCCCAGACCCTTTCTATGAAATATCAATATCTCTCCCCATTCTGCTTTTCTTACACTTCTATTCCAATTAATTTCTTTTCTTTAAGATTTCATAGCATGTATATATACCATATTCTTTTTTTTCAATTGCAGTATTTATTTTCTAGGACTTAGGCTGGCAATAGACAGACCTCAATGAAAGGAACATAGATAATTTTGCTTGATAAGAATTTTCCCGAAAGTAAGCATTGTTGTGACACTAAAGATTTCATGTTTTTTTCAATCTTCACAAAAACAAACAAGGTGATGGGGGAGCAGTGGTGTGGTTCAGACCAGCCTGGCTGCAGACAGGTCCCAGCCAGGGATCCACCAAGAACCCAAGAGGCTCAGGCAAAGCCACACAGCCAAGGCCTACCAAGGAAGGAGCTGCACAGGTGAACAGTTTTCAGTTAGAGGCCCACCCCCTAGCGCCAGATATGGAGGAGTAGCTCTGTGGTCAGACAGGTGTGGTTACAGTCAGGCAGATCCCAGCCAAGGATCCACCCTGACCCCATAGGCTCAGACACACTCACCCAGTCAAGGGCCCACCTGGAAAATAGCTACACAGGCACACAAGCTTCACTTACAGGCTCACCCCTATACTCTTTCTGGCAGAGACCCCAGCCAGAAGGCTACTCAGACAACAGGAACTGAGGAGCACAGCCTGAGGCCAAAGGCCCTCCCAGAGAGCACGGCATAGAAACCCCAGCAAGAGGCAAACTTAAATACCATCCCAAATGTACTCAGGCCCCAGCCAGAAGCCTGCCTAGAAAACAGGTGAGCTGAGGGATCCAGAAGGCCACCATTCTGAATCCAGGAAGTTTTGTATTGGGGAGCAGCACAACAGAGGCCTCTTGATGGCTTGCTGAGAAATGAAGACTACTGAGTGATCACAGAGTTGTTTCAACAAAAGCAAAGCAGGCTGCGTCTCTTGTAATGAGAAGACATGCAAACAAGTCCAACCAGACATCCAGATCACTTAATGCAACCCCAAAGGGAATGAGATGGAACAATCTATACTCACCCCCACCCCACACTCCCTGAACTGGTAACAAAAGAGGATCTGGAAAAAATCAAATCAGAAGTAAGTACTCAGATATCAGCAAAGGTTGTGCCCATAGTGCAAGACATGATTAATAAATCTAGAGTAGACATAGATAAAAAATGGAGGAGCTGAGGAACATGATGGGATCCCAACACTGGAAACAAATGGAATCCATAAAACAGATGCAAACAGATTTCAAGGAGATTAAAAACTATATAAAACAAATATTTGTGAGTTTGAGACCAGCCTGGACTACATAGTGAGTTCCAGGACAGTCTCAACTACATAGTGAGACCCTGTCTCAAAAAACAAAAACAAAACAAAACAAAACAAACCCCCCCCCAAATAACTACTAACAGACATGAAAAATCAAATAAGCACTAACACAATAGTAGAGGGGTACCTCAATACCCCACTGTCACAAATAGATCAACTAGACAGAAAACGAACAACAAGGGCTGAGGATTTAACTCAGTGGTTCCACTGCCTGCCTCGCAAGCACAAGGACCGGAGTTCGATCCTTGGTACCAAAAATAAATAAATAAACAATCAAACTCTTGAACAAATGAACTTAACAGATGTTTACAGAGTGTCCCACCCCACAAAATCAGAATGCACATTCTTTTCAGCTGCACATGGGTTGTTCTCCAAAATGAACCACATAGTTGCTCATAGAACATGCCTAAGTAAGTGCAAAGGAACTGAAATGTTCCCCAGTATATTATCAGACCATAGTGTGATGAAATTGGAGATCAAGAGCAAAAGAAACTACAAGAATTTCACAAACACACGGAAATTGTGCAACACACTTCTGAATAACAAATGAGGATATTAAAAAAGAAACCAGAGAGTTCCTAAAATCAAATGACAATGGCAATACAACATATTGGAATCTATGGGACGCAATGAAAGCAGTCTTATGCGGGAAATTAATAGCACTGAATACACATATTAGAAAAACAGAGCAAGTGTAATTAAATAACCTGATGCTGAATCTCAAGCTTCTAGAAAAAGAAGAGCAGGACAAACTCAAAGCTCTTTCAAGGGAGGAAATTATAAAGATCAGAGCAGAAATCAATACAATGGAGACTAAGAGAATGGTAGAAAATATCAATGAAGCCAAGAGTTGGTTCTTTGAAAGAATAAACAAAATTGACAAACCCTTAGCCAACCTTATCAAAAAAAAAAAAAAAAGGAAAGAAAAGGTCCAAATCCATACAATTAGGAATGAGAAGGGTGAATTAAAATGGTCCCAGCAGAGGATTATCAATATCTACTTGGAGAACCTTTACACCAATAACACAGAAAATACAAAAACATGAACAGATTCCTAGATTAGTATGTATGACCAAAGTCGAATGAAGATGACCTAAAAATTCTAAACAACCTAGTATCAATCAATGAAATTGACAATGTAATTAAAAACTCACCAACTAATAAAATCCATGTCCCTGATGCCTTCACTGCTGAATTCTACAAGACATTTAGAGAAGAACTACTGTCACTACCATTTAAACTCTTCAATGAAATTAAAAGGGAAGCAATACTCCCAAATTCATTCCTGGAACCTACCATCACCTTCATCCCCAAGGCAGAGAAAGACCTAATCATAAAAGAGAACTACAGGCCAATCTTGCTAATGAACACAGATGTAAAACTCCTTAATATGATACTGGCAAATAGAATGCAGAAGATCATCAAGAAAATCATACACCCTGACCAAGTGGGGTTCATCCCTCGGATGCAGGAATGGTTCAACATAGGCAAATCAATAAATGTATTACACTATATTAATAGAGCCAAGGACAAACACCATCTCATCATCTCAATAGATGCAGAAAAAGCACTTGAAAAAAATCCAACATGCATTCATGATGAAAGCCCTACAGAAAATTGGAATAGATAGTCTCTACTTCAATCTCATAAAAGTCATCTAGGAAAAACAAACAGCCTATGGTCAAAAACTGAAATCCTTCACACTAAAATCAGGAAT
The DNA here is from genome assembly GCF_012274545.1 of Fukomys damarensis. Classification (NCBI taxonomy): domain Eukaryota; kingdom Metazoa; phylum Chordata; class Mammalia; order Rodentia; family Bathyergidae; genus Fukomys; species Fukomys damarensis. Next base: position 20,480,036 of record NW_022900936.1, read on the forward strand.
AAGACAAGGATGTCCACTATCACCACTACTGTTCATTACAGTTTTGGAAAAATTAACCACAGCAATTAGACAAGATTTAAAAAATAAATCAATAAAGATAGGAAATGAAGTCAAATTGTCAGTATTTGCAGATGATACGATACTCTATACAGAAGACCCCAAGAAATCCACCAAAAGTCTTCTAGCCTTAGTAACCAAATTCAGTAAAGTAGCTGAATACAAGGTCAACACACAAAAAACAATAGCTGTTCTGTACAAGAAAAACAGACTCACTGAGAGAAAAATGGGGCAATCAATTCCTTTCACAATAGCATCCAAAAAAATTGAAATACCTAGGAATCAATTTAACAAAAGAAATCAAAGAGGGCTGGGGATTTAGCTCAGTGGTGCCACCACTTGCCTTACAAGTGCAAGGACCCAGATTTTATCCCCAGTACCAAAAAAGAAAAAAAAAAAGTCCTCTGCTCTGCAAACTATAGCACACTGAAAAAAGAGATTGAATAGGCTATTAGAAAATAGAAAGATAGCCCTTGCTCCTGCATAGGAAGAATCAACATAGTGAAAATGGCCATATTTCCAAAACTGCTATACGGATTCAATGCAGTCCCAGTTGAAATCCCAGCAGTATACTTACAGACCTTGGAAAAATAATACAAAAATTCCTTTGGAACAAGAAGAGACCTAGAATAGCAAAAGCCATTCTAGGCAATAAAGAAAAGGTAGGGGGTATCACAGTCCACAACTTGAACTATACTACCAAGCTACTGTGATAAAAACAGTATGGTACTGGCAAAGAAACAGACCTAAGAACCAGTGGAACATTTTAGAAGATGCAGAAACACTTCCAGACACACTCTACCACTTTATCTTTGACAAATGAGCCAAACACACTCAAAGAAGGAAAGATAGCCTCTTTAATAAATGGTGCTGGAAAAACTGGGTTAAAATTTCCCAAAGATTAAAGCTAGACCTATATCTCTCACCATGTACTAAACTAAACTAAAATCAAAATGGATTAAAGAGCTAAGTATTAAAACAGAAACACTAAACCAGCTGGAAGAGAGGTTAGGTAGAACTCTTGAAGACATTGGCATAGGAAAAGATTTTATGAACAAAACCTTAGTTTCATGGGAAGCAGCACAAACAATCAATAAGTGGGATCTCGTCTTATTAAAAAGTTAATGCACATCAAGAGAATCCATCAACAGTGTGAAGAGACAACCTACAGTGTGGGAAAAAAATTTCACCAGTGTTCTTAAGACAAAGGTCAACTATCCAAAATATATAAAGAACTTTTGAAAAATTGACCTCCCAAATTTAAAGATCCATTCAAAAATGGGCATCTGAAATAAACAGATATTTCTCAGACAAAGAAGAAATACTAAATAAAACTATGGAAAAAATGTTCATTGTCACTACTGGTCATTCGAGAAATGCAAACAAAAACAATGCTAAGATTCTATCTGGCCCCAGAAAGAACGCCTGCTGTCATGAAATCATCCAAGAACAGACGAGCTGAGCTGTGGGGAAAGAGGAACCCTGCTCCACTGCTGCTGGAAGTGTAGACTGGTGCACCCACTGTTAAAGTGGGTATGCAGATACCACAAAGAGCAGGGACTGGAAGTTCCATTTTCCCCAGCTCTTCCTCTGCGGGGTATTTTCCTCCAAGAATTAAAAGAATCATACCACAGTGACATATGTGCACTCATGTCCACAGCAGCACATTTTGAAATAGCTAAAACTTGCAAGCAGCCCAGCTGCCCGTCACCACGAGACTAGATAAAGAAAATGCATTTTCTGCTATTTTTTTCCCTTGTTACCTTTCCCCTACCCTTCCCACTTCCCCTACACCTTTAGTCCTTTTCTTCACATTTCATATTGTCAAATATCTCATTAGGACCTTATGTACTATTATAGTTTATTCACACCAGAGAAACTATTCAGTATTTACACATGACTGACTTATTTATTTCACTTAGGAGCATATCCTCAATATGTATACATTTTCCTATGAATGAATCTAATTTCTCATTCTTTATGGCTGAGTAGTATTCCATTTTATAGAAAAACCACATCTTCTTTATCCAGTTTCTAACTGATGGGCATATGGGCTGTTTCCAAGTTTTAGCTATTGCTAACTAAAATGGAAATAAAATGTTTGTAAATGGGGAGGGGGAGAGGGTTGAAGGGAGGGCAGGGACAAGGGGAAAAAAATGAGAACCAAGACCTGTCATGTAACGGTACAAGATCCCAATGATGAATGTAACTGTACTGTATACCTAAAATGTACCAATAAACTCAATGAGGAAAAAGAAAAAGAAAATGCATTTTTTTTTCTAAAAGAGTACTATTCAGCCATAAAAATAAGATATTAGAGATATTTATATCTAAATGGATGCAGATTAAGGTGATACTAAGTGAAATAAATAGGACATATATGTGTAAATGCCAAGTAGTTTCTCTTGTATGAGAAAATGAAAGAGTAAATAAGGATTTAAAGGTACAAGAGATAATGTGAAATAGGAAGAAAAAGGACAAAGGGAAGGAAAAATGTAAAGGATAGGGAAAAGGTGAGAAGGGAATGGAAAAAGTATAAGAAAATGAAAAATAACAGAAATAAACTATTTTTACATAGGGAGGGAGGGAGGGGTTGAAAGGAGGGTAGGGGAATGGGGAAAAAATAAGAACCAAGACTGATATGTAAAGGCACAAATTTTCAACAATGAATGCCATTACAGTGTATATATTAAATGTACCAATAAAATTAATTAAAACCAAATAAACAAGGGATCTTCCTTTGCCCATTTGTAATACTAAAAAAAATTTTTTAAATGCTGTGCCCTAGGGCCAGGGATTTAGCTCAGTGGTTCCACCGACTGCCTCGCAAGCACAAGGTCCTGAGTTAGATTCCAGGTACTGAAAAAAAAAATGCTGTGCCCTTGAACACTTTGATTTAATTTTGGTTATGTGAAATAGGTACTGTAGCTGGTCACATAAATAAGAAAAAAAATGTCTTTGGCACAGATTTCAAAAGGAGGGTGCAAACCTTTAAAAAATAAGACCAATACCATATTAACAAATTCTTTGCTAGAGAACCAAAAACCTTACTATGGTAATGACTTGATGATTTTCCCATATCTTTTTTTTTTTTTTTTTTTTTGGTACCGGGGATTGAACTCGGATCTTTGCACTTGCAAGGCAGGCCACCGAACCGCTGAGCTAAATCTCCGGCTTCCCATATCTTAAGTCTAGAATAATAAGATATACAGCTATAAAGAAGTGACAGCTTAGGATATCATATTCTAAAAATGTACATAATATTTACAGATGTAAAAATTAACCACATATATTGTTGTAAGGCAGTGTTGTGAAGACTTCATGCAATATTAGTTCTTCATGTAATCCTTAAAATAACTCTATGTATAAAGGAAGTTCTATTACATCCATTTATATATAGGGACACAGATGACAGAGAGGTTAGGCAATTTGCTCAAGGTCACAAAAGTAATTTATAGAGTTTGCTTTTAAGGACATCATAATATTCACAGTGATTCTGTGAAAGCAGTGTATGGTGATCCTGTGAAATCACCAGTTAATGATTTTTAAATATAAGAAAGAGAAAAGGATATGGAAAACAATCCACCTCAAGCATAAAATATGCACATTTTGAAAATCTTGTTAATGAAAATACCTGGTGATGAAGAATCTTGAGGAGATATTATTCTCCACTAGGCTGATTTTCAGCTTTTTTTCTCTATTTCTGTTCATTTTATTTTTCCCCAGATTCATGCTATTTCTATTAAAAATAGTAGATATGACACATGTATGTAATTTTTCCCCATCATACATTATTTTCAAGTTAAAATTTACACCAAGTATAGTTCATACTACCAAATAACAAATAATTTATACAAAGGAAGCTTACTGTATTGAGAAAATTTTAATAATTTTGTTTATATCATTAAACCTATAGAATTAGCTACATTTACAGATTTAACTATTACCAAGTATGTATTTTAAAATGTACTGAAGTTTAACACGTCTTAGAACACTATGTATCACATAATTTGTTCTTGAGTGTCAGCTTATACTATTCAACATATTTTCTTTGAGTTCTCTATAACAAAGTAAAATTAAATAAGTATTTGACTTACGGTAAATCTCCAAAACTACTGTAGCTTCTTGTGTTTGTCCTTTGGCATCTGTTGCTTGACAACGATAAATCCCTGCATCTTCTATGTTTGCATTGTAGATGGTTAGTCGTGACCTGCCGACCTCCTTCTGCACTACCACCCTCTGTGTTGAAATAATCTTCTCTCCTTGAGGATTATACCAATCTATACTCTCAGGCTCACCAATTGCTGCACAGAGTCATGGAAAAGAAACAGGCATTTGGACATACATTCAGCTGTTTGTTTTGGCAGAAATATTTGTTATCAAGTAAAATTTCAACAATTTGGAAAAAGTATAAATAGAAGACTAGTAATCTGAAAATCACTCAAATTGGAAAAGAAACACAAATGTTAACACAAATGTAAATCTTTGTTTACCCAATACAGACTACGCAACTCTGTGGATGCAAGCAAAATTCAAAACCCACAAGAAAGTTCTATCCCAGTCTTTGAGTTCTGAGAGTCAAAATTTTATAACAATCATCTATGGATTATTACTATATTTAAGTATTAAACTGTGTGACCCAGAAAAAAAGCACTTGACAGGAATATTTGAACAAAAATATGGATATTAATAAAATTTCCCATGATAAGTTATCTTGTGAGAGTAAAAATTCAGCGATATTTTCCTTAATAAAGAGCTTACAAAAATTGAAACCATAATTCTGAATTTTAAATTAATTTCCCAAGTTGTCCCTTTGTAGAAGGCCAATAATTATTGTTAAAATGAAATCCTAATCTCTTTCCCCAACTGAAATTAGTAGTTCTATCTTTAATCTAAACTTGTTAACTACTGAAGCATATGATAATTACAATATATGGAAATGATACTCATCCTGCTAGGCAATTACCATCAAATTGTCACAATACAAACATCAAGTTTTATAATTCAGAAGAAACTAACTTAGTAAAAGCTAAATAGTAAAAGTTATTACTATTTTGTAAAAGCTACAGTTATCTGTATTTGCTTGTAGTTACAAATGGATGTATTTGATCTAATTATCTGAGAGATTATTTGTGTCAGCAGCCCGTATTACTAACTCAAAAGTACTGGAAAAATTTATAAATTTAGTAATATCGCTATGGGACCTCTTTTAAGAAAATTGTTCCTCCTGATTTGTTCTTATGAAATTCCTTTAGAAACAAATTATCTTTTTTTAAAAAATTGGACAAGTTAAAATATGAAAAAGGTAGAATTTTAAATGCATATTAGCTATGCTAAACCATAAACCATGGTAGTTATAATATAGTGCATTTAGGCAGTATTTGTTTTATTTGTATTTCTGTAGAAAAAGTGGAAAGAAATAGTATAAATGAACACCACATTAATTTTTTACTGCAGATTGATTATGAAATCTAAAAAAATTGGATATTTTATTTCCTAAAGTTTGTTAGAAAAGTCATGGTGAATCTATTCTGTATTTTACACAACCATCATAACTTTCATTCTTTTAGAATTTCTAGTAAATATAATTTCTATCAAAAATTCCAGTGTTGGTAAGACTGAACTGTTAATAAATATCATTATGTATTTTTATTTTCTTGGATATGTTACACAAAAATACTTGTTTTATTTAGCTCAGTGGTTCTCCTGCCTGCCTCCTTAGCACAAGGATCCAGGTTTGATCCCCTGTACCAAAAAAAAAAAAATCACTAGATGCATATAATACATTTTTATTTAGATCACATAGCACATTTGCTTTATATATATATAAAACAAAAACATATATATACATATACATATATGTGTGTGTGTGTGTGTGTGTAAAATATAAGCATTCTTATTTGCATGGCTTCACCTATCTTTATTTTTAGTTTCTTGTTTAGTAATACAATTATCACAAATTATACTACTTCCACAACATTGGCACAGCTCTTGGTTATACGTCTTTATGTAAATGGAAAAATGCTTATTTATTTACTTTCTTACTAAAATACTCAAGAGCTAGAATATAACTCAGAAGTAGAGTGCTTAAAATACACCAGACCCTCTGTGTGATTCTCTGTGCCTATACTCTACTCCCCCACCAGAAAAAAGAAGGAAAAGAAGTATCTCATTGTGATCGAATGATGTTAATTAATACTTTTCACTCAGATCTTGTTTTGAGGAATTTCAATACACAGAATTTACTGCAACACATCATAGTGATCTGGCAATGTATAACATAATAAACTTTTATGCTTTTATTTTCAAAATTTATTGTAATTATTTTATTATTCTATTTTCATGTAATAAAATTGAGTGTGAATATGGATACCTGCTTCTGTGTAAATGTAATATGAATAACACTGACAGAACTATATTCTCATAACAGTTCTTCTGATATAATGTGTGGTGTTGGACAGATCCTTACTGCTGCATTTACAAATTTTGAAAATACATTGAACTACTAGACTTATGAATTGAGACACTTAGAATAACAGATACATGAAGAATCATAGGTGCCATTAATTTCTTCAAAATGTGATAATTTTCACACATGTACTCTGGATATACTTCATGAATATGTTATGATAACCGTGTTTCTATTTTATTACATTTAAAAACAATTTAAATAAGCATCATTCTCAAGATAAATTCTACCACACACTCCATTTAGTAAGATTTACCCCAAACCAAGTTTGAATTGCTTCAGTATAAAGAACAGAAACATTTCTAAAACGTCCTCAAAAGCAATTTTATCACTGAGTAAATATATTTATTATAATAGATAATATTTAATATAAATATATTTCTATTTTGTACTCTAGTTACAAAATCTGGACTGTATATAAATGAATTAGATGAGTCTAAATAGATGCAAAATATTTTTACCTGTGAATTTTATAATACTCAATAAGAATTTGATGGTCCAGTACTTAAATGTATTCTGAAAGAGTCCTTATTTTTGTGATTAAACTAAATAAGGCTCATATAATTTTAATAGTTATCATGAAATATAATACATTTCATTAATAGCTCTTGGAAAAGCTTTCTTCATTAAATAACTATGTAATTTATATGAATAGTTACCTTTTCAAATGTTAGGATTCTTTGTCCTACAATTTTTATTCAGATGTAACTAAACTTTACTGTGCCATATCTAATTTATCCATTGCTTATTTATAAAGACAGCTCAGTTATAATTTTACATTTATCCAAATATTAGTAGTTAGGTGGAAATATATAAATTTATTTAAGATATTATTATTCATGCACTGTAAGTTATTCATAACATGTTATTTTAAAATAATCTAGTTTGACAGTCAAAAATTAATAACCTGAAAAATAACAGAAATTATATTCACAGAGATTAATAGGCAAAACATGGCTATTAAATAATTTTTGATCATCATAAAGGCAATGATAAGTTATTTTTAAGAAAGTGAGCTTTACAGCTCTAAAATTGAACCAATCTATTTTACCAATAATTAAATATAAAATAAATCTGTCTGGAATTTTGTACAAAATACATACCTGTACATGTGAAGAATTTAGATTCGCCCACACTTAGCTCTACTTTGCTAAGTGAAATTGTCACTTGAAGAAGAGCTGAAAAAAAATTGAAGGACAATTAATTTTGATTTTAAATATGAATTGCAATGAATGATGTGTAAACCACATGGTCAAAGAAATACTTTCCTAAATTTTTATTATCCATAATGACAAATAGATATTTTTTTGAAATATAATCCAATAGCATCATACATTGCATTAAGTATGTGTTTAAATAGACTAGGTAGAGCACTTATTTAAGTTAATATGTTAACATTTTGCTTGTCTAGTTAATAACCTAGTTCATATTCAGGAAGCTACTCCTTATTTACAAGAATAAATAAATTGAGTAATAGCTAATTAAAATATTACACAAAAGCTGAAATATTGGTGAAAAGAAAAACATTTACTGCAGTTACAGTAGTTAAAATATATAAATTAGCCACATTTAACAAAATATTTCCATGAAAGGTGGTATACACTAGAAGGGATTTATGCAAGGCAATAGGAATGCGTATGTCTACTCACAGCATAAATGTGTTAAATGACGAAACCAGGATAAAGGTAATAGAAAGGAAGCAGATATTCAAAACCATAAATGGTATTGAATTAGACATAAAGTGGCTGGATGATCTAGAACTTTAGAATACAGTGACATTTTGGCTTCATGTAAATTGACACAAGTACTTTTAATGATAGGAAAAATGAGCGCATTCATTCCCCAAATTCTGTCCCTCCATCTCTTTTATCTCAGAAATAAATATTGACCATGTAGTAATGTAACGAATGTATAAGGAAAAAATGGAAACAAATCTAAACCAGAGTGCAAGCCTACAATGAGCATTAGTAGGTTCAAATAAACAAAGATGTATTTAGCTTAGCACAGAATACAAAGAGTTAGGATCCAAGCAGTACCAGTATAGTGGGGTGCTACCAGAATTACATAACACTGGACTAGATTAATATCCACCCAGAATATACCGAAATGATACAATCAATATACTCCGTGACAGAGAAATGACTAAACTAAATTTCTCCTCCAATCTGGGAATTAGGACACTTTTTCCATTTATGTTAATCACAATTTCTGCCATATCCAGGTTTGAAATTTTAACCATGAACATATGTTCCTTGGAAACTCAAAAAAAAAAGCTAGGCTAGAAGACTCGCATGCAGGGATCACAGCTAAGTGGCAGAATTAAACATAAATCCCTCAAGGAACAGCTACATTAATAAGGAAGGAGTCAATAGTTTTATAACTGAAATTTTCTTTAATTTTAACTAAGATTGTCACCTTACCAAAACAAAGGTAAAAAAAAAAAAAAAAAAAAAAAGCACTGTAAGAGAAAAGCAGGAGAAAAAGACCACTTCAAATTTCAAAAATTAGACATTTTAAGGGCTGGGAATTTAGCTCAGTGGTTCCACCATCTGCCTAGAAAGAGCAAGGTCCCGAGTTCCATCCCGGTACCCCTTCCCCGCAAAAAATAGGTTGTGTGGAAGGAATTTGCAAGTGACACACAGAGAGGCAGCGGAATGGAAGTAAAATAACAAATTTACTCATCCACAAGGGTCAATCACACATAATGCCAAGAAAGTAGCTAATCTCTTTAGTGAGCTTAACTTCAGTGGAATGGGATCAAAGTGGTAAACTGCAGAACTCAAGAACTTTGATATTTCTCTTATAAGAATCAGAAGAGATGGATGGGATTTTGTGATATCCAGAAATCAAGGTAAAGGAACTTTAAAAACTGATGATTTGGGCTTAACTATGAATAGAATGGGAGGGACCAGAGGATAAACAATAGGGAAGTAGTCTTCATTCTTTTATCATTCCTTTTACTTTTTACTTTTAGGCAGCATTTTAATCCCATGCTATCCATTCCATTTTGTCTTTGAATCTTCATTCCTTACTTCCCACAATCTAATCTTGCAGTATCCAATGTGACTATAACTTTCATGGGGGGAGTGCTATTTAATTTTAAAGTTTCCATAGTCTAATTAAACTCTCCATTCCAGCTTCATAAAAATTTGCTCAGAGTTCATAATTTCCTTTTTGCTCAATATTAATCAATGTCCAAGTCTTGGAAGTATAACTTCTTTTTTTTCTACTTTATTGGCACATTTCAGGTATACAGTACAGTTACATTTATCATTGGGATGACAGGTCTTGGTTCTCATTTTTTCACCTTGTCCCTGCCCTCCCTTCACCCCCTCCTCCCTTCCCTATTTACAAAACCTTTTTATAACTTCTGAAATATACTTTATTTTAAGAAAAACTGGCACGTATTAATTTTAATCCAAATTATTTCATGAGTTTCCATGATGTTTTTGATTTATTTATTTAATCTCCTTTTAAAATAGTTATATGGTTATTGCATGGGAACATTTTTAATACTACTTTAAATTGTTCTCTCCAAGAAAAAAATCTTCAAAGTAGATTTATTTGTATAATACATCAATTACTGTATAAATTTTAGTTGAAAGAAAACACTTTTTCAAATTGGTTTTAATTACACTTCTTGAACTTTTCTGCATAGTCATTAAGTTGGATTCTTTTGGTTTACTTACACTTTTCTGTCACTCTACCTTACTCCCTCCCTCCAACTTTTTTCTAAGCTTTCTACCTTTTTCACATTTCCACATAGCTGACCATATTTTATCTTCTAAGCAAGCCTGGAATGTTCATATCTTTACAAAACACAACACAAACATTCTTGATCAGTCAAGAATTGTTTTTAACAAAAAAAAAGGAACATTCACAATAATTATACTCACTATTCTAACATTTTTAAATATCAGTTCTAGATTCCAGGACTCATTAATCCTACTTTATTTCACAATTTATCCCACAATGCCTCTGTTCATCCACAATACACTTATTGGTGGCATATTGTATGTGAGGTCCAGAACATTGACAGTGACTGTATTTTTCTAAATAGATTTTAAGATATCTCAATATTTGAGAAATGGCCTCCGAGTATTATTTAAACAATCTTTATCTCTGACCTTTAGAACACGAGTAAACTTGTTTTTTGACTGGACCACACAGAGGAGAGAGGAATCATTTTGAGGCTTGTATAAAATGTTATATGGTTTATGTATGTAAGTAATGGAACTTCCTTTATTTTTATATTTTAATACAACAAAAAAGAGGGCAATATCAACATAAAACAGGTGTGCTATGTGACCTTACTTTGTGAAACCGATGGATCGATGTCTGGCTCCATTGTCACCTACACAGTTCATGCTAAAGGACCACACAAGTGAGTCATTTAAAAAAATCACTAAAATCACATAATAAATTTTCAAGTTGCATGATATTTCAGGGCTTCATTTCTAGCATCCAGGGCCACATGGGGCCTAGGGATCGCAGGTTGGAAACATCTGCTTTGAAGTAAACACTTTTCTCTAAGGAAGAATTATAGAAAAATAAAACTCGAAAGACATACAGATTCTGATAATCAAATAATGTTCTAGATAATTTAATACTAATTGGTTGATAGGTATAGTAAATAACATACATTCACCAAAATAAAATGAAATTGAGTATGAAATTAGTTAATTCATATTGAAATACTTGATTAATATATTATCCTATACAGATTATTAATGTACCCATTAATTAAGGCTAGAGTATTCAGAGACTGCCTATATTGCAACAATTTGCTACTATATTTGTTTGAAAATATATTAAGAATGAACTCAGTTTTCTAATTTATTTCCAAGTAGGCAGGTTTGCTCTAATTGACTTCTGCAGACATATTAAAGCATGCAGACCTTAGTTAAAACCTAAGGCACGAAAACGTGGGGACATGTCATGACTGTTGCTCTAGCCATTTAACATCTAGAGCTTCTTGTGCTCAGTGTTGACCTATGTGTGCGTCCAAACGACTAATTTTGAACCCAAATGTCACCAGACAATTCTAATATCAAAAGGTTGTGTTTAGAGAAATCTAGAAAGAGCTAATAATGCTTCTGACATCTGTCTAGATTACATATTTTTCATTTCTGGTTTTACACTGTACTTTAGCAGAAAAAAAGTGAACTGAGACACTGATATGTGCTCTTTATTTATAAAGAACAAGGCTGTACAATTAATAATTGTTTAGGATTGTGACTTGAAAGTTAAATGGCATTAACTAATACTAAAATATCTAATTTTTATTTTCTCCCTCCTAACATATGTATTTGAAATAGTTCTAATGTCTTTGAAGAAAAGAGTAATTGTTGTGATATACAGATTCACTGCATGCCATAGCTAGAAATGATTAATGCATTCATCAAAATGATTGCATTTATCATAAATGTGCTGTATCAATGAGTCATTTTGCATTAGAGTTGGAGTTGAAGTCTCATTAATATCAATAAATACCTTCACAAGGTATTATTAGTTAAGGTAAGAAAAAGCTTTAATCTCAAATCTTCAAAAATGAGGCTATGACCTCTTTAATAACTGGTGTTGGAAAAACTGGATGTCAACCAGCCACAGATTAAAATTAGACCCTTATCTTTCACCATGCACTAAATTAAAATCCAAATGGATTAAAGATCTAAATATTAAAACAGAAACATTAAACTTGCGGGAAGGTAAGTTAGGCAGAACTCTGGAAAACATTGGTATAGGAAAAGACTTTATGAACAAATCCTCAGTAGCACGGGAACTAGCAGATATAATCAACAACTGGGATCTCATCTTACTAAAAATCTTCTGTACTTCAAAAGAAACCATCAGCAGAACTAAGAGACAATCTACAATGTGGGAAAAAAATTTTACCAGCTGTTCCTCAGACAAAGGACTATTATCAAGGATATATAAAGAACTCAAAACAATCAGTCCCCCCAAATATAAAGACCCGATTCAAAAATGGGCATCCGAAATGAACAGACATTTCTCAGACAAAGATGTAAAAGCAGCAAGAAAATATTTGAAAAAATGTTCCACATCACTGGTCATTCGAGAGATGCAGATGAAAATAACACTGAGATTCCACCTCACCCCACAAAGAATGGCTGCTATCAAGAAATCACACAATAACAAATGTTGGTGGGGTTGTGGGGCTAAAGGAATCCTTCTCCATTGTTGGTGGGAGTGCAGACTGGTGCAACCACTATGGAAATCAATATGGAGATACCTCAAAGAGCTTGGACTGGAGGTTCCATTTGACCCAGCCATCCCTCTGCTGGGTATCTTTCCAAGAGAACTAAAAGAATCATATCACAGAGAAGTATGTGCACCCATGTTTATAGCGGCACAGTTTGTAATAGCTAAATCTTGGAAACAACCCATTTGCCCATCCGTTGGAAACTGGATAAAGAAGATGTGGTTTTTCTATAAAACTGAGTACTACTCAATCAAAAAGAGTGAGAAAATAGATTCATTCATAGGAAAATGGATGCATATTGAAGATATACTCCTAAGTGAAATAAATAAGTCACACATGTGTAAATACCACACAGTTTCCCTGGTGTGAATAATCTGCAACGATGCATAAGATTCTAATAAGATTGCTGACATTAAGAAATGGGAAGAAAGGAGCTAAAGGTGTAGGGAAGGTGGGATGGGTAGGGGAAGAGTAAAAAGGGAAAAGAAAAAATGTGAGAGAATGAAAAGATGAAAATAAAGTGTTTGTAGATGGGGAGGGGAGGAGGGGGTGAACGGAGGGCAGAGGTAAGGGGAAAAAATGAGAATCAAGACCTGTCATGTAGAGGTACAAGATCCCAACAATGAATGTAACTGTACTTTATCCCTAAAATGTACCAATAAACTCAATTAAAGCTGAAAAAAAAATGAGGCTATGATAAGTGCATGTACTCTATGAGTGTTTCTCCAAGAAATTCATGCAATGACACTCTTAAGACTAAATGTGGGTATAACAACTTATTGAAGGACACTGCTAAATGCTTTTGAAGGCCAAAATAATAAACTATAGTTTCTATTGTCAAGGAACTTATGATTTATCTTAAAGAAAATAAAACTACAGAAAAACATGAATAATTAAATAATATAATATATATGTTATGTCTGATAAGAGATTTACATATATATATATATATATATATACAATTATGTCTTTTAAGACATATATGATTGAGAAGTTTTTGTAGAGGGCAATAAAACTTCAAAAGATCAAGTACATGGGGTATATACTGTATTTAAAAAAGAAAAGAGAAAGAGTGAGAGTATCCCATGTTGGGTAGTGTAGAAATGTTCAGACCATTTACATTATTAGATCAACATAACTGAAGTTCTTCTCATATAGATATCACTGAAAAATAGTTTATAAAGGACTTTATGGGGGAAGATCTCAAAAGGCTATGCTAAAATGTCTGTACTTCAAAGTTTTGTCCATTAATTATTTATAAAAAGAAAGTAAAAGCAAACTTGGCCTTTGTGGGGGAGGGTAAAATAATTGACAAATTGGAGGGAGGGGGATGAATAAGCCTTTTTGGTGTGTTTGATGAGCACCTGGGTTGAGTGGTGACAAAGAATATGAACAATTACAAGTGGATGCAATGTTTTTTTTAAAAAATACTTTGGGGGATTTAACATTATTGATAAAGACGAAAACATTTTCTTTTCTGGTGACAAAAGAATCACTACTGGGAGAAAGAATTTTAGTGTGTCTGTTTTTTTGGTACTGGAGATCAAACCTGGAATCTTGTGCTTGTGAGGCAGGCGGCAGAACCACTGAACTAACTCCACTGTGGTAGTGTGTTTATTTTTAACAGAAGAAAAGGAGACAGAATCTTGTACAGTTCTCTTATTTAGATGATTTTAGGGAACTATATTGCCACAATTTATTTCATGAGTCAACTGTTCCAAAATGGAACATATGTATTGTTACAACAAAGAAGTCAGCTATAATATCAAAACTTAAATTAGTATTTTTATACACACACACACACACACACACACACACAGGCGCGCGCGCTTGTGTGTGTGTTTGTATGTTATCAGGGATCGAACTCGCATCCTTGTGCTTGCGAGGCAGGCCACCGAACCACTGAGCTAAATCCCCGGTCCCAAGTATTTATAATTTAAGTAGGCATGCAGACCAACTAACAGATATTTTAAAGAGACTTTCTTAATTAACAGGAATGGAAATATAATGAAGTCATTGGCATTTCTAAGTTCCATCAGGGTGGATCAAGTGTTCCCTACAATTTGATTCAACATTTAGCAGTGCCATTTAAAATGGCAATATTAGCACCTGCAGAAATTTAAAAACTTAAAATCAGTCTATTTCCTGATGCAAAGCAGACTTGGATTCACTTAGATTTAAAAAGACATTCACATGTATTTTAAGACACTGATTTATCTTGGTACTATTATCTGTAGCATTTTTTAAGCTAGCAGCTTTATATTCACCGACCCAGACATTAAGTAAATTAGAAGATTAAGGCATTATTTAGTAACACCACAAATCTCTGAACATCTTCTATTAAGTCCTTATAAATTATTGATTATGCAAGTTAATGATTTTCTCATTGGAAACGTGCTCTAAAATTTGTACCCATTCTAAAATAATCATACACAATATTTAATTATAATTTCTTTTTCATAGAATATTAACTTCTACAGTTTAGCTGCACACAGTGAGAGTATGTGTGTGTCCCATATCCCTATCGACACTGTTGAAACAGGGAAACATTTTAGATAAAATGAATTATTCATTCTTATTTTGAATGATACATATTTCTCAAAGTCAACAGAAATGTCTTTCAAATAATTAGCATGCAAAAATAACTGGTGTTCAAAAAGCCATGAGAATTAAAAGAAATGTAAACAGGTTTAATAAAAAGAAAGAAAACTAGAAGTGAAGATGAGAAAATCTGTAAGGAATTTCCAGAGAAGAAGTTTGTGATGACCATAGCAGTCAGGCAGTGCTCTATGTGATCATTATATAACACCAATCATATATGACACCAGTTGTTGAAACATAGCCCTCAGCAAAATCAATCAAATACTTTTTCAGAACCTCTCCCATGCCACACTTTTATGGATTTGGGCTTATTAGATAAAACGAGTGAATATTCCATATAAAAATAATGTTAAAATGATTTGAATATTTCTTAACTTTAAAAATGGATATAGTAAAGATCTAAATATTAAAAAGAGTCACTAGGAAGAAAAGGGCTAAAGGTGTAGGGAAAGTGGGAAGGGTAGGGGAAAGGTAATAAGGGAAAAGAAAAAAATAGGAGAAAATGAAAAAATGGAAATGAAGTGTTTGTAAATGGGAGGGGAGGAGGGGGTGAAAGGAGGACAGGGGCAAGGGGAAAAAATGAGACCAAGACCTGTCATGCAAAGGTACAGGATCCCAACAATGAATGTAATTGTACTGTATACCTAGAATGTACCAATAAACTCAATGAGAGAAAAAAAAGAGTCACTAAATTTTCTGGAAGATATGTTAGGCAGAACTCTTGAAGACATTGGCATGGGAAAAGACTTTATGAACAAATCCTCAGTAGCATGGGAACTAGCAGAAAGAATCAACAACTGGGATCTGATCTTATTAAAAAGCTTCAGCACTGCAAAAGAAACCATCAACAGAACTCAGAGACAGCCCACAATGTGGGAAAAATTTTTACTAGCTGCTCCTCAAACAAAGGACTATTATCTAGAAAATATAAAGAACTCAAAAAAATCAGCCCCCTCCAATACAAAGACTTTGTTAAAAAAAATGGGCATCTGAAATGAACAGACATTTCTCAGACAGAGAAGTAAAAGCAGCAAGTAAATATATGAAAACATGTTCCACATCACTGATCATTCGAGAGATGCAGATGAAAACAACACTGAGATTCCACCTCACCCCACAAAGGATGGCTGCTATCAAGAAATCAACCAATAACAAATGATGGAGGGGTTGTGAAGAGAAGGGAACCCTTCTCCATTGCTGGTGGGAGTGGAGACTGGTGGAACCACTATGGAAGTTAATATAGAGAAATCTCAGAACTAGGACTAGAGGTTCCATTTGACTCAGCCATCCCTCTGTTGGGTATCTTTCCAAAAGAATTAAAATAATCATATCACAGTGATATATATGTGCACCTATGTTTATACTGGCACACTCTGTAATAGCTAAAACTTGGAAACAGCCCATTTGCCCATCAGTTGGAGAATGGAGAAAAAAGATGTGTTTTTTTTTTCTCTATAAAATGGGATACTACTCAGCCATAAAGAATGAGAAATTATAGGAAATAGATGTATAGGAAAATATATTCATTCATAGGAAAATGGGTACATTCATAGGAAAATGGATACATATTGAGGATATACTCCTAAGTGAAATAAATAAGTCACACATGTGTAAATACCGAATAGTTTCTCTGGTGTGAAAAACTATAATGGTACATAAGATCCTAATGAGATAACTGGCCATGTGAAATAGAAAGAAAAGGGCTAAAGGTGTAGGGGAAATGGGAAGGGTAGGGGAAAGCTAATAAGGGAAAAGGAAAAAAAATGAGAAAATGGAAATAAAGTATTTGCAAATAGGGAAGGGAGGAGGGCGTGAAGACAAGGCAGGGATAAGGGGAAAAAATGAGAACCAAGACCTGTCATGTACAGGTACAAGATCCCAATGATGAATGTAACTGTACTGTATACCTGAAATGTACCAATAAACTCAAAGAGAAAAAAAAACTGGATATAGTTTTTTTCTTAACATTTTTCAAGTTAAATAACATTCAGTGCATTTGAGAAGTAAATATACAAGTGACAAATGTAAACATAATTTAAGTAAACGATTATATAGTAATATTCAATAAAACAGTTCTTTAACAATAAAATCACTAGAATTGCTACTGTAATATTTACATCAATGGAAACAGAAATTTTTAGACTATTTTTTGTTTTACTGTAATTAAAAGTAAGCCTTGAGATTTAATGCCAATTAAGCTGTGCAAGCTGTCTGAGTGCTGAGTGAAGCGATGTGCTTATGTCTTCTAGTTAGGACCCGGGTCCATTAGGAAACCAGAACAGAGCACTCATCACTTATTTTGAGTGTGACATTTAATTAAAACTTAAATATCTCAAAGAGGCAGAGAAGTTTAAATTCCACATTCAATCCAAGTTAACTTCAACAGGCACCACTTAGACATGTAAGTTATTAGCCTCCTTGATGAAGTCAGCATAGGACAGCCTGTACATTTTTTAACACTGTGCAAACTCTACAGGAATAAATTAAATTATTGGAGAGTGTGTTAACCTGACTTCTAAGTCTTTGGATGCCTCTCTAAGTGCTCCATCTGCACCAGATACGTGGAATTCCTCTCCAGGTTAAGGTCACCATAAATCTTATTTGTTATGCTTGACAAATCAGAAAGCAAACATCTGTCACAGAACAACTCAGTTAGAACAGTTCATCTTTTTTCCCTTCCTGAGTGATATTGCACAACTAGCTATTCAACATTTCCTCTGTTTGCCAGAATGCTTTGATATACATTGTCAGAAAATGTGAAACCTGTCAGCTTGGAGAAAACAGGACTACAATATATTATAGAAAGAAAAGGGAACACGTCCTCTTCAGCTTCAGGAACAAAATTCTTTTGAATTACAACTATTAACAAAAGGGAACAATGGAACATTTCACCCTGCTTATGAGAGTGTATTAATGTGCTCTGTACACTGTAAAATATAAAATTATTGTAATGCAGCAATGCATACCACTGGAGTTATGATGGGAAAATACAGTTTATGTTTAAATTTTTAAATATTGCTGTAAAAACACATCACCAATAATCTCCCTGAAAAACAAAAAGTCTCCTTTACTTCAAACACAATTATTCCGTCACTCTTGCCACTTGCTGCGGCACTTCTGGAAGTCCTCTTTCATGAGTATGTTTAGTTGCTCTCTCCCAGCTTCCCTGATGTCCCGAATCAATTGAAAACATTTAGCTCTGATGGTCCTTTGGCTGTTTAGGGAGGAGCCAGAAGTGATTCTGTGCCAAATCCAGTGAATCAGGAGGATGAGCACGGACTGCTTCAGAATGTAGCAAGAACAGTAGTATACATGTTTGCAAACTCAGGGTGAGTATTTTAATGTGTCTTTTATTGTAACCACTTTAAAACGTGAAAATTTATTGCATAATTCAATCACACCTCAAAAATATTTGTATAGAAATACAATCTTTCAAAATAAACAATTTAGAAAGAATATAACAAGGCATGTTTCATAATATTCAGGTTTTCTATAACATGCAATAACCCTGATTACCCAGAGCAAAGTTGTTATTTATGATTAAAGATATACAACTACACATTAATCACTTGATTCATTCAATATCCACATGCAAAATCATTATTCTAGAGCTCACAGTAAAGTTTAATTTCATGTTTCTATTGGATAAAATACTTAACCAGTTTGAAAATTTTCCATTTTTCAAAGAATAAACTATTTCTATGCTTTAAAAAGTAAACCAAGGGCCGGGGATTTAGCTCAGTGGTTCTCGTGCCTGCCTTGCAAGCCCAAGGACCTGAGTTCAATCCCGGTACCAAAAACAAACAAACAACAACAACAACAAAAAAAAACCAAGTAAACCGTAGTTCAATATCTTAGGCCTCCAAATCCAAAGTGTACAACTTTATATAACACTTAAATGCATTTATGCTTAAGAGCAAGACTAAATATTACAAAAAGACAAATATTATAAATAATTTAATCAAAAAGTTTCATAGAGATAGGGAGATTTAGAGCATTAAAAGAATAGCACATAAATTTTGAAGACTAAATTATACAGAAAACCTTTCAGTATCTGTTTTTCTATGAAAGCATTTCAGGCACTTCAGAATCTTACATGATTTTATCTGGAAGGTGCCCATGGGATCTCTAGACTAGCGATTTCAAGTTCTAGAGAGAAATGGGTCCAGCTTTTTCCGTCTTGAAATGACTCATGGTAAAATTTATGGAAACCCTATATCCTTAGCCTGGACTTAATTTTGAATCTCCAAATATTTGATGTTATTGTATTGATACTGTTCAAATTTTGAGTTAAGAAAAATCAAAGTAGTTACTCTCTGAGAGGGAGAAATGACTGGGGGATGAGGATTCTTTCCTGTTTAAAAAGAGAAAACAGAAAACTTACCCTTCTCCAATGGAGTAGAGAGATTCGAATGAGTAATGAAAATTACAAAGTTGCCAGGACTTGATCTATTTTATGACTTTCCTGCTTCGGCCAAAAATAACACAGTAAGAGTTTTTTTTTCATAAGGTTAGAAGGTTGAAAAAGAGAAAACAGAGGGAAAGAAAGGGCGGGGGTAGAAAAAGGACAAGAACAAGG
Source organism: Fukomys damarensis (assembly GCF_012274545.1). Lineage (NCBI taxonomy): Eukaryota > Metazoa > Chordata > Mammalia > Rodentia > Bathyergidae > Fukomys > Fukomys damarensis. The sequence continues at coordinate 20,499,965 of NW_022900936.1, forward strand.
TGAAGTAACTCGATGATAGTCTTACACCAAGCTAAAGGAACACAGACCATTGTGAAATGGTTACCGAAAGAGAATCTCTTTCTATGATCCTTGACTGATACATTGTGTGGGGAAAGGAAGTGTTCTGAAACCAAGTCTGCCCGATGCAGCATGAAATTCTTCTTTAGGCAAGATGTAGGGAGATCACAGTGAGAGACAACTAACCTTAAGGCACAAAGCTGCCAGAGTAGGATAGAAAATGGAGCGTAACTGCGAGGGGGTCATCAGCCAGGACACGAACTGAGATGGAACTGAGACTCCTTGGTCCTGATCAAGTCATGGGGATAAACTACCGACTCACCAGAAGTCGCTCTAAAGACAACAGCTTAAGGAGTCAGAAAATGTAGAATAGGGGGAAAAAAAAACACAAAATAAAGTAATAACAAACATCAAAACAAAATAGCAGCTGAACCAAGGCCTGAAGAATGCATACATAGTTGAGAGTTTTCCCGGAGCCATCAGCTTCCATAAGCAGGGTTCGCCTCTAAGTCAAACATAATAGATGATTTTTAGGAAAATATGTTAAGCTGAGACATTCTATCTAAAAGATACTGAATTGTATAAAGCCCTCAAAACCAAGGTTCTTGGGCCTGGGATATAGCTCAGCGGTTCGGTGGCCTGCCTCACAAGCACAAGGACCCGAGTTCAATACCCGGTACCAAAAAAAACAAAAACAAAAACAACAACAACAACAACAACAACAACAACAAAAAACACCCAAGGTTCTGTCTTCAGAACTTCTTAATGTGAATATAATATTGAGAACTGTAATATGTGAATATAATAGTACCTTCATTGTATTTGTGTAGGTTACCATAAAGCATTTAATTCAGTGTCTAATACATTGTAAATACTCAATACTTATGAACTGCTGTAATAGTAATCCCTATTTAATTAGCTCGACAGGTACTCGAAATATTTGATATCCTCTTTTGTTGAAATAAGAGAACTGCTCCATTTTTGTGCACTACTCATTGAGATTGGCAATTAAAATCTGTTTTTTCTTTCAAATTAACTGAATTTCTTTATTCAATCCAAATATAAATAAAATAGATTCAAGAAAAATTAGTTCACCTGCACTTACAAATGTTGACTGACATTCTTAAGATTTCCAGGCAAGGAACAGTAGTAGAACAGATTGTAGAATTCATTGAAATTGAATAACTGCTAATAAAACTCCTGGAGTTCACTTTTTGTGTTACTCTATTACTTGGAAAAGTGTAGGAAATAGAGTACAACCACACCAAACCAAAGATACTGCTTTGTAAACATTTGAAGAAAATTATGGACTAAATGAAGATGATTATAATGTGACAAGCATAGTGGGACTAAACAATTTCCTAACTCAAAGCTAAAAAAAATTACTCTGGTTTAAAAAATGATTTATTTATGCCCAACCTCTAAGACAATAAGCTTAAAGTTGATATTAAAGTTCATTATTAAAATATTAATATTAAATATTAAAAATTCCCTCACATGTATGACTTCTACAAACTCTCCTTATGGACCATTGCATCTCTGAAGAAATAGAAATTTCTTCAGACCTTCTATGGCAAAATTTTCCTATCCCCTACTTTGATTTCACTGAATTATATTGACTTCCTATTTTTTCAGTGATTTTCCTCCCTCTCTTGGTGTCTATGTCTATGTGTGCGTGCAAACATTTCCACAGCTCTGAGCATAATAGAGTCTAATTTACCACATTTTGGTTGGGATTATTTGTTTACATGGCCACATCTCTAACTACAGTATAATTTGTCTGTGAAAAGACAATGTCTTTTCAGTTAGAAGAGTCTTTCTCAGAGGTTGTAACACTATAGGTATCTACTCAGTTCTTAAAATTATGAACGAATATATTAATGGACTATAAAACATCATACTTTAATCTAAATTTTCCAAATAAAAAGATACCACTCTGTTCTTCATTTTCATCCCCAGAAAGAGGAGGCTAAATTTTTCCTTATATTTTTTAAAATGTTTTTAAAGTCTGACAATTTTATTTAAATATCAGGTGTTAATAAAGGAAATAAATGCATTTAAATATGAACTACTTCATTCAATGACTGATTGTAAGGAGAAATATTATTACACTATCAGCGAGATGTATGACAGGCTTCAACACCAGAATAAAAGTCTCATGTATTTATTTATCTTTTTATTCAAAGACATTAAATCTCATACAACAGAACTAGCTGTATGCATAACAAAATATTTTATACTTTAGTATTGTGTTACTTTTCAATTATCTTATAAAATGAGATAATGTACCATTAGTACACATTAAATGCATAAACTTTAGAATATGCCTGGCAAAACATGCAATTTCTGTAATTTGTAAATGATGTTTATCTTCTGCTGTTCTTTCTTTTCAAAAAATTAAACATATGTGAATCTGTTCAGATATTGTGTTTAAAAGCTTTCAGCAATTAGTCCCTTTACACCAGTGGTCCCTGACATTTTTGGCACCAGGACCTGTTTAGTGGAAGACATATTTCCCACAAACCGTAGGGGAGATGGAATTTCATAAATTCTAGATCCCTCCCATGTATAGTTCACAGTAGAGTTTCTATTGCTATGATAACTTAATGCAGTGGTAACCTATGGCATGTGTGCTGCAGCTGGCTATTTGTTATCATTGAGTGCTCTAAAAGGTTCGCCATCACTGACTAATGTCTCTCCTGAGCAGATAGAAGGTGGGGCTCAGGCAATAATGTCAGTGATGCATAGTCTGTAAACACAGATGAAGTTCAGCTCATAGCTCATCTCTTCTTATGCTGCCTGGCTCTTAAAAAGCTACAGGCAAATAAGAGGACTGTGGACAACTGGTTGGTTCCACTGCTTTACCACACTTGAAGGGTAAGGAAACCAACCATACCCCAAAACACAAAACAAGAATAAATACATTATGGCTAATCTTTCCTTCAGTAATTCAATTATACATGAGTAAGCTCTTCACCCCAACAAAAGATGGCTTCTTCACTGTATTTTTTTTAGCAAAAAACTTAGCACTGGCAGATATTTTCGATTTTCACTATCTCAGGTGGCAAACAACCTCCTCTAATTATGCCTAAAATACTTGATAGGACATAGTATCTCGTATTGAAAGTCATTGATACTTCCACCTCGCATCTAGAATGGAGAATAAAATCATGTAAATAGTTTACTTCTTTCTCCACTGAACCTATGGAAGAGAGTGTTTGGCTGTCAATTCTCTAGTCCATCAAGTTTATTCCTGACCTCCATATTAATCTGGTCACATTTCAACTAAAAGCATCCACTTCTATTTTTATAAGCAAAAGGAGTTACCATTTAATAGCAACTACAGTCAGGTAGTCTCCTTTTCATGATGGGTTTTTCAGAAGAATGCCACATTAAAATAGCTATCCTTACAAAAAGAAAGGCCCTGAAAATACATGCCAGACATGGGGAAAATGAATCAATGCAGAAATTTATCTAACATGAGGAACTTGATTGAAAAGTTGAATGATTCTAAGTTCAATGAGGAAAGCCAAAAAAAGAGAACATAATGACCTCTTCTGAGATGCCTCAGTGATAACTGAATTCCTGAATTGAGGAACTTTAACATATTTGAAACAAAAGGTGAACTAATGTTTTAGTTTGGACTTTCTGTAGGCTTGGGGTTCCAGAATTTGGATCTATGGGACACCTTAAGCAATGTGCACGATTGAAGTGGAACTTTATGTCATCAATAAACTAGAATACAAATCTTACAGTTTTTTCCAATACTAAAGGCTGCCTTCTGGTAACTGTGCCTGCAAGAAGATATAAACAATTCATAACCTGACCTTTAACTGTCCAATTAAAGTAAATGACTTACATATGTAAGAGAAATGTCTAGACTGTTGCTCAATAAGATTGGCAGTATTTAAGTAATATAAAATATTATTTATGCCCTCATTCTAATCTACTCAAATCCAACTTGTACTACACTGTTGAAAATTTGGATTTAACGATGGGCATAGACTGCAATGTACACTTATACTCTAGACAATACAGGAGGTCCTTCTTTAACTCTTGTTTGCTTAACAGGACAATATCTTAAGAAAAGCTTTTCAATGAATTGATACTCTAGGGAAAGAGGAAAGTGCTGTGGGCATCTAACCCTGGAGGCTGTTGTGCCTAATAATCACAGCCTGGAGGAGATATGGCACATTTCAGTCTGTTTTAGAGAAGGTGAATTACTTTCATTCAACATATATGCATGTGGAACTTACTACATGCCAGGTAAGAGTCTAAGAAGTTAGTTTACATCTGTGTGTAAAACAGATGGAGATCCCTGCCCCTGTGAAATTTACTGTTTAGAAGATAGAAGGCAGATGCATCAGAGAATTACATGAATTGTATATTAAAAAGCAGTTGGCATCATGGACCATAAAGAAAAAATATCATTCTTCAAAACACTTTTTTGGCATACAGTCTGCAAACAAACACTTCCGAAAGGCAACCTAATAAACTGAAACTCCATCAGCTAAAGGATGCAGTGCAATAATGATTAGCAGTAGATTATTCCCTCTTGGCTATGATCCTAGCCTGGCAGAAGTAAGTGAAGACAGTCTAGAGGGATCACAGAATGGAGGCCTCCTTTATTAAAACAGCCAGAGTTAGATCCTGGTAGGCAAAATCTTTTAACATAGTGCAATACAAGAAGTACATTTCAGTCTCTGATAAGCAGGAAACTCTACAAAGAAGCCAAGAAGATATTCATAAGCTGTGACATGTTCCATGATACTAATAATTCTGATACCAAAGAGAAATCAAGGATTATTCCCAGAGGCATAAAGGATTATTATAAGCTTAAACATCAAACGATCATGACTGTGTTCAGCCAGAGTGGTCAATATCATTCTGATAGCTTAGCATGTATTCGAACAAAACTATAACGTGAAACCAAATGCGTTTTGATACAAAAATAAATCCACAAAACCCTGTTTAATATGTGCATGAACATACCTACTTTAGTGCAGTGCTTGGCACTTGGTTAAGACAAAATAATAAGAAACAAATGAATAAGAAAGACAAACAAGGGCCAGGGATGTATCTCAGTGGCACTGTGCTTACCTCACAAGCACAAGGCCCTAAGTTCAACACCTGGTACAAAAATTTGGACACTTTTGGTTTGCACACTTCTGTAGGTAAATCACTATTTTGATCCTTGCTATCTCTGATCAATGGTATTCAGCAGACAAAGCATTATAATCTCCCTTACTTCCCAGGCTTGAGCAATTTACAGAAGTCTTGGATTTTATGGGTCTCTCCATTTTCAAATTTCCTTTTTTTAAAGATGTAATTAGAGATAACTTATTGATTTCTGATTCAAAATGTAGCTTATAATCTTTAGTAACTCTTTCTTAGAAATCTAGACTAATTGCCTACTGGGCCTTAGAAGTCGAGTGTTTAAACTGGATGCTTGGTGTCTAGTTTACCAGTGTGGGCATTTTAAATTTTACCAATTTTTTAGTATAGAAGTACTACAGTTTTATAAAGACAGGTTGATTTTCAAATAGTCCATTTAAATAGTACCATTTTTGTAGGCTGTTATAACAAACTATCAAAAATTGGATGGACTATGAAGAACAGATATTTATTTCTCCAGGTCTGGGTGCCATGGAGTCCAACATCAAGGAGCTAATAACAGATTCAGTTTTCGGTGAAAACTCATTTTTTCATAGATGTCAGCTTCTCGCTGTGTCCTTACATGGTACAAAGGGCCAAACAACTTTCTAGGGCCTCTTTTTAGAAGACTAATCCCCATCCATTGAAGGTCCCAACTTCATGACCTAATAAACTCCCATGGGCCCTATCTTCTAATTCTAAACTTTAGTGATTAAAATGGAACATATAATTTGGGGTTTTTAAGCATTCACATTATGACAAATAGTATTACTGAAGACCTAGTGCATGAAGAAGGAATTATTCCAGGTATTGGTGATTATACCAAAATGAATTAGCTCTAATTCAAATTGCTTATTCTAATTTAGTAGAAAATATGTGACAAACCCACCCTAGTGATACTGAAAGAACACAAGGATTGTACATAGGCAAAGTGTGGTAGTTGTAGAAAATGCAGCATTAATACTGGCTCATTGTTGTACAAGGACCTTGGAAGAAGGAGAACATTAATCTAATTATTGAGGAATCCAGAGCAGGGAAAAACCATGCTACAATATGTATAAAGTACAATAAACAGTGTAAGGGAAAAAACACTTCTCTAGTGTCTTTTACCACCAGGGAATTTGACAATTTGAAGCCAGGTCATAACAATATCTCTCATAACATAAAAATAGGTTAGCATCAACATGGAAGCCAGTGGTAAATCGGAAATCATAGCCCTGGGTGAGTGGCAGATTAACTACACACCTGAGTTAAAGTGAGGATGGGACGAAGAAAGATAAGGGGAAGAAGAGAAGAAAGAAGAGATGTATATAAGACGATTTAATTTTAAATGACAATCAGCCACAAATTTATCCAGTGTGCTTTCCCCAGTGTTTAAGAATATAGAAAAAGTGCATAAAAGTGAGGACAGCTTTGTTTGGTTAATTCGTTGATAGAGAATTGCACTGGTACTAAAGTGATACAGTAACTGCAATCATGTCACTCCTATTTTATTATGATTTCAGTTTTGCAATACTTTCTTATGTGTAGATATCTTGCATTTTCATATCTTCAATAATGTATAAAATAGGTAACATTTTCTGCATCTTTTCTCTTGAAAGGATACATTTGGATACCCTGTGTAGATAAGCTGATTCATTAGCAGACAAAATTATCTCATTAAAAAATTCTGAATTATATATGTCAGGTAAGAGATCAGTTTACTTTCTCTAGTGACATAAAATACAAAGGAGAAACAAATCACACTAAATTTAATCCTTTTCCCCAGAGAGATAATAGATGAGCCAGGTGCTAAAAAGAAGCATACACTTAAATTTAACTTAGTTCTGCAGAACTAAGTGGAGGACACATTGTCTCCTAAACAATGAGAAATTATGATCATGCAATATTAGGGCAGGTATAGAGACAATTCTATGATCAAAACCGTGTTTCATGGGTAAAATAAAATAAAAACAAAAATATTTACTATGTAGTTACTCATACACGTTCTAAAATCATCCTCATAATTTTACTGGATGAATTTAAAATGTATTTTAATAAAATAAGCTTAATTTTGGAGTTTTTCTTTTATTAGTACATGTTTACAGTATACTATCTAGTCGGAATGTTTTGTTTGGTCCACAAGATTGTTTAAAATTTAACTTGAGTTCTCCAAGTAAGTCACTGCAGGGGTCTCTACCTTGTTGCCCCTCTAATACAGGTTATGACCTACAAGGGTTTGTGAAACCATTAGACTTCCTGACCACTGTATTGCATATGCTTGCAATTTCACTTCTCAGTTGTTTTTATTTTAGGAAAAACAATAGAGGGAATGGCTGATTCTATCTTCATCTATATTTTTATCTATTTTTTAAAAATATGCTACCATCTATTGCAAACTTTAGAAACAAGTGGTGACATGATTGCATGATGTGAGAAATCACCCGGATCTTTTTCCATGATGGTTTTGAGTAATAGAAGAAAACTTATAGGCAAAGTAAGCAGCCTCCTGAGCAGCAGGCACTGAGCAGGACAGAAGTGCTTGCATCCAATGAAATGCAAATGCAATCCTTCATGACATCCAGTTACAATGTTGGCTACTGCCCATGTACTTTTTTCTTATAAGCTTTGTCTTGCTCAATTAGCTTTCAATGGTGCTTGAAAGTCCCACTTGCAATGCCTTATGTTGACCTGTCCATTTTAATCAAGTTAAATACTACCTGCGAGGAAGATATATTAGCTATCACTTAGGCACAGATTAGTCTATCTGAACCTGTTACTGCATATTATCAACCAGTAAAAAAGGATTCTCTTAGAGCAGTGGTTCTTAAAATGATTCAAATGTCCAGCTGCAGAGAGGCATGGCTCTCTGTGGAACAACATGTGATACTAAATAATTGCTCTCAAATTCATTGTATTTGGTTGTGTCTTTAATATTGCAATATTACACAGCAGATGCTACAGATTTAAATAATATAGTAGAAGAAAATTAATTATAAAACTTCAATCCATTTAAAATGTTAACAATTATTATAATACTTATTTGTGAAAACATCTTTTTTTTTTTCAGAACAACATACCCTAGTCCAAAAGAAAAAACTAAATTCAGATCTTTAAGCTTGACAATCTTTTAAAGAGATGATATGCTTGATTTTAGTAGGCCATTTACTGTAAGGAAGATCATCATTTTAGAGGAAAAAAAAAACAAGAGAAAGAAAATACTACTTTATTGAATGTACATATTCTTAATAAGGTTGCTAATACAGAGCTCCATTATGTGTGGTTTGGTAAGGAGAGAGATGGGGCAGATGGGCACCATTTCAGTATACTGAGTGGGAAAGCAGCTCTTCTGAAACACTTGATGGTCTGTAGACCATCGATCCCCAGGATATTGGGTACAGTGTACTACCTTCTTTCAGATACATCAAGGATGGCATTACTGCATTTTTATGTTTGAGAGAAATGAGAAAGTAATTACTTAAATCATTTTCTATGAAACTTAGTTCTCTTGTGGAATCTTAGTTCAAAGAATTGGAGTACAGGTCTATTAAGAAAAGACTGGTTGAGGGCCGGGGATTTAGCTCAATGGTTCAGTGGCCTGCCTTGCAAGTGCAAGGACCCGAGTTCAATCCCTGGAACCAAAAAAAAAAAAAAACGATTGGTTGAGCATATCAACATACATTTTGATGTCTCTCCTAGAAAATGTTAGTTCATAAAACTATGTATTATTTCTTTTCTTGATATTCTTTGCATCATAATGGGAATACAGAGTAGATGATCATTATGAAGGTTCTGGTTTCAGTACTTAGCAAATCGTAATTCAGTTTACTTTTATATAGTGGCCTGGTCTAAAGAAAGAATTTCAGAATATAACTAAGCACATGCGCCCGCAAGGAAGAACTGATACTGCCTTTTTAACCTTAGGGGATAATACCACATTCCTACAGAGGGTACCTGTGCATGCACATGTTTACATACAAATATGTATTAAATTTTATAGATAAAAACTCAAATACCACACACACATATGTACAAATACACATACAGCACAAATTTCTCTCTATTTCCATTCTGTCACTCTTTTTCTGTTATATTCCCCAAATATTAAACTATGAATAAGTTAAAATTCTTATATTTAAAAAAGAGAGGAGAAATGGGTGAAGGAAGAAGAAAAGGGGAGGAAGAGGGCCAGCCATTTGGCCTCTTCGCAGTGATGAGCAATAGCAGAAAATGCCTCCTCCACATTAATCAAACTGATTCCTACATTGTACAATACAATTGTAAGCAGTACATACTGGACAGTGGAAGGAAGCAGGTATTAACAGAAATGAAATCCCTTTTAAAATAATTTCATACTTTTAATACATCAATTACATGGCAACATGAAACTACTTAAAGCAAGCCCTGGTTAAGACAACCGATATGAGCATATGATGACTCATTTCATTCAATACAAATTCTTTTGAAGATATAAATTGATTTGTCATAAATTACAGGGTAACTATATTTCACTTTTATGGTAATAAGTTTTAGAAGACATATGTAGATTTTAATTCAGTGAAAATAGTGAAATTGTGATGTTTAAGAATAAAATGGAAGGGCCGGGGATTTAGCTCAGTGGTTCCAGCACCTGCCTCGCAAGCACAACGACCTGAATTCGATCCCTGGTACCAAAAACAAAACAAACAAATAAAACGCATAAAATGAAATTTAAACTTTGAAGTTAATTTAAAAGATTTATTTGAATATTTTGTTTATAACAGCCATAAATCTATTATCGATGTTTTTAAATATGTTTGACTCTGGCATATAGACCCTGCCATAGAAGTGGTTGATAATTCACACCCTATCCAAAAACTACGGTGCCTTACATTTTTTTAATGTTCCATCAAGAAATAAAGGTCTCCAATTACTGCACTCCAAACAGTAGACAAAGGTTATGTTTTCTGTATTTTTTTAATTTTGAAGAATTAATTTTTGAAATTTAAAAATTCATACCAACTACTGAAGGTAAGGAAATTAAACTGGATAATAATCTTTCATTGATATATTCTGCTTCTTTTACATCACATGGCTTTTGTGACTATCCAGAAAGTCAAGTAAATAGGAACCAAAAAAGTCTGCATATTTACACAAAATTAATAATTATCAAGAAAAACAGGGTAAAATTAATTATACAAATGGATGCTATAGATCTATGATTACCCATATTTTTGAATTTTAAAAACATTCAGCTACAAAACATGTTTTTCTAAATCCAGACTGCTTATATCTTTCTATATTGAAACTTTTGTCTGAGCTATCATGCATCTATTTGTTATCTACTATATTATCTATCGTTGCACATGGAGCCCACCCAAACACAGTAACTCAAAACAACAAATATTTATTTCTCGCATTGTTGCTGTAGATCAACAATCCATGAGTGGCTTAGCTGGGTGATTATCAACAGAATACTCTACTATTATAATCAGGATGTTGCCTGATAATTCATTTCCATGGCCACTGATTTACATGACTTTTACCAAGAAATCTCAACTGCTGGGGCCAGGAACCTCTCCCTAGCCTTTTTGACTGTCCTTATTTTATAGCATGGATATAACGTTAGCCTTGAAAATTGAGAGATCCAAGAGAGTGTAAGCAAGGAGAAAGACTCAATGCCCTTTGCCTTCTAAGACCTCCAAGTAGCACACTGTCATAACAGGTCTAATTAGTTGCTCAGAATTGAGTCATTAAGTACAATCCACCCCAAAGAGGAGGGAGAGAAATTTCATGCTTGCAAAGACACTTATAAAAATTTCAGACATAATTAAAACCACATCTGTCATCAAGAAATTCATATCTCACTTATATAAGTATTTATTATTTATCTTTCAAAATCTCACATGACATTTGCCATCTACTTCTCTAGGCATAATCTCTACCTCACACCAACCATGTGCCTAAATACCCCTATGTCCTTCTCTCTCCTCTCTCTCTCTCTCTCTCTCTCTCTCTCTCTCTCTCATCTCTCCCCAAGTATAAGTAGAAGCAAGGGGACAGCCTTCACTCACATTATTTTTATGTCTCTTCTTCACAGTACTACTGAGGAGATGGTGCGTCTAGCCACTGCAGCTGTACACCATACATATCTGCCTGGATTATGAAACAACTGCTCATCCACATCCAAAAAGAAATACTTAAACTTATGTCAAAGTTAAAGGCCATACTAAAATTCCTAAATAATTTACAAAAAGAGAAGAGTGAAACATAATGCAACCATTCTAACATACTTAACACTTCAAAGGTTCATGAAACCACAAAATAATTACTCATGAATCACTTCAGGTACTGAGATGGTGAATGCAATATTCAGAGAAAGACTCACAGGATGAATAATAGCTGATCTCTGAGTGAACCATGAGTGACACTAAGAGTGAAAGGGTATTTTGGCAGAGAGAAAAGGGAATGCTTGGAAAAACTTGGACACATGGAATGTAATAGTGATGGATAACATGGATGGCACACAGAAAAGTGGGGAAATATGTCAAGAGTCACCCAAGATGTCTTGCAACATTCTGTCCTTGAATAATTAAAATGAGTTATCGCAAACATTTTAAGTGGGGGTTTTAAGAATATTGACTTTTGTCTCTGCCTGCCTTTGAAGAGCATATTACTTGCCTCAAATTCAATTCAAGGAATTAGAACAATTACATTTAATGGATATCATGGAAAAGTATATGATAGACCATGTACCTGATTTTGCTTTAATATACACTATATGCTTGGCATTTAATACATTCCGATAAACTAAAAACATAAAAGATTATTTGTTTTCTAAAAATCACAAGTAGTTTGTAAAATCATTTATCTTCTTTTAAGGAAAAGCAGCAAAGTTCTTGTAAGTTTACAATGGAGATACTAGCATCTGTATGAACTGTGTACTTTACTTCATAAAATTTAAACTAACAGCATTTCCAATTCTTTTTTAGGGTATTTCTGTTCTTTCAGTATTCTTTTTCTTCTGGGGATCAATAAAATGTTTAATTTCACAATGAAAATATTGTACTATTTTTACTGACAAGTTGAGCCATTAGGACATGTTAAAGATGGAATAGTCTGTGTCTCTTTTCCCAAACTCTCCTCCAACCTAAATAAGTCTCACATGAACAGAGGTTCTCAGACAAATACACTTTCTAATCTTGGCCAGTGGTTATTAGTAATCATTATCAATTCTCATTCCATAGTACTGAAAGCCTCAATAATTTATCAATACTTATATCCCATTCTATATCAATTAAATCAGAAAATAGAGGAAGGCCATAGATATTAAATGCCGTTCCTCAAGTTATTCTTATGCACACACTGAAACCAGAACTACTGCTCCTTCTCCCATTCTAAACTGTTTTATAATTATGTGTAAGACTCTAGTACACACTTTTCTTGAACACTATTGTTCTTTCTATCGTAAGTTTTCTACATATGTTACTATAGGACCTATTCAACTAGATAAACTATGCATTTATAAGTTGTATACATCTCTATCTTCCAGACTGGATTTAAGTACTAGAAAATGGCCTAGATCTTTCCCCAGAAGATAAGTCTCAGACTTGCCCTTAAGCTAGGTACTCAGTGGAGATTATACCTATACAGCCACCAATGTCAAGAGAAGGTAGCAGAGTCACAGCTCAAGTCCAAAAACTATAATAAGGACCACTATGAAATCTTTCTTCTCAACATGTTTAATATAAGAAACATTCTTAATGACTGGTTCCTCAAAGCATGTCTATATTTCTTTTTTTTAATTATTGTTGTTGGTACATTTAAGTTATGCAATATAATGACATTAATCATTGGAAATTGGTACCTTTACATAATCAATCATGGTTCTTATTTTTCCTCATTGTCCTACTCTCCCTTAAACCCCTCCACCACTATATCTACAGACTGTTTCCATTTTTTTTCTTTTTCTCATGTTAATTCCATTCCCTTCTTTCCTTTCCCCTACCCCTCCCCTTTCCCCTTCCCCTTTGCCCCTTTTCTACCTATTTCACATTATCTATTATACCTTTTAGTCCTTATTTACACTTTCAGTTTCTCACACTAGAGAAACTATTCAGTATTTACACATGTGCGTCTATATTTCTTAAAGCTCAAAGTGGGGTAAAACAGAACCAAACAATGTAATCAATAATACTTTAACTTCTGTTTAAGTTTGAGCTACATTCCCCTTAAAATCTGTAATCATATTTTAAGATTTTTTTCAAGATGTTACTTTCCTCAAATGGCCTGAAACATTTCTATGCATTGCAAACTATTTTCCCATACTTGCAAGACTTTTTCTTTTTATTAGTAGAGATACCGAACTTTTAGGATATCAAGAAACATGAAAGCCAGCTTACATTCATAGTAGATTGTTTCTTTCAGTCTTAAAGCCTTGGAAATATCTTCCTTATGAGTTTATTAGATTTGAGATTCCTTGTTTCATCTCTCAATTTGCTTTTTTGTTTGTTTGTTTGTTTGTTTATTCACTGGTACCAGGGATTGAACTCAGGCCCTTGTGCTTGGGAGGCAGGCACCAGAACCACTGAGCTAATAAATAAATAGGGTTTTCCCAAAATCTGAATTTACAGTTTGCATAAATGTTTAATTTAAAGTAATACAATGTTTAATTTAAAGTTTAAAATGTTTAATTTAAAGTAACAAAAGTACTGCTAAAAGAGACAAGACTCTATGTATTTCTCTCTTTTGCACAGTGTCCAATTTCCAGGCTATTGTTCAATAAATTGTGACATTATGAAATATTTTCTTATGAACTTAATTGTGAATCTAATTTCATTTAGTCCAATTGTATGTAGAGATTACAAATGCTTCAATTACCTGTTGTTGCACCAAGGGAAATTCCTTTGAGAAGATTATGCCATAGGATTGAAGGCTATATATCACTATATTAATACACACTTGAGAAGCTGCCACTTTGTAACCTCAGGAAATTTAGGTAAACAACTTCCTAAACCTCCAGTTGATTATGTTCATGGAGAATGCCCATCTTATTACAAGTCTTTACAAAAAAGAATACTGTACTAATGTTTGTTACCAAAATGACTAAAGATACATTTTTTACGTTTTCACCCTCTTAAAAAGTATCTTCTTGTAGGCCCTAAGGGCACAACTGTTAAAAGAACAAAAATCACTGAAACATACCATTCTATTTAGTTACAGAAATATGTTTTAAATTAAATTTACATGCACATCTCAGATATTCATGATTACAAACTTGTGTACAATTTTTAGTGTGCTCTTCATTCTTAATTTCATATAAATCATATACTTGGTCTTCTGTAAAAATTTATGTAAAATATTTAGATGCATAATTTAAAAGTCAAGTAATACAAGTAACATGCAGGTTATTCCTGTTCATGATCTATCCAGGTGTTTAAAAAAGTAGTAAGGGAGGGCCGGGGTATGGGGGACAAAATGAGAACCAAGACCTGTCATGTAAAGGTACAAGATACCAATGATGAATGTAACTGTACTGTATACCCAAAATAAATTCAATGAAAAAAAAAGTTGTAACAGAATGTTTATTTAAAAGAGGTACAAGTTAATTCAGTATATGCGGTCTAAATACATATGATTTCCCAAGAAAGAAAAAGTTCTAAACCTTGACACAAACTATTTTTATATTAGTAATAATTAACCAACTACATAGCAAAGAAAGAATAGATGGTTTATGAGGATATAGTACAAAGCAGTATCGAGAAGGATTTCAGGAAGCAAATAATAGTGAATAGTGAATGGTGAGTCTGTTTGGTAGATAAAGCTCTATAGACAGCCTCTATGGTTACTAGTTTCTGAATGAAAAAAACCTGTTTATTATATAAGCTAACTTTAATTCAATTTTCCATTATATGTAACACACAGTTTATAATTGATTTGGAAACTATTTGCACCTGTGGCATTTCTATTTTGTACTTTTAGATATTTTGGAATCTTTTATGATTGATAAATTTCATAAAATGAATAGAAATAACGAAGAAGAGTAGTTCCTTCACCTGATGTAAGTTTTCAATACTAGTGAAGTTGATTTACAAATAAAATATGATAAATTTTTGATATTAACCATGGAATAATTATATAAAGCTATGGATTGAGCTTCCTTAAAAAGTTTTTTAAATCTTTCAATCCAAATACTTCCTACATGCCAAAAGCTAAATTGTACAATATAAAAATATAATCATTAAGCCTTATAAAAGTTTAATTGATGAAAAAGCCAAAATATGAAACTCTTCCATCTCTTCAAAACTGAAGTATATTACAAATCCATTTTATTTCCTCGCTCCAATTTTTTTGGACCATATACCTGACACAAGATTATATGTTTATGAACATATATGAATAATTAAATTTAATGGCTTATTTTGACTTGCCGTATAGATATGTAGAATTACTTTTCAACTATTTTCCTATGATATTTAGATTTTAAAGTTAGAAAATATTATAGGGAACATTATATAGTGATAAACATAAACACTAGAAAGCAAATGCTGGAACTAAAACGTGCTTATCTACAATTTGCTTGTATCTACTTGAACTGAAAGAAACGCACTGAGTAATTTATTCACCATGCAGTTAAGATATCAGCACAGAATCAGCAATGATGACCCCTTGGTCAGGCATTTCCTGTAAGGCAGTGTCTGTGTGAATCCAGGGTCCTCATTCTGCTTAAAGGTTGCAACTACTGCAGACACTCATTAATTCTCAGGAAAGCCTGGGTCAGCGGGTCACTAATGCTGGGTAAGAGTGCACATATGATTCACAATGAAGATAACCTGTAAGTGAGACATATCATCTCTAAATAAAGTCATTATGAATTAAAAACTCAGTATCTTGCTTTCCAGAGTATTGCAAAACAAAAAAAATTGAAAGGAATAAACCAACTTCAACTTTCTCTAGGAAATAAATGTTCATTCAAGTTGTAAGTTCAATTTCTTTTGTATGCATACTCCCATTTAAAAGATGCATTAGTAAATACCTGGTAACTTTTCTCACAGAATGTCTTCAGGTCCTGTTTCAAAACTGAGTTGGACTTTTCTATCATGTACACACATTGAATCTTATATTTTTACTAATATTTCATATTTTTATTCATGCTTTTTTGCTGGTCTATCCTGACAAACTCTGTGTTTAATTGGGGTTGAGGTTCTATTTTACTTGTGCAATAATTATGGTACCTGGGGTAAAATATTGCTCTAACTCATAGCAGAATGTTAATAAATGGATAGATTATTGCAAAAAGTATTTACTACAGATTGTAAACATCAGCCAATATTAGTAAATTGTCTTTTGCCTACGATCAGCTACAACCTTATACATATTTTAATTACTATTTTATTTATGAGCAGGGTATCCCAATTGAATATTTATAAATGTGAAAATTATAAAGTTATATACGCTTTTATAGTATGTAATTAAAGTGGACTTTCCATCACATAGTATGTAAAAACAATATCTTAAAAGTTCATGCGTTAGTATTGACAATGGCATTCTGTAAAATCATTAGATCTAATTGTATTATCTTTAATGACAAAATCTACAGTTGTTACTTGGACTAAAATTTCTATATATCAAGGAGAAAATAAAACTCAAATTACTAATTACATGAGAAAAATGTTTTTGGTGTTCAATATGTTTAGGGTTGAGTGATATATAATTTCTTATAGTTTTAGTGTATTTTATATGCACAATTTGTGATCCAAAAATGTGATTTGCACACACAATATTCATTAAAACAGTTATTTTAGCTGAGGATGCAGCTCGGTGGTAAATTATTTGTCTATCATAGGCAAGGTTCTGGGTTTAGCCCTCGGTGCTAGAAAAAAAGAGAAAGACAAAAAACTACTTCTTTAAAACTAAGTGCAGTGTCTGGAATGTGGCCTGATGATAGAACAGTTACATAGTAAATGTGGAGTTGTCGGGTTTGATCTGCAGCAAGTGCTTAGGTAAAGAAATAAGCATCCAATATCAGTGTCTGGATAGCAATAAATAATTAGAATTATAATGTCTACCTAAATGATATACATGATATATATTTCATGTAAAGTGAGCATTTCAGAAATTAATTTGATTAAAAATTCTCTATATACAGAAACATGAGATTCTTTGTATTAAGTTTAAGGAGTTTATAAAAACTTGATTGTTAAAATTTAAAAAATTGAAACTACTTTCTATGTAGGTTATTCATTTGGGAACACCAATCTAAATGAGGTCAACTAAAAAATGCAATGTAAGCTCTGTTCTGTGCAAAACAGATGAATGGCAAAACAGCTTTTTTAATGTGACTACTAGTGGGATATTTTCACAGCTTGCGGCCTGACTGTGTGAATGTAATATGGAGATTACATAGAATATGAGGGAAATTAAAAATGACGAGATGATGGAAAATTAAAAGCCAGTCCAAAAAGAAAAAAAGAAACAAAAAAACAAAACAAAACAAAAAATTCAAGATTTTATCCATCTCTTCTCTTCTATCAAGAATTAAAAATAAAATAAAAATTTAACCTCATGTAAGTCACAAACAAGCACTTCTCAATCTTATCTGACCCAAGAAAAAGGGAAACATCAAGTAAGGAAATGGGTTAATATTTTAAGATGATCACGTAGATAAGTATTTTTATCAAAAGGAAATAGCATTAATATTGGAATTTTCAACAAAATCCAAGAAACACTAGAAATATGGAAGTTTTCTTTCTCTAAGAGGCAAAATACAAAAACCATCTCCTCATCAAAGATCCCAAAAGACTTGCAGATTAAATTTGGGTCAAACCGAGGATAAGCTTCACCTGACCGTATGGTTACTGACACCAGTGAAAAGGATCATAAGCAAAATTGAAACGATGCTGCCATTCTACCATGGAATAATTGTGAAAGCCAAACTCTTTTATAAATATTTTATTACTAATGTTTCCACTTCATGAAAAATCACAAATACATGTTTACATATACAGCAAAAATTTTAACTAGTAGTGGATGTTTTTACTTTTATAAGTTTAGTTTTCCTAAGATAATTGGCTATGTCTCTAAACCCCAGTCACCAGAATCAAACTGCCCCTGACACAGGAACCATGATTGTCATCAAGAGGCAAGGAAGCAAATATTCAAAGCTGCTGTACAATTTAGGCAAACAGTCATTACCAGTTGATTCTTCTAACAATAATAAAAATGTACTTAGTTCTGAGATTTTATGATTAGAACTGTTAATATTAGCCCATTTTCTACACAACATGTTTACTGTTCCTAAGCAACTGATAAGTCATTTCATTGGTTACTAGATTATTAGTGTATATATATACACATATTTAAAAAATTATTTTTCAGCATGGTAGCATGGGCCTGTAATTCCAAGACTCAGGAGGCTAAGGCAGAAGGAATGCCTTGAGTTAGAGGCCTGCCTGCCTTACAGCATGAGAACTTGTCTCAAAAACACTCATACATAAGCAAACAAAATAAAAACTATTTATCTTCATTTACTTCATATAATTTGAGTATAACAAAAATGAAATGTACATTTAAATAGTAGCAGTATTAGTAGGATGACAGGAGTCTGGAACCTTTATCTGAAAGCTCTTTATAAATATCTCTATGAATCAATATGAATCAAGAATCATCATACAGTTTACATGCATTGGAAGATAAAAGAAATGACAAGGCTTAAATTCATCTTTTAAAAAATACTCTTTATTATGAACAAATTAATCTTTATAATCTAGGCACTGTGGCATCCCTCAGGAGGCTGAGGCAGCAGGACTGTAATTTGGGGCCAGCCTGGACTACCTAGGGAGAACTTGCATAAAAAATGCAAAAGAAAAAGTCTTTACAATTATACATACAATGGGAATGAAATGGGTGTTTGAAAAGATATTTTCTGAGTTAGAAATAAAACCTGATATTTCTGAGAGAAACACATTCAACTACCAGGAGATTTAATTTCAATAAAATGAATAAAATCGTTTTGTTTAATAACATAACAAGATGTGTTGAAAAATGCTGGAAAAGGGTAAAACATAAAAAAAGCATGTGATTAAAATATTTCTGTAAATTAGTATGTATATACACAGATATGATTCAATGCAAAGAGGGACCAGTTATTTAAAGAACTTACTTTTGTTTTGTTTTGTTTTGATTTGTTTTGTTTGTTTTTAAGACAGGGTCTCACCATGTAGCAAATATTGACCTGGAACTCACTATGTAGTCCAGGCTGGTCTCAAACTCACAGGGATCCTCCTGCCTCAGCCTCCTGAGTGCTGGGATTACAGGCGTGTGCCACCACAACTGGCTAGGAACTTACGTTTTAATAGGTGAATAAATAACACATTACGGTAAGATGTATTGATTGAAAAATGATAAAATTACTTAACTGCACTAAATAGTAGTTTCCCATTTTTATTTCTCAAACCAAATAAAATTATTCTACATAATCTTTACTTCAATGGCTACACAAATTTAAAGTTTCATAAATAAGATGGTAAATAAAATACATTTTATCCTACACTTTACTCTTCCGACAATTTGTAAAACTTTGTAATCCATGTAAACTGTCTTTAAAACATAATGGCATAGTCATTTACTAGCAAAAGTCCTTAATAATATATGTTAATGTTGTAGTATAAGATTACAGTTAAAATAAGGCAAGATTTTTGGCACTCTTTATGTATTTAATTTTATAGTCTGTTACTTTCCCTAAAATTGCATATCTCATACTGTTTCCCCAGGAAGTACATGGTAATGATACATATATTCCTGTAAGTTTTTGTCACAACTTTACCCATTAAATTATAAAAGGAAAAACTGCCATATAAATTCTACAGTAGTTCAATTTATTAGGTAATATTTCGGATGTTACATGCACATCTCTGTTTTATGAAAAGTTCTGTTAAATTTACTGCCCTTTCTTGTACTAAATCAGTTCTATGGCTTCTAAAGTTAAGTAGTTGGGTACTTTTGGCATTGTACTTTTACATATTTCTTAGTGCAAATCAATATAGCACTTCTAAATTTTTAGCAATGATTAATTCCCAGTCACTAATCTTGCCATCATTCTTAATTGCTGGGCACTTTTGTGAGGATGACAAATCATTAGGATTCAGCACACATTGAAGAAATGCCTTAAAACATTTTGTAATTGCACAAATTATTACTGCACATCTCTTGTACTCTTGATGTTTGAGACATTCCACTGACCTATAACTGAGGATAAAGGAGGAAAACATATTCTGTGCATGGTTTTGACCTTTACAGCTGCTACAAGAAATGCTGTTATTGAACCAATATTTGAGTATATTACATAAATTATTTATGTGCTTAATTTATAAACACAAAGAACTTTCAAGAAAATTGTTATTTTCCAGTTTCTCGGTGAAAACAGCACATGGGAATATTTCAAGCGCAGCATGATTCAATTTTGACAAAATTGTTAAAAATAAATTATGGGTAAGTACTTTACTTTCAACAAAACAGTTCACAAAGATGAATAAGTTACACTTGGCATTTCTCACCATGATAGAGTGAGAGCAAGAAAGAGAAGAGATAGAGGAAAAGGAAGAAATGTCACAGCGTAATGTGTATCCCTGTATGATCAAAGTACACTGTGATGGGGAGAGAACGCTGTTACAGCTTTAGCTTGCAGGCTTGGATTTCATGGTCTACCAGTACAATATAATAAACAAAACATGTCTTGGAGGGAGGCAAAGGTTGTCAAGCTTTACGTTTTTAAGTAAGAATACAAAAAAATCCCAATTACTTTTTATCACTTAAATTGCAAAAGTCATTTAAATTGAAAAAGCGTAAAACAATTATTATAACAATTAGAATACAGTTAAATGGAAAATACTGTTTATTTCCATTTTTTAACTAATGTGTCTCAAATAAAATTAAAATAATGTTTTTTTCTTTTTCTTTTCACAAATAAATGACATTTTACAACTAAAGATGATCCAAATCCAATACTTAGCTGTGACAGTTTAGGCAAAGTAACTGCAAAGTATATGTTTCAGATTACTCATTATTAAAATGACAATAATAATTACTGTGTATATGTATATTCTGCAAATGAAATCAGCATATGTAAACTTTTAAAGCAGTTTCTGGGTGTGTAAAATGTTTTAAGCAATTCTATATAATATTTTATTGTTCTTAGACACAATTTAATATAATCTTTAAAACCTTGACCAAGTAATGATTCAGATAAGCTTAAGAAGCTAAACATCAAAGCATATGTGATATAGTTAAGTTCAAATCTGCTGCAGTCAAGTTCCCAATCATATTGACAGGCTGGACACAAGAAAAATAATTGATAACAGAATGCACACACTAGTATGTTTCTGGAAGTGGAAAGGGAATACATTTACATTCCCTCCTTCTTACCCTGCCTGCCTCTTGCCTGCCTTGCCATGAACTGTTTCTATCTTGTCATGCTCCTTTGCCTTGGAGACAGCTAACTATAGACTGAAGCCTCTAAAACTGACAGCCAAAATAACCCCTTCTTCTTTAAATTGTAGGAGTTGGGTATTGTGTCTCAATGACAAGAGAGTATGACACTTCTTCCGTCACCAGTGGTATCAAAAACTTCCTATGCTGGGGGAGAACTTATCAGTGAAAGAGTATGGAGAAATCAAGGCAGCACCTCAGGCCACACTTCCCCAAATTCTTTTACAATAGCAGTTGGTACAAAGTACACACAGGGTAATACTCAAAGAGAAAGACACACTGGAAGGGGACAAAAGGAGGAAGATGAGCAGGTGACCCACCAAATCTTCAGATCAGGTATCAAAGCTTTTCCAACATCAGGCCATGACAGAAGCCAAACTGGGAAGGCAGATAGCTAGCAGAACCCCAGCCAAGGTACTCTGGAAGTCCCTGATCTGAGACCCAACGTCAGAAAATTATTCCTACTTCCAACAGCTATTGCAGAAGCCCTGGGTTCCAACAGCCTACAACATTTAGACAGGCTCCATAGGCACTGGGGACCCTATCACCACCCAACTGGATTGATTCCAACTCAAAGGACACTGAGAGATATCATCTGGAAGCTAAAAACGTTTTTCCAACTGGCTCATATCCTACCCAGCACCCCTCCCCCTTCCCCATAATTCAAAATTTCAACATACCTACTTTTGTTTCTGTTGTAATATCTAGAAAAATGTACCAATAAACTTAATGAAAAAAATACCTAGTTTTTGCCTTTTGCCTCGAGACTGAGGATGCCCAGTCTTTGGTTCTCCCTTGTTTTCCTCTCCCTTATAAAGGGCACAAGGAAGCTATCTGTCTTTGTTGTTCAGAAACATCATCAATTTATCACAGCACAGATTAAGAAGAAACCAGAAAGTTTATTCCTCCTAGTTGTTTTTTATTTTTTTCTCTCCTACTTTATTTGTTGTTTTAATTTGTCTTCTACCCATTATCTCTCAAGCCATTTTATGAACAGCCATCTGGAACTTGAGTCTCCAGTAAAAAACAAAACAATCCAAGTAATAAAAGGAGCAAAAACAGACAAATGTGACTACATGAAAATATTTTTGAAATCTATATAAAATATAAAGAGACATCAGAATTGAGATAACCTACAGAATGGGGGAAATATATTCATCAAGAAATTAATAAGAATCCAAAGTACTCAGTAGGAAACAAAGAAAGGCAGGACCAAATAATTGGGTTCAAAATGGGCAATAGATCTGCATAGATATTTCTTAAAAGAAGATACATAAGTGGCCAGCATGAAAAAAAAATACAACAACAATCTTCATCATCACTATTAAAGAAAAGCCAATCAAAGCCACAGGAGATGTCACTTTACCACAATGAATACAGCCATGATCAAAAAGACTAAAGATACTGGCAAAGATGTAAAGAGAGAAACTTTACAAACTTCATATAGCAATTAGGAAAAGCTGTATAGAAACTTCTCAAAAAATTAAAACTAGAAATAAAATGTGGAAGAGAAATCTCACTGATAAGTATATATCCAAAAGAAATGAAATCAATGCTTCAAACTGACATGTGCACTTCTATGTTTAATGGAGCACTATTCACAATAGTCAAGAAATGGAAACAACTTAAGAATCCATCAGTTGGTAAGTGGATAAAGAGAATGTGATGTTCATATACAATGGAATACTATTTGGCAGTGAAAATAATACATTTCTGTCATTTTTAGTAAAAGGTTAGGACTGGAAATCATGTTCAGTGAAATAAGTCAGGCACAGAAAAACAAGTACAGCATTATCTTCTTTAGGTGAGATCTAAAACAGTTAATCACGCAAAAGTTGAACAAAGCATGGTGATTATAAAAAATTAGGCAGAATAAGGGAGATGGAGAAATGGGGAGAAGTAGATCAATAGTTGCAAATTTACAGTGAGATCAAAGTAAGAAGTTATAGTAGGCTACTGAACAGTAGGACACATACAGATTATAATTAGGGACTGAATATTAAAACCTAGATGAAATAATTGTGAATGTTTTCACCATGGAAAATGATAAAAATATGTGAGGGTGGCTACAGGTTAATACTGCTTTAAACAAATAAGCAGAAAGATAAATATTGACTTGCAGCAGATAGAAATAATACTAAACCGACACCTCTTCTTTGTTTTTTCTTCCTGAGCAAAAAATATGTCTCTAAAATAGTAATGATGTTTTCCAAGAAGATTTTGTATATATGCTATATTTATGTAGCATAAATACACACAAAATATTACTTTGTGTGTTTTAAAAGTTTTTCACATATTCTGTAGTATTTTAGAGTCACTTTTGAAATAATATCATATTACTTCACTGTATATATATATATGACTGTGGAACTAAATAACAGTTTATCTGTTCTCTAAGTAGGATATTTAGGTTTATTCTACTTCCCTGGTGTTATGCACAGTGTGATAAAAAACAATAAAAAGTTAAACATTCAATGATTCCACAGATCAGATATAAGCCAGAAAATTGCTGATATATGATGGAGAATGAATCTTCAATTTCCAGGACATAAATATATATGACTGTGGAACTAAATAACAGTTTATCTGTTCTCTAAGTAGGATATTTAGGTTTATTCTACTTCCCTGGTGTTATGCACAGTGTGATAAAAAACAATAAAAAGTTAAACATTCAATGATTCCACAGATCAGATATAAGCCAGAAAATTGCTGATATATGATGGAGAATGAATCTTCAATTTCCAGGACATAATACATTGTGGGCTTTATATTCCCATTAGTCATGTATAACAGGGCCAGATTTCTGATAACCCTTTTGCACATTTAACGCCTTTAGACCTAGATTTTTTTCCCAAACTCTATTATATAAATGGTATCACTGTTAAATGTGATTGCTGGTGATATAATCTTTGGTCATTTTTTTCAGGGATCTGCTGACATTTTTTAGTGATATTCTATAACACTCATTTTCTTTTATTATTGAAGTATAATTTTTATGTATTCAGCATCTCAGTCATTTTACAATAACATGGGTTGTTTTTATACTCTACAAGTCATCTTTCCTTGGATTTTATCATTTTCATCACATCAATAAAGTTTTTTAATTTTATGAAATTAAATTTAATAATAATTATTGGATTTATTTATCATGTTTATCCTTTCTTTACTGGAACAAAAAAAAACTTCTAATGTTCTTGGTTCAAAATTTAGTTAAATATACAAAGTCTTTCGCTTATATGAGAAGGGAATTTTTCCTTTTTTTCCATCCAGATAGCCAAATATCTTAGAATTATGAACTGAATGACTGTCTTAGAATGTTACAAGTTCATGTAGCTTCAAATTAGAATTAATATCTACTATAATATCATACCTCTGTGAATGTAAAATATCTTGTACCTGCTTTATGATACGTAGTAGTGACCGTGCTTTATCAGAGCTATATTTAATGATATTACTCTAGAATGTTCTCTTTCAAGATGATGATTAAGATGCTAATAAAAAATATGGTGCCAGGTAACACAACAGCAACAGAACTTTGCTGTTTTCTGGATATTATTCTTTTCTTTGTTTTATTTTGGGGGGTTTTATGGAATGTGCTGAATGTCTGTAATTTTGTTCAGATGACTGCAGAACCTGGAAAAGCTGTTGCTGCTATTGATGCATTACATACTGCTATTATTAGTCTTTTTATATAAATATCTATATATCTATATCTATATAGATATAGATATATAGATATGTATATACACACATACATATATATATAAATTGAATTTTGGGAAACTTTAACGGTGCTGTCAACTGGAAAAAGTTATCACAATTTACTGTGCTGAGTTGGCATTGTACAGAAACGGACAGCCATATTGGTCTAGAAATGTTAAATTTTTAAATTTTTATTTATTTATTTGTTTTTTCCTATTTGAACAGAGGAAACACATTGTTACTAAATATGTAAGGTCATATCTACTTGGGTTTGATTACAGAAACTAATAAAGTATTCTCTAAATAATGAAAAAAAGAATAAGACCACAAGAGCAAGAAGCAATTTAAATATGTTCAGGAACCATTTCCATCTTCAGAATTAAGGATTATTTTAATCTTACATCATTGCCTTTTCTATTTTACTTTCCTTTTAGTTTTATTTTTGGACTCCCTATTTTTAATGTTCATACAGAGATTTCTTTAACTGAAATACCGAACAGTTTCTCTGGTATGAAAAACTGTAATAGTACACAGGATCCTAATGGGATAATTAATAATGTGAAATAGGAAGTAAAGGGCTAAAGGTGTAGGGAAAGTGGGAAGGGTGGGGGAAAGGTAATAAGGGAGAGGAAAAAATATGAGAAATTGAAAAAATGGAAATAAAGTGTTTCTATATGGGGAGGGGAGGAGGTGAAGGGAGGGCAGGGACAAGGGGAAAAAATGAGAATCAAGACCTATTATGTAAAGGTACAGGATCCCAATGATGAATGTAACTGCATTGTATACCTAGATTGTACCAATAAACTCAATTAAAAAAATTCCCTTATCTTATTTCCTGCCCCAAAACAATGTGTGTTATTAATGGAAGTTTACATTTAAAAAGAGATTTTAGTTTCAGAAGTTCATTTTCACTGAAAAACATTTTGAGATTTCATTTGGGGTCACACTAGATTTTTGGTTTTTTGAGTACCAAAAAGACCTTTTATTCATTGTATTTTCCCAGGGAAAGGAAAAGGGAAGGAAGAGTCTGCATACATGTTACAAAATGCTTAGAAAAGTAAGTTACTGGTCGGGACAGCAAAATGGCCCATCAAAGAGACACACCAGTGATGGGGTCACCAAGGCCCAAGGGGTCTTGGTTCTGGGCAGTTCAGGAATGACGTGAAGGATCCAAGGAAGAACAGAGAGGTACATACTTCCTACCCCACCATCCCTTCCTGTAAATTCAAGATTTCACACAAATCTTTGGAATCTAGCACTAAATATGGAGTTACATTGATCTGTCTCTCTTTAAACAATCTTGAGGCCATTTGACCTCATTTGGCCTCACTTGAGGCCATTTCCCCTCCCTCTCCCCTTCCTCCCTCCCGCTCCCTCCTCCCTTCCCCTTCCCTCCCCTTTTCTCGATGTGCTAAATCCCTGGCCCTCTGACACATTTCTTGACAAAGTTTTTGAGTGATGAATATACATTCATACTCCCTTTCCTGTCTTCAGACCCCACATTCCCATAGAAGGCTCCCACTTGCTTCTCTCTAGCACTACAAATTGAGAAAGTTTAATCCATCAAAACAGCAGATGTTTGGCATGAATTGATCAAAATAACAGTCTTGACTCAGGAGGTTAAGAAAAAGGGATAGGAACTCCTTGTTCCTTCAGGATTTTCGGATAAGTTATTTAAGAGTTATAGAGAGTGTTCGCTTCGGCAGCACATGTATTAAAATTGGAAGAGTTGCAGAGATTCTCCAAGAATTAAATAGGTGTGCATGTAGGTTTCCTTTAAGGGAATAAAAAGGTTAGGAGTCAGGTTTTTAAGACAGATTTAGTCCCAAATTGGAAACAGGAAAAAGGACTACAAAACATGATGGTTCAAGATCCCCACTTCAAAAAGAGTCTCCCCGAATTTATTTTTCAGATCTGCTTTCCTGGTGCAGAACTTTTTGTCAAACATACTTTGGCTATTTTTCTCTCAACGCAAAAAGAATTTTGTAAACAATAAAATCCTAAAAGAAAAGACCAAAACATTACATTTAGACAAACTAGGCCACCTGGCAATCACCAACTACAGTAAAATCCTACAAATCCCAGACAAATAAGAGAGGCTCAGCATGTGAGGGAGGCAGGGATCCAAAATCAGACTACCCAATGCATTCGATTGCATTTGTCCTGTTTCAACACAGTGATGTAGGTCTGCAGTGATCTCTCAGCATGTAAACGAAAATCCCCTTTTCTCTTTTAGCTACCAAAGTGCTAACCATCACTACTGTAGCACAGAAGGACACTGGCTCCTGGTACAACAGAGAGGCCTTCTCTTATGGGTTTCCCTGAGAGCCAAGAATGTTGAATGGTTCAGAATTTTAGTCCTTGTTTTTGATAGCCATTCCTGCACATCACAGTATGGACACAAGAGTATTGGTTCTTAAAACTTGGCCTTACAAATTCACTTTTTAAAAATGCATTACATCCTGTTGTGCATTATAGAGTTAGGCTTATCTAGCAAAGGATGGATCAGATATGTAAAATAAGCTCTATGCCCTAGAATTAGACAACCAACAAATTGCCTAACCCCAGCTCCCTCTCTGGGTCTTTCACCTAGTTCAGCCTCTCCTGATTTCTTTGGGACCATTTCCTGCTTCTACTTATTTACAATTCTCCAGTAAAAGATCAAGTGTAGTCTATGAAACATTTCAAGGTGGACGGTGTGTGAGGAGCACCGTGGCAGAAGACTCAGCTCTAATTGGCAGAGTTGAGGTAGTTCACACTGATAAGCTATGCACTCCAAATGTTTTCTTTTTCCAGTGATAAAAACAAAAAGTATTCCTGCTGTTCAGACCTGAAGCTGCTGCCAACTTATCCTCGAGACTACTCATGTACCTGGGAATGCAGTGCACAAATGAGAGCCTTAGATTAAAATATACAAGAATATAAAGCCAGAATATTTATATTATAGTTTTCAAAAGTTAGGATGCACATGATATGTCATTCATGCACAGTACAGTTGGCACACTGGAGAAAGCGGGACAAAAGGTGCAGTTGTCCAAAGTTGTGAACAAATAAATAAATTCACACTAGCCCAGAAAGGGGTGGGAGTGAGCTATGAACATCAGGGCTGCAGCTGTTCTCCCGACCCTGCTTTTTGCCTGTCATCAAAATCCTTTGCTTGGAATAGTTTCCAGCACCACATCCCAAGGTTGGAGTATAAGGGGAAAACATATACTAAAAAACCCAGATTCCTTCCCACAGAATGTAGTAGCTTGTGGATTGAGCTCATTAATGGGGTTTCATGCTTAATTGCTTCACCCTGGCAAGGGAAATATTATTACTATAGTTCCGTCTTTGAAAGGAAACCAACTTTTCTAACTTTTCTGGGGTAAAGCCTCAGATAAAGCATGCAGGTGTTAGGATGATTCCCCCCAAAGCCATCACTTTCACTTGGATAGAGCATGGTTGGAGTCCCTTTGCCTCAACTCTGAGGGAAGATGGGTGATGTTGAGAACCCTGGGCTGAGGAACATGGCAGTGCCAGCTACTTCACACACCCTGTCCTATCCCCACTGTATCCACTCCCTTGACTGATACCCGTTTCTTGAAACTTTCTGATAGCATGAATACTCCCTCCCATTATGCTCAATGTTGGGCTTCCCGAAGCAGGGCAAGGCTGTTGATCTCTTCTTCCTCCCTTAAGTAGACTGGATTTCCCTGGTGAGCTGGGAGCTTGCAGGGCCTTTAGTGGACATGAGGCCATCATAAAGTTAATGCTTTAGCAGAAGTGGTACTTCTCACGCTGGGGTGGCAGCTTTCACTCCTTGACTAGACCAGTGGTAGCATCTGCCTCCTTTGGATCTGGGCCTCTGTGTGTTCTTCCCTGTGGGCCACCTCTTCCTTCCAGTACAGAACACCCCACCAGGACTGGTGACGCTATCCTTGCCAAGCCCTTTCCAGGTTCTTCAAGGTGAACTCCACTGCCTCAACCTCCAGAAATCCTCCATGAGCAACTTACTCTGGTGCACAAAGGTGGGAGAGTTCACCTTCTCTCCTGCCTCAGTACAGCCAACTGCATGCAGTCTGCTGGTTGGACCCCGAGCCCATGGTCGTCAGCTGAGCCTATTGCCCTGGGTCCCTGGTCATGCAGCCATTGGCCCCAGTGAAGTCCAGAGGACAATGGATTTCATTATTGTATGAAATCATGCATCATATTTCAAAGCATTTTCTACCAATGAACATACGTTGCCATTATTTAGATCCTCAAGCCTTTAATGGCAATAATAATAATAATAATAATAATAATTAATGTAGCAATTTTAAATAATCTTTAATTTTCTTACTAGGTGATGTCATATTTAACAGTCAAAATAGTAGCTTTCCCTTTGAAATTAAAGTTTCCTTGCATGGAGCCTTTAGAGTAACAATTTGTTCTTCTGTGGTATCTAATTTCAGCGATATGAGTGAGGTCTTTTTTTCTTTTTTCTTGGTACATGGGGATCGAACCTAGGACCTTGCGCTTGTGAGGCAAGTGATGGTACCGCTGAGCTAAATATACAGCCCGCAAGTGAAAGTCTTCAATGGAATTAAATTGTATGTAAATTCTATTCAGTGGGATAGATTGCATGTAAATTCTCTTAGGCTTTCTGTCATCAATTACACCATCTGCAACAACATGCTTTTGCTCTTTTCAGTCCTTTTAAGTAATTATATTTAGTCACCAGGCAAATCAATATGTTTAATTCTGTCTTCAACAGAAACACAGTTCCCAAAATATAACAATTCTTACTTTAAAGAAAATATAATCTAATTTTTTATTAATTATATTTGCCATAAGTTATCAATAGATCTACTTTATCAGAGTAAGTGTGTAGCTTTGGTGGCTATGGTGACACACCTATAATCTCAGCTATGCAGGAGACTGAAGCAGGATAATCTCAAATTCACAGCAAGTCTATGTGAATTAGGAAGATCCTATCTCAAAATAATTTCCTTTAAATAAAAAGGAACAGGGCTGGGGATTTAGCTCAGCAGCACCACGCTTGCCTTGCAAGTGCAAGGTCCTGAGTTCAATCCCTGGTACAAAAGAAATTAAAAAGGAAAAGAAAGAGGATATAGCTCAGTGGTACAAGATTGCCTAGTATGCATAAAGCCTTGGGTTCAAATCCTAGCACCACAAAAAGGTAATTCTTGCTTGCTAATAGTAGTTATTATCAATACATGTTAAATTCTTCCCATTTCTTTACATTTTAATGTTCTCATATAAAATAATTCAGGGAATATTTTGCTTTCTGTGTCTGATTTACTTCAGTTGACATTCTGGTCCCAAGATCCATCTAATTTCCTGTAAATGACATGAATTCATTCTTCTCTATGGCTAAAACAATTTCATTATGTACATATTTATGCCACCTTATTTCATTCGTCTACTGAACAGCATCTCTGTTTGCAAAGCTTAGCTATTGAGAATTGAGCTGCTATAAAGGCATGTATGCATGTATCACCACAGCATGATATCTTTAACCCTTTCAAGAATATAGCCAGGAGATGTATACTCCGTCACACTGAATTTCTAGCTTTAATTTTTTGAGCAGATATACACCAATACCATATTTGAAAATCTTCCATTTTTCATATCAACTTGAGATAATGTGTATGCTTCTGGTCAATTGATTTTTTTTCTAAAATGTTTCAACTATACTTTTACAGAATTCCAACTACGTTTCTATTTATTATTTTCATACAGTGATATCTCTTGTTTTTAAGCAGTTTGTCCTTTATAAAAATCTATCATAAATACTGACAGCTTTCTGTGGTCCTACCAAAATCCAGTGATATCATCAAAGCATTTTGCTTTGTTCCTATTCATAAGATTGGGTGGTGCTTTACACATCTTTACCAATGGACTTTGTATGTCAGGCATTATAGCAATTAGAAATTCTTGTGCTAAATTTCATACATTATCTTATCTTGATCTTTGCAAATAAAACTGTCAGAAGTTTCAAAGTGTTACACTTAATTGTATTTTCTCAAAACTAAGTCTGGGGCAATGTTTACATATTTCATACACGTTTTATCAAGTTGCTTTATTTTTGTCCTGCCTATTTTGAATCCAAAGGTAAAAATGATATAGAATATTAACAGGAACAAAATTCATATGATTTTTGAATGAATGTAGAAAAAGAATTTGATATAATTCAACATTTCTTCATGAGGAAAATGATCAATAACTTAAATTTAGAAGGAGCATATATCAACACAATAAAGATCATATATACCAATTCTATAGCTAAGCTCACACTGAGAGGGAAAATTTGAAAACTTTTTCAAATACAGAAATTATCTAAAATCTTTTCTACAAGATACAATTGACACAATCCAGGACAAAAAAAGAATGACCATTTTCTAAATACAGTGTAAAAGCTCTTCTCTTAATATTAATTTTCTTGTGGATTTAATGAAAATTCAAACAAATGTCTACAATTAAGTGAATTTTCAGTAAAGAGTTATGTAGTACCTCTAAAATATATTTAGCCCCTACTGTTTTTTCTGCAATAATTGTAAGCATATCATATGAGTAATTTAATTCTTTAAAACAATACCTTGCTGTTCTGGGGATTTAGCCCAGTAGTTCTGCTGCCTGCCTCATAAGCAAAAGGTACCAATAAATAAATAAATAAAGAAAGAAAGAAAGAAAGAAAGCCTTGCTGAAAGACATCTATTGCAAAATATAAACTACAAAGAACAGTACTTTCACATGCCTATATATTCTACCTGAACTATAACTCATTATCCTATTTATTTAGGAGATAACATAGACATCTTATATACAATGGAAATATGGGGCAATTCTTTGCCTCTTATAATAATTAAAATTGCTCAAAGACACATATAAATGTGAAAAACTATCAAACCTTATAGATTTTACAGGATTTGATAACGCCCATGGGGAAAAACTTTGACCTTCTGTGCTGACTCTTGAATTGCTGCACATTTGTGTGGCTGAACCGAGTGTCAGGAGTTTTTTATAAAAAGTTGTTACAGAGCTCTACTATGATAATAAATGTTGTAGAGGACTCTGGACCTCCCTCTCCCTCAACTTGTCAGGCACTGTGTTCAGTAATTTCTTTATACTTTACATAGATTATAGCTATCAAAATATGTTTGAAATGTGATGATTTCAAATACTTTTTGCTGTTTCACTTTCTGTTTCTAGATGATGCTTTGTTCTTCTTGGGCATGTCACTTTATCTCTGCTTGTATTGCATTTAGTTTGGCAGTGTTTTGATATATAATCCAATAGTTTTTGAATCTCATTAATATAACTATTTTCTTTTTCAATTGTGTGCTTCACTCAAACTCTAGTCTGAAAGGAACTTTCAAAGCAAGGCCGTTCCCATAGTACTGACAAAATTTATGGTGTATTAGATAAGACTGCTTGGAACATTCATTCAGGCTTTACATTTTCCTGTTTTATAAAATCTAGTCATACTGTATGTTTCACAAAATATTAGCACCAGTACTATCTAAACTGGCTAATACTGACCAGAATATATGCACACTTGATTTGAAAGGTGGACAATAATGTCCTCCATTATTCATCTGAATTTTTTTGTACACCTATGACTGTAAGCTTAGTAACAGATCAGAAAAGAACTACAGTTACCAAATATAATTTAATTGCTATGATTTTGAGAGCATGGTATTGATTTTGTCATATAGTTCTCATTGACATATTAAAACAGAAAAAATTACTGTATTTTTAAAAAGTAAATTTGTCAGTGAATGTTTTTACTGCTTGAGTGTCATTTTGATTCTAGAAGTATAATTAAATTTATTTTATAAATTAAAAATCACATGTAAATTTATATAGATATAATTAAAGGCAATATGATATCTAATGAATTTACTTTAGTGAGTAGTAAGGAAGGTCATATGCATATTCCTACACACATATTCTTTGTGTAAAATAAAGGAAAATGAAGATAAGTCTTCAGAAAAATTACCAACAGAGTATGTAATTAAGAAATCATAATTTTTGAAGGATCACTAATAGCTGAAAATACAGAAAAATATTGTACTTAATAATTGTGCAATTTTAATAGTAAGTGTTGATAAATTAAGAAAACTACTTCTAAAGGAATTTTGTGATTGATTATTTACAAGCTTTGGGAGGTTATGTGATACCAAAGTGTAGTCACTCATTTTGAAATCCATGCATTAAGCTCAAATGAAACATTAGAAAGTTATTTTGAGAGCATAGTAGCAAGGTAACACAAAATGGAGGAATAGAACAGAGAATAATGGAGCAGTCACTCAAGTAAACAGTGAAAAAGAAGAGAAGCACCTGAAGGATAAAGAATTCTAAATAGTCAAAATAATAAAATGATATTTATGAACATAAGAATGTGTAAAATTAAATCAGAAATGAAAGTAAAAGAGGTTTCTAATGGAAAAAAAATACATTGATGAAATCTCAAAAAGAAATGTATAATGTAATGTTATTAAATTTGGAAATATGCTATGAACTACCTTAAGTGTTACAAATTTTATGTATTTAAACTCACAAGATCCCTGAAACTTATACATTACTGTTACCTATATATGGGTAAACGAAGTTTAGAAACATCTGTCATGTCCAAGATCACAAGATTCCAAGGTAAGTCTGTGTCCATGATTTTTATCAAATTTAGCCATACACTTTATAGAAAAATCACATCTTTAAGTGAAATAAATAAGCCACACATGTATAAACACAGAATAGTTTCTCTGGTACGAAAAACTATAATGATACATAAGATCCTAATGATATAATTGACAATGTGAAATAGGAAGAAAAGGGTTAAAGGTGTAGGGGAAATGGGAAAGGTAATAAGAGAAAAGGAAAAAAAATGAGAAAATGAAAAAATGGAGATAAAGTATGTGTAAACAGGGAAGGAAGGAGGGCATGAAGAGAAGGCAGGAATAAGGGGAAAAAATGAGTACCGAGAGCTGTCATGTAAAGGTACAAGATCCCAATGATGAATGTAACTGTACTGCATACCTAAAGTGTACCAATAAACTCAATGAGGAAAAAAAAAATAGCCACACAAGTTAAAGAAACTGCCAGGGGAAACGCAGAAAGTACAAGAGACTGCAGATAAAAAGAAAGAAATCTAAAAACTAAAAGAAAAAAAGATAAAGATAGCTTCCTTAGTACTCTCTAGCTTTTTGACAAAAAAGTACATACTTTATTTTAAAAGCCTCAGATTTGGTTATCTTCTGGATCTTGGAAACATCTGAATGAACTGGTTCAAAAGTGTAGTATGAGCAGATACAACAGTGAAGGGGAACAGATGCATACAGACTAGCCTGCAGGTTCCAATCTCCACTCGAAGGGAATGGAGTTGCTTAGCCTCTTTTAATGTGACTTCATTAGCATGAAGAGAATAATACCTAAACTTACCAAAACTGGTATGTGTATTAAGATAATATATATAACACTAAGCAAAATAAGTTACAGCACATAATAGATTATTTTATGCCCCAAGACATGAAATCTTCAACATAATGGTATGAAAAAATCACATGTATGTATGAATTTATGAAACATCAGAAATACAATGTGAGTGTATTATTTTTACATCTATTACAGATATTCATGATTGAATATGTATAAAATTCAAACAGTTTTATACTATTTTGTGACACATCTACATGAAAATTATTTTCTCCACTTCATAAATTAGAATTTTTTTTTTTTTTTTTTTTGGTACCAGGGATAGAACTGTGGTCCTTGCACTTGCAAGGCAGGAAGCAGAACCACTGAGCTAAATCCCCAGCTCATAAATTCTTAATGTCAATGAGATTAGGTGTTCCACTTATAATCTCACAGTGTAAGAAAAAGGATTTAAATACACATTTACTAGGATCTTTTCTTTCTTCCATTCTTCTTTTTTGGCCCATTTAGTTCACATTAAAAAAAGTGGCATAACATCTGGAGTGGTGGCACACACATGTATAGTTGACAATGGGAAAGTTAAGCCAAGAGGATGGCCTGGAGTTCAATGTCAGACTGAACTACATAGAAAGGTCACGTCTCAAAAAAATCATCAATACTTAATCACTGAAGAAAAGCCTATTGTTAAATGTAGATAGATTCTAGTCAAGAGGGACTAGGAAGAGATTTTTTTAAATACCCATAAACTGCCCTCCCAGAGCCGCCATCGCTCCAGTGCCAGGAAGGTAGCTGTGCGGGTGCCCCTGAACCCCCATAACTCTCCTTCCCCCCACACAATGTCAGACCTTCTGCTTGTGCCAGTGTTTGGACCCACTCTGCAGAGGCAGCGGTTGTCATAAAGGGTAATTTTCTGAGTTCCCAACTTTGAACATCTTTAAAGAAAGGGCATGGGAAACCCGTAGTAGAACGGTGTGGAGTTCAACCATTCAGAAAGTTGGGGAACTCAATCTGGGCCTTGCAGCCTGAGGTCAGTCTGTGTCATGGGGTTCAGCCATCAGCCTAACTGAGATCAAGGGTCTGGTGTCCTAGCTCTGTCTGAGCCATTAAATGGTAAATATACTATAATGAAAAGTTTGTTCACTGCATACATGTTCTGGACAGCTTCTTGATTTCAATTTAATTCAAATGGTTTAAGAGTGATAGACTAGTGACTACCACAGGTGGTCAGTTTCCAAGTTGTGCTTGATCATAATGTGTTGCTGATTGTATCAGTTGGGATAAAGGATTGTGGCTGATTTGATGAGCTGTTTTCTCTGATGTTATGAAGATGAATGTCTGTGGGTCATTAGAGACCCAGAAGCTAGGGCACAACTATCCAAGGACAGCCAAACAACAAAAATAAAAGACAGACTTCCAGTTCACCAATGGCAAACAATAGGGCAAATGAGGATGAAAAGGCCGATAGTGAACCACCAGGACACCTGAACTCAAAGCACAGGAATTAAGAAAACAGATCAATCAGGCTCTAGAAAAATTCAAAAGAGAAATAATTTCCCAGATAACCATAGAGATGGTGAGCAAAATGAAAGTGTGATTTGAGACTCTAGAGCAGAAATTGACAAAAAAATAGATGAGCTCAGGACCATGATAGAAGCCATGAAGGCCCAGCATAAGAAAGAAATGGAAACAACAAATGCCCAACATAAGAGAGAAATGGAATCCATAAAACAGATTCAACAGATATCCAGGAGATTAAACACCCCATTGAAAGTATATGCAACAGAATAAAATAATGCGAAGATAGAATCTCAGATGTAGAAGATAAAATTGCAGTCCGTGATGGTTTAAAGAGAGGTCTCTTAAAAACAATAGGGGATCATGAGAAATTGATCCAACAACTCCTAGATGATGCAAAGAAGAATAACATAAGACTGATAGGAATCCATGAAGGAGCAGGAGAAAATACAAATGACTTAAAAAAGCTGTTCACAGAATTAATGACAGAAAACTTCCCAAACAGAAGGGAAGAATTTGACATTCAGATAAGTGAGGCATATAGGACCCCAACTAGCCACAATAAAAAAAAAAAAATTTACACCTAGACAAATAATAATCAAGATCCCAGAAACCCAACAGAAGAACAAAATACTACAAGCAGTAAGAGAAAAGAAATAAATCACATGCAAAGGAAAGCCCATCAGAATCACAGCAGACTTTTCAACACAAACCCTTAGGGAAAGGAGAGCCTGGAGTGAAATATTTCAAGTACTAAAAGAGAACAACCTCCAACCTAGACTGATGTATCCAGCAAAACTCTCTTTCAAAATGGATGGGGAAATAAGACACTTCCACAACAAAGAACACCTGAGAAACTACATGAATACCAAACCAGCACTACAAGCAATTACAAACAAGATCCTAGAAAAAGACAATGAAGGCAATAACGCCATGAAGCCCAACAGAGCAAATCAAATAGGCAAGGCAAGAAACTAAAAGAAGGTGAAAAGTAAAATGAGTCAACAAAAGGCCAATAACATGACAATAATAAATTCATACATATCAGTTATAACCACGAACGTCAATGACCTCAACTCACCAATCAAGAGAAATAGACTGGCAAAATGGAATAAGAAGCAAAATCCAACAATATGTTGTATACAAGAAACACACCTAGTGCAAAAGGAAGCCCATAGACTGAAAGTGAAAGGATGGAAAACAATTCTCTATGTGACAGGAGCCCAGAAAATAGTAGGGGTAACAATCTTATTTGCAGACAAAGCAAATTTCAAACCAAAACTGATTCTAGTATTATTGATGTAGGACAGTACTGTATCATACCTCTGTGAATGTAAAATACCTTGTACCTGCTTTACGATATGTATTAGTGATAGTGCTTTATCAGAGCTAGTTTTAATGATATTACTCTAGAATGTTCTCTTTCCGGATGATGATTAAGATGCTTAAAAAAAAATGGTGCCAGGTACCACAACAGCAACAGAACTTTGCTGTTTTCTGGATATTATTCTTTTCTTTGTTTTTTTTGTTTTTGTTTTTTTTTTAATGGAATGTGCTCAATGTCTATAATTTTCTTCAGATGACTGCAGAACCTGGAAAAGCGGTTGCTGCTATTGATGCATAGCATACTGCTATTTTTGGTCTTTTTATATAAATACACACACACACACACACACACACACACACACATATATATAATTTGAATTTTTGGAAACTTTAACTGTGCTGTCAGCTTTGGAAAAAGTTATCCCAATTTACTGTGTTGAGTTGGCATTGTACAGAAATTGACAGCCATATTGGTCTAGAAATGTAATTTTTTTAAATTTAAATTTAAATTTAAATTTTATTTTTTTCCATTTTTACAGGGGTAATGCACTGTATTAAATATGTAAGGTCATATCTATGTGGGTTTGATTACAGAAACTAATAAAGTATTCTCTAAATGAAAAAAACAATAAGATAAGACTAAAAGAGCAACAAGCAATTTAAATATGTTCAGGGAACATTTTCATCTTCAGAATTAGGGATTATTTTAATCTTACATCATTGCCTTTTCTCTTTTACTTTCCTTTTTAGTTTTATTTTAGGATTCCCTATTTTTAATGTTCATGCAGAGATTTCTTTAATTGAAATACAAAATAACTTCTCTGATGTGAAAAACTATAATAGTACACAAGATCCTAATAGATAATTAATAATGTGAAATAGGAAGTAAAGGGCTAAAGGTGTAGGGAAAGTGGGAATGGTGTGGAAAAGGTAATAAGGGAGAGGAAAAGCATATGAGAAATTGGAAAAATGGAAATAAAGTGTTTGTAAATGAGGAGGGGAGGATGGGGTGAACGGAGGGCAGGGACAAGGGGAAAAAATTAGAATCAAGATCTATCATGTAAAGGTACAGGATTCCAATAAAGGTAACTGTATTGTATACCTAGATTGTACCAATAAACTCAATAAAAAGAAAAAAAATACCCCTAAACTTACAAGCCTGAAACTATTTCTCCCATTTTCATGGTGTTATAGAAAACACATGGTCTTCTTGCTGACTATAAAATACTGCGAAAAAACTGCAAAGTTATTCCACTTTGAATCTTTTCTCTTCATTTTGCTAATGATTTGAATATCAATTAGTGCATTATATTTTCCCTGCACTACATTCACTCAGTTTGTTTTTATAGAATTGTCATTATTGAAAAAAGATTTTATTGTGTCTTCTAAACAGCAGTGGTAGGAGATAAGAAAATGTTAGTGACTAAGGTTACATAAGTTCTCAGATCTGCATATTAATTTATTCAGTACTATAAAATATACTTCAGAATGTCAAAGAATTAATGAAGAATGATAATGAAGAAATAAACCATAAAGTACACATAACAAATATAAGCATATATAAAACATATAAACACATTATAAATTATATATAAAACATACATCAAATTATATAAACATACATTAAAACAAATTACAAAATATAGCAGGGGAACAGAACAAAATTAGGAACAGAAAATAGTGCATATGTTAAAATGATCAAATATAAGAAGTTAGATGACAATTATTGTAAGACTATATAAAAATAAATTTACAGATATCCTATAGTCCAATGAACACTAATGTAATCACAATATT
The DNA here is from genome assembly GCF_012274545.1 of Fukomys damarensis. Classification (NCBI taxonomy): domain Eukaryota; kingdom Metazoa; phylum Chordata; class Mammalia; order Rodentia; family Bathyergidae; genus Fukomys; species Fukomys damarensis. The sequence continues at coordinate 20,539,337 of NW_022900936.1, forward strand.
TGAATGAAAAGGCTAATGATTAGCAGCTAATTTCCAGATCAATTAAGCTGAATTAAGACTATGTGGTGTTTTTTTTTTACAATGCTAGTAAAGTGTTAGTTTCAATTATAATTACCTTCTCTACATCTAGGATATTTCAAAATTACATATTCTTTCATGTTTGCTTTAATTCCCTACGTTTTACCTGATGAATTACTAAAAATATGTGACTTGATCAACAGTTCTACTTGTGTATTAAATTTGTCAATACAAATTTTAAATTTTATTTAATAAAATATATAATTATATTTTATGTCCCATATAATAAGCTCCCATCCCAAAGTATTATATTATATGCATAAATCATGATTGAGTTCAATTTTATTATCATTTAGGCTCCATGATGTAGGGAATGCGAACAATGTCTTGTTTATTATCCTTATAGGCTAGCAGCATTTCTGTGTTTAAACCTCTGTTGGTTTTTTATTTCTTTAAAGAGTAAGAAAAATGAGAGAAAGATAGTTTCTGTCTAAGAGAGACAGAAGGCGGACTGGAAAGTAGGTTGTCTCTCCAGTGTCCTCTTCCAGGCTGCTGGCTGTAAATGTATATCTTTCCTACTAAATCAGGTCAGTCATGTATATATGTGAATGAATTTATAAATTTATAAGAAGGTATACATATCTACCTGGTTAGGCTACATTTCCAATTATTATGTCAAATTCCAAAATCTATATGTTGCTGTGAAGATATTTTCTAGAATGTATAAAGAAAAAAAAGGGTAAAGAAAACATAAAATACCCTGTCTGAGTTTCCAGCCTAATAGTTTCCCCTACAGCTTTCAGGATTATTAACACTCATAATCATATGAATTAATTCCTTAAATCCATCTATTTATCTATCCATTCATCAATCTATCTGTACATACATGTTTATATATGTGTACATGTATTTGTACATATACAACTTTCTGCTTCTGTATCTCTGGAGAGCTATGTCTGTACATATGAATATATACATATCTAGAGTATATTTGAATATATTATATAAATATATATGTTACAAATATAGGTAAGTTTGGTTTTGAGTAGATATATGAAAACATCCAAGATTTGATGAGTTCACTCATTACAAAAGGTGTAACAGTAAGATAAATATAGAAAATAATTGGCAGAATTTACATTGATCAATCCAGCAATATTACCAAAAGAAAGAATATGGCAAAGAGTGAAAAAGAGAATCACAGAGTTTACAATGTTTTCCTTCAGATTTTCACATAACAGCAAAAATAACTGGGTAAAGGAGAAAACCCTGTCCAAAGAGGAAGGCTAAGACAATTTGTCCAGGTTGCAAAATAAACTACATTTTAAAGGTTTATTCCTTTACAAATCAGAACAGTGCTAAGGGTAGCGAAGAATCAAAAAGCAGATAAAGAATGGCAAAACAAAATGTAATTGATGTATAAAAACATCACAGACTTCTGTTCTCAAATACAAAATGTTATGAACGTTTTCCAAAATCGAGGTTGTATTTTCTACATTGGTTTCTCTGTACTTAAAATTTTACCTTCAAACAGTATTTTGAAACAAGGATTTCTTTTGCAATAGCTTCTTCAAAAACATTGGTGCATATTATACCAAAATAGGACTATGAGCAAACAAATAAATAATGATCCTAATTGCTTTGGAACTCACTTATTATTTAAAGAATAGGAAGGGATGGGGATTTAGCTCAGCGGTTTGGTGGCCTGCTTCGCAAGGGCAAGAACCTGAGTTCAACCCCCCGGTACCAAAAAAAAAAAAAAAAAAAAAAAAAAAGAATAGAAAGGAAAGATCTATAGAGAAAAGCTTGGAAATATCACTGATTTCTGACTGGCCTTAATATTAAAGTAACAGGAGTTTAAGTATCTAACATTTTGAAATATATTAAAAGGAGGAGTAGAAAAGAGAAGTGCTCTATGAGTTAGAAAAAGTATATGGCTTTCTAATTCAGCAATGGATAGCAATAATAAAACCTATATTAGGAATAATATGTGTGTGTGTGTATATATGTATATATAAATTTTAAATCCTCATTAGCTACATTAATAAAAGTATATAAAAAGATTTAACAGCTTATTTTATTAACCCAGTACCCAAATGATTATTAACTGAGCATGTAATAAACATAAAACACGGACATTTTACATATTCGTGGTTCATATTAAATCTTCAAAGTGTAGTGTACTTTTTGCACCTACAGACAAGATCAGGCACGTTTAGGTTTGGTATGGCTATATACACTTTTGCACATATGGAATACGCACATCAAGCTATGTATGTGTCAAGACTCATCGTCACTCTGTGCTGACTAGTTACCATCTTAGAATGTGACATTTCAGACCAATGAACATCCACCCAAAGCTAACAGACTGAGCCACCTCAAGAGCTCAAAACAAAGCACTGATGCTTTGTGGCTACCACTAGAGATTTTGCTTTAAGTGGTGTGGGGCCTAATGTTTTCTTAAAAGACCTTTTTAGTACAAACACTGAAAATCTTGGTTCAAAGCTTTCATCCCTGGAAGAGGGATGAGCAACAGAGGGTGAAGTGAATGGTATACACTGGCCCATTCAGATCATCTCTTGGAATATTGGGAAGTCACCAATTATCTCAACACCGTCTTACTATAGCTCCCCTTGAGAATGACAGTGTGAAAACTAGTCATCTTTGCACTTAGTCATAAGTAATAGCAGGAAAAATAATTTGTACTTTACTGAATTGTGGACAAAATATTAACTAAAAAGACAAATGCAGGAAAAGTGATAAAATCCTAGTAATTTTCAGTAGAGACAAACTGTTATTTACCAAACTGTTTATTTTATACATAATTCAGAAAAGTACCCAAACTTCATTCTTTCTGTAGCTTGTGGGTACTTTGTAGCACAATATTTTAGAGATTACCATGAGCATATCTAATGTGGCAGTGTTTCTTTAGTTCTCAAATATTTTTTCAACATGGAAATTAGACTTTTAAAGTCTTTATATTTGCAAAATTCATTAAGCAGTAATTTTTAGACAACTGAAGTTACTTCTGTAGGCCTCAGCTGGCAGGCTATGAGTACTTTCATCTGTGACAAACTTAATCTAGTTGATGTTGCAAAACATAAGCTGTGGCCAGATTGCTTGTTATAAATGCAGAATTCAAGGCCCTGTCCCAGGGTGAATTAGAACATACATTCTAACCCAATAAAGTGCTTATCCTTGTGCTCATACTTTGTCAGATGTACAGGGGATGTGTTACTTTTCTATTTGATACTGAATAAATTACAACAATCTTAATGGCTTTTAAAAAAGTAAACTTATCTTCTGTAGATCAGATTTCTGATATACATACTGGACTGAGTTTACAATGTGTGCAGGATTGCACTTTTTTTTAAAGGATTTTGGAGAGAAGCATTTTATTTATCTTCTACAGGTTCCAGAAACCTCTTCTGTTCAAGTTCAAAGCCATCTCATGTGTTTCTCTCAAGTCACCTATGCCAGGCTATTTTATGGACTTCTGTGATTACACTAGGCCCACACAATTCTCATTCATAATAATCTTTCTCTTTTTCAGGTGAGTATCTATGGAGCATCAGATTATTAGTAAAATCTGACGCTTTCATTCCCACTTTCCAGAAAACAACATAATCACTGGTTCCAGGGACATGGGCATCTCTGGGGCGGGGTTGTCATTCTGCCAACACCAACTTTAAACTGAAGGATGTGTCTAGGATGTAAACCTCCATACTACACAGCAAACAGCCAACATTTGCTGCATCTTAGAGGAGGAGAAAAAGCGGAAAGCTTTCCTCAGAAGAAGTGGTTTCTCTTGATCTTAGGGAAATAGCAAGAGAGAATCGCAGAATTTAGAATTATAGACATAAATTAATCTCTAATTTACTTAGCCATATGCTGTCTCTTTTTCAGAACAGTGTTGCCCAATTTATCCTGTGAACAGTATGATGACACAGTATGGTGACAATCATATCACAAAGGGAATTTTAACAATGCTAATTTTGGCCAAATCTGTAATACTCAGTATATCGACTTGCCTATAATTGGTAATTCATCACAGGTTCTTTAAAGAGTTCTCTCCACCTGAGTGACATGTGGTGTCAAAGGCAATATTTACTTATACATTTTGCCTAATTTTAATAGGTCAGTGAATATAAGGGATCAAAATATCAAGAACTCATTATCTTTTATATTCAGTGAGGCAGAAGTACAGTATGGCACATCATGAAACAAATATTTTTTTGCAGAAGACCAAAGTCAAGGAGCTGACACGGCAGTGGCCCTTTCTGAAGGTTTAACGGTGGTTCACAGAATTCACTTTGCTTTGGTGTAGAACTGAGACTTCCACTTTTATACTAGATTTCAGCCTGAGATTGTTGTCGACTTCAGAAGCCACCAACGTTCCCTTGCTTTTAGCCCCCTTGCTTTCAGTCCCCATGTTTCATCTTCAAGGCCAGAAACCATAGTCATCTTTTCTGCACTTTGATTCAGGCTTCCTATGCTTCTGCCAAGTGTCTCCCCGACTCGTGATGCATCCCTCTGACTGACACCTCAGTCTCCTCCGTTGTACATATTCAGGCTGATGTGATTTTGTAGCAGGATAATCCTGGTAATTTAAGACCAACTGATAAGCAACCTTAATTCTATCTTCACAGGGCTTTCCCAGCAGTACCTAGATTTGGTTTTGATTGAATAACCACAGGATGGAACAGATGTGAGATCACTGTCAGAATTATCCTTATGACATGAAGGACATTTAAGAGTTTGTTTTGCTTTGTTGTGTTTTGTTTGGTTTGGTTTGTGCATTGCCTTACAAAGTTTAAATTTCTCAATGGAGACGTGATAAAATAAATAAATTATATAAATAAAAATAGGCACTAAAATACTACTGATTAGGTGCCCACAGCATATATATATATGAATTCTTATTTCTAGATGCCAAGGCCAGATAGGTTGCCTTTCACATTATTGTTTTCAGATTCTGTACTCTGGGATTTTCACATGAAATTAGAACAACGTACAAAATTTACCTGCATATTGATTTTTCTCTAAATGATGCTTACACTGAGATATCTCAAAGCCCTGTTTGTGTCTTATAATAGGACGACTGTCACTGGATATCTGATACACTCTTCTCTTTTCTGTTAATTCTCATAGGTCTGTACTCACATCTCTTGACAGCACAAGCTGAATTTTCCACTGAAGAGGAAACAGACAGATACCCTTGGGATTCTTCCTGTGCTATACACACCCACTACAAACTCAATCTCTATATTAGGCTTTCTAGGTCTAAATTATCAGCTTTGATTTTTTAGAATGTTTTTACTAGCAAAGGATAAACATTTCACTTCTGCTCATAGATAAAACTTTAACCAACCTTTTCAAATCACTGTTCTTATCAATAAATGCTGAGAATTATTTTGTAGTAAAATCAATTAGAAGACTTTGTAATGTTAAGTATCAGAATGAGCCAAAACATACTAAACATCATCATTTTATTCCTATTCCATTTTTTAAATTTTAGGACCCTTATTCATTATAATCAACACAAAATGCAGTAATGTCATTGATACGTTAGAAAAGGGGAACTTGACATGATTGAACCAACCGCCAGGTGAACAGAATGGTGTGCTGAGATTTTTAGCCACTTCTATAGTAATCCACTGGGTCAATTCTGCAGTTTTGGCTGAGTAAGTTCATCTCCAAAAATGAACATTAGAAAGCCAGACTGTAACCACATACTTAGGTTATGTCCTTCAGTTCAGTTTTAGCAGTAATAAAAAAGTTTTGTTCTCCATCTGCCTGGATTCATGTCTATTTCTCAGTAGATTTGTAACCAACATGGGAAGAAAAGACGTGATTAATTATGACCTCTTATAAGCCAACATTATCTTACATCTGCTCTGATTTTTTTGTTTGTTTGTTTGTGTTTTGAGACAGATTCTCACTGTGTAGTTAAGACTGACCCAGAACTCACTATGTAGCACAGGCTGTTCTCAAACTAACAGTGATCCTCCTGCCTTAGCCTCCCGAGTGCTGGGATTACAGGCTTCAGCCACCACGCCTGGCAATTCACTGTTTTTGTTTGTTTGTTTGTTTGTTTGTTTGTTTTCTGGTACTGGGGCTTGAACTCGGGTCCTGCAAGGCAGGTGGCAGAACCTGAGCTAAATGCTCTGATTTTTATTTAGCTTCCTTCAACATAACTCCGCTTACTGAATTTGCGATTGCTCTGCTTCTTCTGTTCTGTAGTAGTCCTTGTGAGATATAATGGACTCCTGATGCCTGAGAACTAAGGGTCTGAGATTCTGACTGCCTGATATCTTTCTGATGCCTTGCACAACATCTGACACACAGGGAAAAACCTGCTAATTATTTAGTGACTAGCTCCGCTACAATTACAAGCAAAATATTGTCTTGGATATAGTACCCCTGATAATCAACCACCTGGAAAATGCATAGGTCCTATTTTATTTAGTAAAATAATGATTTTACCAGCATTCTGATTTAGCTTATTTTGGATTTTAGCTCTCCTTTCTGCAATGCTAGTTATATTTCTTCCCATACAAGTGGAAAGAATGGAGAAAGCAAAGCAAATTCCCATTTTTCTCCAAGAAAAAATTATTAAACATTGCAAAACATTGAATATAGACACATATACATACATGCATGCACACATGCACAAATCTGCACCAGCACTCTTGTAAAAATTAAATAAATGTATCTCTGAGCTTTCGTTTTTATTAGAGCAACATTTAAGAAATAATGACAAGTTGCACTACTATTTGTACAATAATAAACACATGCATATAACTTATCTAGGTTCACAGAGCTTCTAAGTTGATTCTCTAAAAGTTCCCATGATATACATCTCATCAACATCACAGAATTTTTAAGCTTTTATCATCACAAATATAATCAATAAAACTTCCATAGATTTTCACCTTCAGTGATTCTTATCCTTTTATGCATTCAAAAAACTTCTGAAATAAGCATATTTCCAAGATTACATCATTCCTCTTGCAAAGAGTTTCTTTTAGTGCTATTTCAAGCTAAAATTAAGTCATTCTAATCAATCATCCCTAATTTCGTTTTTTTTTCATTCTTCTCACAAAATTCATTGCTGTATTTGAAGTAGTGAATTTTCTTGATTTCTTATAACACATATTCACATACATTTAATGGTCTTAAAAATTGATTGCAAATATCCTCCATCCTGCTAATGCCACTACTTACAGTACATCTTGCATTTCCAAAAGAAATGCCACTCCCTCAGGTTTAAAGGGATTAATAATTATTTAGAATCAGGAGGAAAAAAACTGAAGAAGGCATTGTATTTAAGTAGCCATCGTCCTGCCATCCATCCAGTAAAGATAGAACCTTATTCCAGTTAACTTTTTGTTAAATTTTGCATAATTTATTAAGTACTTCACAAAAATGATATATCATGGAAATAAAACTGAAGCTGGCTCTTTGGAAATACTGACATTACTTTAGAATGCATAATATAAATAACACACTTCTGGACTCATAAATATTTTTCATAAAATGCTTTACTTGGAAGGAATTTAGTTCTCAAAGACAGAAAAGCTACACAAAAATAAAAGGAAAGCGCCAAAAAATCATTCTCTGATATTTTCCAATATAATGAATAATTTAAGATTTCAGATGGATCCATATTTTAGTCGAAGTTCTCACTTATTCTGTCTATCTCAGTATATCAAGAGATCTATTTATAGAATATCTGGAATAGTTATCTTTCATTCATCTTAAATAATGGGTATTTACATTTGTCAGATATTTTGTTTTGTTTTATTTATTTACTTTTTGGTACTGGGGATCGAACTCGGGTCCTAGCACTTGTGAGGCAGGAGCCAGAACCTCTGAGCTAAAAGCGGGTGTCAAATGTTTTCTTAATAAGCGATATCAACAACAGCACACATACTCGTTGGTAATCACTTAGGATACCACAGATTTTATGTTTTCAGTAGGTATTATGTAAATTTGTTGATATACTATTTTATCCATGGACAGACATCCTCACATGAAACCTTAGAGAATGGTGTTCAGTTGGAATGAGCCTCTGGAGAACTAAGAGAAAAAGGATAAGATTCTCCTTTGATGAAGGACATAATTATACTGTAATGAAAGCATTTCTCATGAACAGTCACTATGCCTAATAGGATCAACTCAGTGCTTTTATTTTGCAAGTTTTTGATAGAGCATTCATTACTCAGCTTAAGCAACATGGTTTCCTATTACATATTGTGAGAGGTTGTGAAATATATATATAACATTCACTTAAAGTGGATGTATAAAATAATATTTATGAATAAGGTGAAGACAAGAGAACATTTACCAAAAGTTGCAATTTTTAAAATTAAAGTAATTCAAATTTGTGGTTAATAATCTTTGGTCAAAAAGTGACAAATAAGAACTTAGTACTGTAGGTATGTGAGACACCCTGCAACTCATATTATAGTGCTTGTCTTTCTATGGGCCATAGCTGACCTGTCATCAAGTACATCCATTAATTGAGAGCTAACATTTATAATCATACACACTTTCCCATGAACAGCTAAAATAAAAAGACACTAAGTATTTTACCTAAGGTCATCCTAACATTTTAAAAATGGACTAGGAATAAAATGATGATAGTTAGTACATGCCTGCTCACCCTGGCTCTTAATATTACAAAGTCTACTAATTGGCATTAATATTACAACAGAGGCATCAGTTCTATCTTCCCATGCTGCCTAGTACAGATTGCATTTTATTAGTCTGAAGACATTTAAATGGTTTGAAGTAATAATTAAAATGTTCCTTTAATATATTCTATTTTATTCATTGTCAGTTGACTCAAGGTCATATACCATCAACCACTGTTACATTCCACTTTTTAAACATTTTCCTACTGTAATTTATTCTTCAAAAATATTTATAGTTTAGTATATCTTCAATGCATCTTGGAAAATTCTTTCTAGCAACTAATTGTAATTAACTTCAAAAAGAGTTAAGATCTAACAGCATTTTCATTAATTTCATTATTCAAGTTCACAGTCACAAAAACTAAATAATGGATGAAATAGTTATTTTAGAATTCATAGGCATAATTTTCTGATTCAGATTGAAAGAGTGACTGGCATATCTTTCCAAAGGAACACACTAAATAATACTATTAGTATGATGTCTTATATCTTGTTGAATTTCTTTTTACAATGCATACAAAAGAAGATATTTAAAGCATTGATAGTCTCTTGATTTTATGTGTTTACCTTTAATTAAAATAAATCGATATCCATGCAATTGTTATGAACAGGAGCTGATGTTTTACTAAGTGGGAGTCCTGTTCCTGTTAAAGGTCGAGGTTCCTCTCTTTACATCCTGTCAATCTGTCCTGAGCAGTCCTCATGTTACAGGTGAACTACCTAGTATGTGTACCTGAAGAAGGGTATACAATCCACATCTCAAGTGTACACTTACAGGTCAGAGTATTTACGCACAATGTTACATTTAATGCCTTTCTGTATCTTGTGTATATGCACACCCTACCAATTTAGTTCAAAGGCTCAGGCTTTCATCTTGCTATCATGTACTGCATCTCCAGTCTTGATTTCTTGTTGACATCAGAGATTCAACAGCATGACTAACTCTCATCAAACACTTCTATTCCTATTTTCAAATTTTGCCCTACTGCCTGATCATAGGAAAATGGGGCAAGGACATAGACAAACAGTAGAGAGAGATAACGAGATAACACTGATTTCTTGGGTGTTAACACTCATACACGTTCATATCTATTTAAATTACAGAGTTCTATTTCAGTGATCGAGGGACTGCCTACTATACAGAAGGTCCGTGCTTGATATCTAACACCACAGAAAATAAAACGAAATAAAGATCACTGCTGCTTAAACCAATTAAAAAGACATTTTTCCTTAACATAATATGACTTTGATTCATCTGCATTGTGTTCTACACTCACACAAATAAACAAAAAAGACTATGTTATCTATAAGGTGTCATATTTGCTCCTCCATTTTATTTTAATATCCTAAGATAATAATATTACTTATGTTCTTTTAAGGTTTCTAAAGAAAATATTAAAATTCTAAGAGTTTCTCATAGATATGATTGGAGCTTACTAGGATATTAATAAATACCCCATCTATGCACAATTTTTCTCATGCAATTTTAATAAGATATTATTAAAAAAATATATATATATATAATTATCTGGCAACTATAAGTTAGATACCAAGCCAATTAATAACACATATTAATTCATCCGTTTCCTCTTGAATGAATCAGTGTGCTAGTCCTTCTATTTAATAGGTATTACAAGAATATTTGCATCATCTGTAGCTTAGGTACTGAGGAACTAAAGCGCAATTTTAAAATATCCCTGATTCTAAATTGTAAGAAAATTGAAACAAGTTTTTAAAATTGTCATTTTATGTTGCGGGAATATCTTAGTAACACCTACAACTTTAAGCAATAAAAAGTAATTTCTTTAGATATAGGTCTTTTTTATTGAGTTTACTGGTACTTTTTACGTATATAGTACAGTTACATTTATCATTTGGATCTTGTACCTTTACATGACAGATGTTATACAACTTAAATTTTTTATATTGGAAGAATTAACTGGAGCTGGTGATTCTAACAACATTAAATATTGAAACTCAGTACCACATTTTGATACTTTGCCATGCTAAGGAGACTGTCTGCAAAGTCGTAACAGCACTATGGGGAATAATTAGCATAGAATAATTAGATTAATCAAATAAAATTAGGCAAATCCACTTTCACACTGTCCCATACATGTAATTATTACTTAAACAAGTTTTTGAGTATCATTTCAATAGTTATGCAATAGAGGTTCCCAAGATCCTTTATAATATCCTCCTGAAAAATATACCCTATGCAGACACAATAATGAGCTTCTTAGGAAATCTATAAGTTGCTATGTAATGTATTACTAATTAAAATAATATAAAGTCCATTACCCATTTTATCATCCAAATACTTCTATTCTATAAATATTCTTCATTCACTCACTTCGCTAACATTTGCTAATCATCTATGATGTCCAAGGCACAGTAAGTAGCATTTCAGAACTAAAATGTAAACAGAAGTCTCATCCTTTGTGTCCCCCAAAATTCATATTTTGAAATATAATTATAAATGTGATATTTTTAGAAAAATGAAGCTTCTGTCAGTTGTCTTTGTCACTCTGTCATGCTGGAACAAAATACTCAATATGCGCAATTTAAAAGAGGACAGGTTTATTTAACTCACAGTTTCAGGTGGGTTCAAGCAAAGTTAGCTGGTTCCAAGACAGAAGCAACATGGTAAAGGGGCCTGGCAGATAAAAACTGTTCACATCATAGCTCAGATGCAGATAGCTAGGGACAATATACCCTTCCAATCCACACGTCCACTGACTTGCCCCTCCTCTCAGCCCCCCGGTAGCATGCCCCCTAGACCTGCCCCTTTCCCAAAGCCCTATGGGTGATATCAATGCCCTTGTATAAGAGGATATAGAGTTGCCTTGTCTAGGTCATCATGAAAACATACTACTAGATGGTGTCACCTCGGAACAAAGGCATTGGTCCTTGTCAGACAATGAAAGTGCTGACATTTTGATCTTGAAATTTTCAGCTTCCAGAAGAGAAAAAAATAAATGTTTTTTTTTTCTAAACTCTTGAGTCTATACTTCTGTTACATATTCCTAAGATTTCTTAATAAGTGAAAACTTCAAAATTCTTGGAATCCTTTAAAGTTCTTTTTAGGATATTTATATGAGATAGATACATAGATAAATAGAAGACAGATAGAAAATCCAAAATTAACAATGCTTTCTACCAAAGTGAATGCCAAAGATTATTGTAGTTCTTAATTTTCATTTTAAATGGAAAAGGTGTATATTTCACAACTCATCACTAGTTACTGAAAATTCTAACTTTATTAAAATAATGTTTAAGCCAATGATAATTTACGTGAAAAACAGCAGAAGTAAAAGAAACTAATGCTCAGGAGACTGACCAAACAACCAAAGAGTTTAATGTTCAAGCTATACACCAGCAGTTTGTGATTCAGTTATTCTACATTGGTTTCCAGGCAGGGATTTAAATAATAATATAATTTAGAAGTGCCACAGTTAATTCTGACATCTTGTTATGTGCTCAGTGTGAATCACTCAACAGTGAGTTTTATAAGAAAATTATGATGTCTGAATGTATACAAAGAAAATTAGCTAATGATCTATTTTGGTAGTAAAACACATTCAATTCTATCACCAGGTGATATGTTAAATCTTTATTAATGATCTACTATGAAAATAAAAAATAGATAAATTTTACTTTAGCATATATATATATATGCATTACATGTATACATAAACAAATACAGATGTTGTGAATATATTACATATTTTATACATATATACTTTTGCATAAATTTCCATAAATATCTCATAAGTCTATTATTGAAGAGATATGTTCTTATAAAAGAAACATTAAAACTGAGCAAATTAGGCAAAGTGTGGAGAGAATGAGCAAATGACTGCTAACAGAGGATAATCTCATCCTAAGGTGAAAATCCTAGTCAGAAGCCTACAGAATTCTTTACTCTGCATAACACCCCAAAAGGCAATTAAGAAAAATATTTGCCAGATGGTTGCATTCATATGAACACTGGCAATCATACAACTTTTCTAAAATATTTTAGTTTATATTAAAGAGCACGAGTGTTATCAGTCTGATAATTTTCCCATCAAATAAAGTGTATATTTTCAGATCAGTGTATGTAAACATTCTTATAATGTTTGTGTTAACCTGAATGGCACAGTCAGGTAATTCTTTCAGAGTATTAGCTGGGACCCAGATCTAACTTTCAGTATGTCCTTCTCTCTAGCCTTAAAAAGTATTCTAAGTGTGAAAATATTGTCTTTTTAAAAAATGAACAAAACAGATTTCCTTCTTCCAAGGAAATTGTTTTGTTTAGATTTATTTACATAAATTATTCAACACAAGTTTATGCAGTATGTGTATAGAGTTTGTGTATAGCTATAGAATAGTGTAGCAAAGCTACTGAAAATCTTAAAGATAAAATATGACCATGAAAATAATGTCAGCAGCAACTATCTTGGGAGCCATGTATTTCTTCATACTTTTATTATACAACATAGAATTCTATGAATAATTTGATGCCAAGATGTTGGTAGTAAAAGATGCCACAGTCAGAACTATATATTAAAACTGTAAGAACCAAGGAAGACAATGGTAGTATTGCTTTCTAACGAGAGTTTTGTCTCACTAAGTACACGAATGTCAAACCTGGAGATGTAGCATATGCAGTAAATGGGTCAATAAAATGTTAACTTAGCAGATAGATGAAATGAAATATTCTGCCACATCTCAGATTATTTTATCTTAATTAAATATAACAAATTAATAGGTAAAATAATTTATTTGAAATAGGTATAGCCCAAAGGAAGAATGCCTATGAAACAAATGTAACAAGCAGTAACTTCTAGCTACTAATCAACCCATACCTAAACATTTTTCTACGTAATCAGAAAAAATTCTTAAATCTTACTCATTTCAAATACTGGGAATTATAGTTATTCTAGGATGATACTGTTTATCATCCCAGGTACTCTACAGCAAAAGACCATTGCCTGGAGTTTTCTTCACTCATCAAATTTTTTTCAGGGGGTTACAAGGGATCGAACTCAGGACCTTGGGCTTGCAAGGTAGTTGGCAGTACCACTGAGCTAAATCCCCACCCACATTCACTCATCAAAAATTGATTCAGCTGCCATCATGTTTTAGGAAATGAGCTACACCTCGAGGATTCAAGAGTTACTCCATGTGAAATCAAACTACTGGTTGAGTTAACGAGTGATTCTAAAATCACTTACCCTGAGGTCATTACTTCATATGGGAAATTATACTCCAAGGGAACTTTTAACAGAAATAAATACATGAAATCTGTGAGTGAGGAAAATGGGAAGTGTACTCAGGATCTCCAAGAAATGATGTGTGGTTTTCTTATTTTACAGTACAAAGTTTAGTTTTTTTATATTTTTCTGGGAAAAATGGGTAAGTACACGTCAATCATAAGCACATACACAGTTAGTTATTGTAAAGGCCAAGGCAGCACATGGAAAGCAAAGCTGGCAACTATAAGAAGCCAATTAATTTAAAAGTCAAATTCCGCTTACATGGTATTTGTATTATTTTAATTTTTGAGGAAGTGTCAGCAGTCCAATTACTGCTACTAGGGATCAAATTTTAAATTTATAAAATATAGTTGTAGAATATTGATTGCTTAATTGGTGTTCTTGTTAATATAATAAGTGCCATCCATGAAATTGTTGGTATTTTTGAGTTTAGGTCAAAGGCTGCAGATTTTATAGGCTCTGTCAGCACAGATAAATAACTGATGTCCTTAACAATGACCAGAGAAGCAAAGAGTTGTACGTGAAATACCATGATAAAAAAGGTAAGAATCAATTACTTCTACTACAATGACATGATTAATATGATTCAATGGAATATCTGTTTAAATTATTTTATTCATGTAGGTAAAAAATTTAATGTTTTTAAAAATCAATCTACTCATAATAATTCTTCAAAATCAAACAAATGAAACATGGGTGATCTCTTTTATTTAGCAGATGCAATTTTTAATATTTTAACTGATGATAGTTCACATTTACTGACCATCTATTGTCATGTATTTTTTAAAGATTTATAAAGCTTGATTCCTTTTATCATCACAACTGCAGTATTCCAGTACATGCAATTTTTATCACAGTTTCCTATAGTAATACATTGAAGGAAACAGAGAAATAAAGTCGTTTACACAAATTCATAAAAGAAGTACATAGCCTAGCATGAATTTTAACCCAAAAAATCTGGTTTCCAAAGACCAGACCTTGACTCCTTATGCCTCTCTAAAATAACTAAGTCATTCTGCTTCTGCTTTTAAACATGTTTTTAACTTGTAGCTTTTAACAGGAGATTAAGTATTGTAGGTATTAAATTTGGGGAAATTAATATGTCCAAGTCTTCTGGGATCTTTCCTTCTGCGTAATGCTTTTTGTTCATCAATACACTATGTAATTATATTATTTTTGTCCTTTGTCAGAATCTCATAATCATGTGTTGTTATGGAACCATATTTAGATTCTCTAAGCAGGTATTAGTATGTAAATGTACCATATTACAACTCTGGCATTCACCTCCTAGTCATAGAAAATGCACACATGTTATTAACAAGCATTCCTTGCAAAAAGGCAGGAGGAAAAGAATAATTTAGAAGTATGGTCTTGTGGGTTACCTTCTCTTTGTGTATTAACTATTTTACGTCTGGGCTAAGGATGTAGCTCAGTGGTTCCCCCGTCTGCCTTGCAAATGCAAGGTCCGACCTTCAATCCCTGGCACCAAATAATAATAATAATAATAACACCAATATAATAATAAATAATAATACCTATTTTATATCTGCCCAAAGACAAACTTCTTCAAAATGGAGCTAAGAGTACATGTATAATCTTACTCCTCATAGCTCTTAGTTACTCAGAAACTATAACCATGTGTGGTAAAGGGATAGTATGAAATTTGAAAAAGGGTTTCACTATGGAGATTGGCTTAATTATCTAGATACAGAATAGTTGCAAACACTGGTGAAGTCGTTCTCATTATGTTTAAATTTCATCACGGCATTCTGCTGCCCAGCTGCTTAGCATAAGGAAATATGTGTTAGTCATAAAATAATCATTCTTTCATTATTTATCATTTACAGTCTGAAAGACACAGTGAGAGAGGAAAGATCCATAGGCAAATTATTTAAGCACCCTAGACTTTATATCCTAGAATTAGGAGAGTAAGGTAGGGACGTGCACACACACACACACACACACACACACACAACTTTATAAGACTGACTTTTTCCCCACCAAGATGGTAGAAAAATGAAAGGGCACAGTGATTGTAAGTTATGTTTATCATAATTGTGTCCTGATGCTTATTACTAATTTAGGTAGATTATTTCATGATAAATAGAAGATAGCATCATAGGAAGTTAAACAGTAAATAAAGTGTTCTAAAATGTGAGTTTGTTTTCTGTGTATCTGATTCTATGTTCCACCATAACCAGAAAGTTCTTAACTCTTGAACATTATATCTGACAGGTTTATCTAGCCATCAATTTATTTCTATATATTACTTTATTCCTTAAAACTTGGGAAAAGCTAGAAAAATAAATAAAAGGCTATATTTTCTTTCAATTTTATTTCTGGTATGGTGTCTTCTAATTTGGAATTCTCAGAACCCATTCCTGAGGGTTGAACTACTGCATGAGACATATGACTTCTGAGAACCAGTAAATGGTATTTCCTGGTATAAAGTAAGTGTTGACATCAATGCAAGTCCACTTTGTTGTCATTCAAAGTAAAGTGCCCTTTCTCAAGTGTGCTATTTATCCTTTCATGGCACTGCTGTCCAGGACAAACCAAGATATCATGAGGAAAGTTACTAGATCTGTCAGCAATGTTAGCCCAATCTCAACTTTGATTTCTTATTTCCTCTCCTCTCTTTATAGGTCTACTTCCTGTGAATAAAAAAATAGTTTATTTTTTTGTTTTGGGGACCAGTCTTTATAAGTACATAAAATTAAAATGTTATTTTTGGGGGGTCATTATAGAAACAGTGGCAGAAAACATCTTAAGTTAATATGTACAGTACAGTTATGATTATAACAAATATACTAGATTTTTATTCTCTTTCAATAGCTTAATTAGAGGGCATAAGCAATAATACAAATCTTTGGAGTATTCAAGAGTGACCACTAACAATGAAATATTTTACTTAAAAGAAGAGAAGAAAATATTAAGAATTCATAGATACGCATTACTTTTAGGGATTTCAGGCTTTGAGTAACAAGAAAACAAATTGCATATAATAAAGAATTTAAAACTATGACAAAAATTTAGCTTGTTACACAGTAAAAAAGGTATGCCATGGCTCATGTGTATATCTTACATTAATTTTTCTTTATTTATTTTTTGTTCTGTACTGTAATTTTGAAGTAAAACCACCTGAAATTGATTAGTTCAATCTTCTGATCACTGTTCTCAAGATACTCAAGTCTAACAGAAGTGGACTGACCCACATGGCTTAGCAGGTGGAGGTGAGAATGCCTACCTAGTTCCTAGCAAGTCTTTCACTCTTGAGCTTAGAAGAAAATTCTAGATGTTTTAGATACTCAATGGTGGTAAAAGACGGCTGATTATTTCCACAGGCTAAAGATGTGGCAAGAGGTGATCTTGCATATAGGGTGATCATAAAATGTATTCAAACTGGGTTATATTTGACACTTAGAAAAGAAAGCTATTGTTTATTGTCTGGACAACAGGGAAACTGGATTATTCCAGCAAATAGGCCACAAGGTCTCCTTATGTGTGGGCAACATTAGAATGAACCTAGATACATGATGGTGAGATAAATTTCTATGTTTCTATTCCTTTTGTTTTATCTGAGATGATGGTAAAACCATTTTTTTTTTAAATTTAATGCTCCATTCCGGTCTCTGGCATTTATATACAATAAGAAATTATCTATTAGGTGCCGGCTGTGCTACAAATTTTGTGTAGAGAGGAAAATATAGAGAGGAAAACAAAGAAATTTATAACTACATTAGCCAACAGGAGTTTAAAGAACCCACCCATATGCATATTTTTCTGTTCCCAAATTAACCAGCAGTTATTAACACTTTAAGAAAAAAAAAGATTTTATTTTTTCTTTACTTTTTTCTTCCCAGCACACACTATACTATAGATTGTACCAGCATGTTATATCCCCAGCATTTTACTTTTTATTTTGAGACAGTGTGTTGATAAGTAACCGTACCCTCTACATCTAGCTAAGACACTGAATGTTTTGTTGTTGTTGTTGTTATGGTTTTGTTTTGGTTTTTTGTGAGACAAGGTTTTCCTAGGTAGTTTGGGCTGGACTTGAACCCTTGAACTCAGTATGTGACCCAGGCTAGTCTTGAACTCATAGCAATTCTCCTTCCTCTACAATCATGTGCCGCCAAACCTGGCCAAAAAACTGAATCTCAGAGAGAAATGTCAGAATAGTAAGAATTATTTTCCCTCTATTGTGAATACTGCTTGGCCAAAGTTTCATTTCTTAAGTGAGCCAGCAGGCACTGTGCAACTTCAAAAGCATGTTAATTTATGCTTCCATAGGGTATTTCTGTGTTCAAGGAGAAAAACAGTGCTAAGTCAATGTATTTTTCATATCATTTTATCCAGTAAAATACATTCTGATGATATTGCAAAAACATATCATTGTTCACTGTATTCTCCATGATTATTCTCATGCATTGTAAACAAATTAAAAATTATTCTAATTTTACAATAAAATGCAAACATTTCGAACATCATATTAAAATTGAAAATGAGCAGACTTTCAAATATACAGAAGGAGAAAAAGAAAGAGGCGTACACATAGAGTATTTAAGTACACGGAGGGCAGCTAAAAAAGTTATATAGTCAACTAACAAAGGGTTGGTTCATTTCCTTAAGTGACCTTCATACGAGAGTTATGAACCAGGAAAAACAGGAAATATTTTAAGATAATTTTAACAGAGGATGAGCCAAGGCATGGAGAATCATGTTATACCCTAGTCACAGTAACTGTGAAGGCAATATTCACACTCAAACTTTTGTCACCCAATGTGCCATATTTTCCAATTCACCATGCCTGACATATTAGGTCTGTGTCAACCTAATTCAAGAGTTTTACTTGTATCTCCCTTAATAAAATTTTGGCAAACTCCTCATCTGAATCTGCTATGCATTTCTTACGACCCCAGTCATTTCTTCCCCTCAAACCCTTCAGACAAGGAGTTGGAAAAAGATTTATGATAAGATGCATTTGAAATGAGAAGCATAATACCTTGTCCAGACTTATTTGAGTTTACAAGCCTAACATGTCAACCAGAATTTGTTTTAAATAAGTAATTCTTGCTATATTTCCACACTTCTCCTGCAACCATGACTTTATACTTAAAGATTTATCCACAGGGTATATTCTTTTTGTTTCTAAAACATGTTGTTGCATGACAACATCTTTTAGGGCATTTGATTTTCTTAGAGGAGGTTTGTGCTCTCCAATCTCCACTGTGCTTCTCCTATGCTCATTATGATTTTTTCTTAAACTGATTTTTTAACTTACTCAACAACTTAACTCACTTGGATCTTACAGCATTTCATCTTGTGTTCCTAAGGGCCTACATACTAAATTTGTTCTGAGTTCCACATACCATACAGTTTGCATTCTTTTTGAAGAAGATTCCAAGATACATTTAAAGCTCATGAGTCCTGTGAGAAGGAAAGATGGACTGGCAGGTTGCAAAGAGGTAAGAATTTAACGGAGATGAAACAACGAAGGGCTAATGTTTTAAGCTAACTGAAGGAACTAAAAATCCCCATTAGAATTCTGCTTTGTTAGACAGATAGGTCAGGTTCTTAGGTCCCCACCTGGGTCTGTTATTGGATATGGTTTGTTGCAGGATGGACATCACTTCCAATAAGTTAGCTCGGCCGTGGGGCCAGCCAGTAATGGACCTGAAACTGAAGTTTAACAAAAGTTCCAGGTGAAGGTACCATGAGTCCTTCCTTAAACGGAGAACTGGCTAGTGCTTCTCCACATCCACTGAAGAACAGGTCCCTACACCCATAGGATTTTGGTTAGAACTCAGAACAAGGTAGCCTCACAAATCTTCAAACTCTGACCCTGCTGAAGTTAACTGAGAATATGAAATGTGTTTTTTCATGTGTTTTTACATGTCAGGTTGTGGTTTAGATCTAAGAACCTAAAGCCTCATGTCTTTGGAAGGTAAGTGGAGGAAGCCAAAACAAATCTCTCTTTCAAGTTGTTGCTGCCAGGCATTTTGTCCCCGCAATGAGGAAAGTCACTAAGATACAGATTATTTTGTTCAGATAAATAATTTGATTTAAATTCATGTTAAAAAAAATCATATCAACATTTTAAATCATTATCTCCATCCTCATAGTAAGTACAAAAATTCAATTTAGCTCACACAGATTTTCACATTCTGTCACTCCTTATGCTTGGCAAATTTTAAGGTATAAAATTGAGGAGATGTTACTAGAATCTGACTAACATTTCATCTTCACATTCTCAGTCATGCGTTATAGCTACAGCGATGCTATCTACAACACTGAAAAATTTGACAAACTACATGTTGAAGAGGAGGTTGACAAAAACATATCAGAATAATTTGTCATATTTTTTATCACTTTATATGAAATGTTAAATGTCTTCTACATTCTGAATTTTTTTTTTGCTATTGTGTGAAAATTTAGCTTTTTTAATAGTGTTTTATTGTCAAATTTTTAGATTTAGGCCTTGAGAGGATACAAAAGAATTACATATATAAAAAGCAAAATTATAGAAATACTGAAAAACAACAATTTACTTTCACTTACTTATTCTACTTTTATGATTCCATTTTAATTGAATTTTTGTTCTTTTGCATCTACTACTGAACACATATTTACAAGAAAGTACCTAAAGCTTTTTCTACAGAACAATTTTACTTAAAGAAATAAACAACATATTGCTAATTCCATTTTTTTGCATACTTTAGTATACTAGAATGAGAAGTATATTTTCTACTTTTTAAAGGTTTTACACTTTGATTCATTTTTAAGTTTCTAGTTGTTTTCCAGTTGACATACAGCAATGTAAATGAATGAGTTTTGCTAATGTTTTATATTAAATTAATAACTCAGTGGTTGCAGTAACACTATTAATGTCAGAAATTTTGATAATGTCAGAACAGTACATTAGGAAACTATTTCAAATTATACCATTAAATACAATCTGCTTTTAATATCATATTTTCATTCCTATTTTATTTTGAAAAATGTCTTGATCTCATATTTGATATGTAAAACATGTAATATATAATCCAATAAAATTAATAATACTAAAATTATTATAGATGATTTAAAGTCTATTTCAATATTGTACTGTAACAATTATATTCTCCTCTAAATTTTAAACACAGACAGAATGTCAGTATACTGAGAATTTCTGAGTAAAACTGTGATATTAACTGTCACAAAAATAAAGTGTCTCTCTTCAGTTGCTTGTAGCTGTTCTTAGAGATCTCTCACTTTTTGTTTTCATTGTCCTAGTCATAATTGTCCCAGGATAGGCTGTACTTCATTTAAATTTTCTGCCTGTGATGAGTACCACGCTTTATGTTGTCTTCCTCTTAGCATGGCCCCAATAGATGAAGATTTACTGAAAGTTCTATTGAATATCAACAAAGAAAACAAAAGCATCATTGCAGAGGTAAGATCTATGCACTACTTCTGTTAGAACTGGAATGCTCATTCAGGATGCAGACTGTCCTAGATGTGATAGACACAGAGATGATATGATCGACACAGATGGACTGGGATAAAAGAGAGACAGGAGAGCATAATTTTAGTTAACTATCAGATCTAGGAAAGGAAATGTTCTTTCAGGTCAATCGATATTGTTTAAGTTAAAGCTAAGTATTTTAAGTAACAAACTCATTGTGAAGAAATAAAAAAGATATAGTCCATGATTTTTAAATGTGTAAAACTTACTTTTATCTTTCTTAAGGCTATGTAGTCTACCACGATACTTCAGTGATCCCATATTATTTTGATATATAGGTCTCACCTCGGTACTTATTTCTGGCTCAAGAAACTTTTCTTTCAATTGTTCTCTCAGTAATACTTCTATTCGATTTGTGCACTTCTTTTAATCTGTAGTTTCATGATGAGCTCCTACCATGTGTAATCTATCTGTTGTTTATGCCAGAATTTCTTGCCCTTTTCATCAGTCTCATCTCTTCACAGACCAGATCATTCCACCATTCTCTTCTGCTTTAGTATCTTCCTTATCCCTTGAACCTTCATCTTTTTTGCAACAAACACCTAATGCTCTCCACTGTGTTTAGCTGAAGTACTTTTTAAAGTAAATATGTATATTTACTGTTTCTTTTTCTCTTTAATGATTAACACCAAAATCTGTAGTTCAGTTTCAACCTCACCACGCACTGAACGGTCTCCTAAGTTGCAACTATCTCTATAATTATACCTCACTCATGGCCTTTATTGTTGTCTCTTTTTGGATGCAACCTTCATTCAGTTTTTTAAAGAGTACTAATGCTTTTCATCCCCCTCAGCTTCTTCTCTTTCATGGGCTGCTTCTTCTGTTCACAGCTTCTAAACATTAGTCCTTTCCTTGAGTTTCCTCAAGTCATGGAACAATTGCCTCTATGTGCTAAAGAGCCATAAATGTAAGATAATTGATGATTTGTCCCCCAACGGTTTGTAACCATCACAAACCTAATGAAGTGATCTTGCTTGTTCACATTTGTAACTCTGGTGACTTGCTTTATCCCCACTGTAAAATAAAAACTCTGTACACACCAAAAATGTAGGGTAACTTCATGAAAATAATCAAAATCAATGAAAATATGTGCTAATTTCGCTAGTTATGGTATCTAAAGAATATTTGACTAGAGTTTCCATAAATCTTACAAGTGACAAGAAAAATAAGGTGTCTTAAAACTGATTTTTATTGTACAGTAGAGTAATTTCCTATAAATAAATTAGGAGAGCATAAAAAATAGACACACAGAAGGATTTATTTACAGTTTGTAACTGTTTCATAAGAAAATAAGTATATATTTAAATGTATAATTATGAAACTTTTAGTAGTTTTTGAAAATACTGCTATGTGTTTCCATATGGAAAGGTCACAACATGATTTGAGAACATTAAGAAAATAAGTGAAGGAAATCCATCACTGGTCTTATAGCCTATAATCAGAACATCATTACTAGCCAAATGAGCATAATTTGTCACTTTGAATTTCTCAGGTTGAAAATCAGGTCATTTCAAACAGCAATTTTCACAGGGCAAACAGGTCATGCAGTCCACCTGTCCTGTATACTTCTCCCAAATAACATTCACACTGGCTGGCTTTCTATAGACTATCATTCATTGTTAAAGGGGCCACCTGATGTTTCCCCTCGAAAGGCATCCATTTAGGAGTTAGCTTAGAAATCTAGAATTATTTGTAAAAGCTTTTGGAGAATAGTTCAACAGTATTTAATAAAAATGCATATATGTATGACCTTTGTGTAACATTGCCAATAACAAAGTAGCCGGCTTACCAAAACCTGTCTAATAATATTAATAATCATAAATGATTTTATGGGACATACACTGGGAAATGTGTAATGCTGTCATTCATCACAGGAGCCTAATCAGGTAGGTATTATTCTTGTATCCATTTTTCAGATAAGAAAATTAAGGCAGCAAGAAACTGAGTAATCTGCCTGAGGTCCTATCATTCCTAAATGGTGGAATGGAATTTAATCCCAGTCAATTTTTTTCTAGGGTGCCTTCTATAACTTCTTATACTGAGCTGTGTCAAGCAAATAATCAAATTATGTTAGTGGGAGAGGAGGAAGGTTTATACTCTAAATTAGTAGTTCAGACTTAGCTGTATTTCCAAATGCATCATTAGACCAAACATAAATTCTTATATCAATTACCAGAACACCGAAGAAATAGGACTCAGTTAAAACACAGGTGTCGATTTATTTTTCTCTCATTGCTTCATTTCAACTTTTTTAACAAAAGTTTTTCTTAAAATCTTGAAGGTTGGAGATGGGAGATGGGTGAGTATAGTGGAGGTCAAATTACCAAAATCTTATTTAATTGCAAATTGGGAAGTTGAGCCTGTGCTTCCTGCGATCAAAAGGTATTTAAAATGACCTATGGGTTCCCAGCACAGCTTTGTAAGTATCTGGAGACTTTTCCTTACAGAGCAACTTTTCCAGCTGTTGCTCACTAATTTTTTTTCCATATAAGAGTGCAATGGTTTCTCTCCATCTTCTGACTGCTCACTATTTATTGCCCAACAGGACAAAATGAGCACCCTTCATCCATAATACATCTGCTATGCTTTGGATGCTGCGTATCCCCCTAAGGTCCATATGTAATAAAGACTAAGTTCCTGGAGTAGCAGCGTTGCAGCTGCTGCAGCACTTTCTAAAAAGTGGGGCCTCATGGGCTATCCCTGGACTAAAGGGACTGAAGGGCCCTCTGTCCCTTCCTCTGTCTCTGCACCAGCAGATGAGGCTGTTTCCTCCTCCATTGTACTTCTACTATGGTGTGTCATCAGCCACTGCCCTTTCAAGTTGCCAGAACCAATGGGGCTACCTGATTTGAATTCTGAACTTCCAAAACTGTGAATTCAATAAACCTGTCTTCTTTATAAGCTAGATGTCTCCAGCATTTTGTTGTAATAATGCAACAATAAATGCAGTTGATTAAACTGACTCTTGTAGGTGCTGAACTACACCATCTCTTCCATATGCCCATTTCCAGTCTTCTAAAAATATAGGCATTCTTCTCCTTTGATAAAATCCAGAAAAGTGAATATTCACATTTTAATAAACACATGTCATTGTTCTATCAAAAGTGCAAAGCAATGTCCCCTCTACCTTCCTATAGATATCTCAGGATCTAGGCAGATAACAGCTGCCTTGCTTCTCTGACCAGTCTAGAACGTATTGAGATCTCTAAGTGGTTTTATTCCATTCTGACCAGAAAATGTGGAAAATAAACTCACTTTTAAAATGTCCTTTTATAACATAACATAATATCATAAAACTATTAACTTTTACAATCTGTAGTCAGTGATAATTGAAAAGTATTCATTTTAAGGTAATTGCTTTGAAAATGTGACTATTGCTTAACTTTGGATTAGGATAACATCTAAATATTTTTGCACTCAAGTCTCAAAATTTTACTATTGAATTTCTAAACCTGAACACTCTTATTTACACAGTTGTTCAATTTTACCTATAAGAAAGTAGTTTTATGTTTTCATCAATTATTTACCTCAAAGTCCTGTTCAAGAGTTGGCCTACTTTTATTCTTATTTTGCCATATATTTAAAACTCTTAAAATATATTGGCTTTCAAAAGAGGGAAGAATTAAATAAACTTTAATATGCTTGATGGGGCTTCAAAAGGCATAGTTTGTGAACACTTCCCGTGGAGTTAAAGGAAAACTCCCTACATGATCAATTTTAAAACCTCATTTCAATAATAAACTGGGAAAACTAAATAAGTGTTGAAGTTTTATTGGTCTTAACAGTGTACAATCTAAAAGGCACATGTGTTGTGCTGAATGCTTGAGATCCCTGGAGTGTTCTCATAAGTTTCTGGGCTGGTATCCAAGGCACCTGGCCCATTTTAATCAGACCCTCTGTTACACTTTGTGTATGATGGGCTCTACATCAAATTGCACTTGAATAAATGGCTCTGCAGTTTGAAGGTTTTTCTCTTTAAACTATTAGTCAAGACACACTGAAGGTACATCTATCTGCACTAATTCTTTTGTTTTTTAAGTGGACAGAACTAGCCCTCTCTCTTGTCTTGTGTCTTTTGTGAACAATGGAGCTACATGATGTAATCTCGTCAAGCCTTTCTTGCAATTTACCAGAATTATTTACTTTCGGATTCACTAATGTACATAAATGTGAATACTTAATTCCGTGACTCTAAAATCCAAGGGCCCTTGTAAAATTATTTCTCAACACTTGTTTAATCCAGTCTTGATGACTATTAATGAGGCATCTCCATAATTCTATGGCTTTATTTTTAATGTGAGCTTCCAGAGATAAATAAAGTGAAATGAGAACACTGAGGTTATTTTAAACCATAGCTAGTTAAAGAAATGTTTCTGTCTTCTGTGTTAAATAACCCCCTTTAAAACATATTTGTTAAAAATATGTGTAGTAAACTATGACGCCATCTTCAATATGAAGAACAGTACCTCCAAAATTGATTGCAATTTCCATACACTGCTGAACATTTGTTAAAATCCACAAGTACTTATCATCTATTAACTGTGGTTACAGCCTGTATATATGAGTGTTATTTCCTTTATATAGTACCATCATTTTTTTCATTATGCGGTAATGTATTAGTTACTCTCTTATTTGTACCTCCTTATGGGAAATCTGCTTCTATTATTTCAAACATGTGATGCAAACATCCCAAGAAAACAAACAAGAGCAGGGCTATTTAGATCACTTGTAATTAGGATGTGAGAAATTGTTATCAGTTTATTTTAGCTCTATACAGCATTCACAATGAATCAGATAAATGCATACTCTTTTGCAGGATATTTGTTCTTAACTAGTGTATTAAGTATTGTCTTATTTTAAATCCAGCAGTATATTTTATAAAATTTGAAACCTACGAATTCAGACATATTCTTTATCTGACCCTTTTTCATATAAATTCCCCTATAGATTTCAAGTCTCAAAATAATCTGATGTGTTATCTCACTAATGTGCTCATTCAGTAGTGAGTCAGGTTTAATGAATACCCAAGGCCCCACAATTGCGCAAGCTCATATGGTGTAATCCCACGGAAGATAGAAAGTTTTAGTTATTACAAGCACTTTTACCATGACCTTCTTTTTGTTTAGTTTATCTCAGGCAAGGCTTATATTGAGATTAATATAATTTATTTAATTTAATGACTATTAAAAAGGAGAAAGTACAAGGCGATTCTTTGTTTGAAAGCTCTCTTCACCCACAAGGTACATTTTACTGGGGATGGTATAGAAGATTGGCAAATGTAATTGGATTGATTGATGTGGAACTGCTTTTTCTTTGATTTTCATTTTTGTCACAGGAGTAAAATGCACAGTGAAAACCAAATTACATGAGGAAAATAAATGATATAAGAATGTGCAGTGCAAGAAGATTATATGAAGTGATAAGTATGATTTTAAAATGATGCTTCTGGTAAAATAAAATAATATTTTCTTTAAATAAATTTTGGATATTCAAATTTGTAATTATACACAGATGTGTAAATTGGAAATATTTTCAATGTCATTTCTATTTCTAACTTTTATTTTATATTATTTTAAAAATACAAGAACCCATTCATCTCATTTTTGTCTCGGTGGGAATTTTACAATCAATTAAATGTCTGCCCTTCTTAAAAGGAATTTTAGAAACTATACAAAATTATCAGCTTTAATTTTCACACATACAAGACTTTACATATGAAGGGTTGAAAATAGTAGAGAATTGTAAGTATAGAAACATCAAAATTTATGTCCAGGGCCGGGAATTTCACTCAGTGATTTCACCACCTGTATCAGAAGTGCAAGGTCCTGAGTTTGATCCCCAGTACCAAGAAAAAAAATTATGTCCAAGTAATTTCTTTTTACATTATATATTTGAGTAGGTTTTTTAGTAATACAGTGTTTCATAAACTCCTGGCCTAATTTGGGTACTGATTTGAAAATCATTAGAGAGGAAGAGACAAATAATTATTTTTTGTTTTTGTTTCATGAGACGAGCTCTTACTATGTGGTCCAGGCTGTCCTCGAACTGGCAGTGATTCTCCTGACCCAGCCTTTCGAGTGCTGGGATTACAGATATGCACAACCATAGCCAGGTAGGAGAAAGAAATAATTTAAAAGACACAAATTTTGGCCTTGACGCAAGGGACTACTACTCTTGTAAGTTTCAGAAAGTCATTTAACCCAGGTGTCATAATTTACTTCTCTTCATAATCGAACAAATAGCAATCGGTCATTACAATTCCTTGATGTCTCTCAAAAAATAAGAGAAGGTAGTAAGTGATAAAAATGGTGCACAAATGGCAAATTACAATTTATTAAATTCATATCCTGCATTGTTCACAAAGCTGTCCTTAAATATAACGTTTTAAATTTACAAATATTTCATCAACTTCAACTCGTGCCCATAATGCTCACTATATCTTATGAAAGTTAAACCATTTCTGATAGCAACACTTCCTCGATTTAGAGCACCTAATAATAAATCATAGTTTTTGTACCCTCATAAAAATTATTCACTGACTCATTCAAGAATCCTCTGGTTAAAAATGAGAAAATCCACTTCAAATATTATCTATATTATTTTGCTAATTAAGAAAACTAGATAATATATGTTAAATTGTAAAGGTATAAAATGTTTTTGAAGAGAGCTTTTTTAAAATAGGTTTTCATTGGAGACAACTTTTAGGAGTATGAACTACATACTCCTAAATGAATGAATTCCATCATTTTATAATGACTATTCAATACAATTAGTGAGTTTAAAGTATCTTAAATGTATATTTAACTATATTTTAGATGTTATTTAAATTAATAATATACATCATACACATGCACATTTTAAAAAAAATACACTCCTAAAGCCTGGAAAGAAATGATAAAGGAACAATAGCATATATAAGACAACACAAACAATTATATTCCCAAACAATATCTTGAGAATAGAATCTTGAAATTATATATGTGCTTAGAATGCTTTAAAATCTCTTTGTCTTGTGTTCTTCAAATTTGCATTTAAATGATATTGTGTTTTTATAGGGCTTTGCATGCCTCTTTAAAAAGACAGTATGCTTTTCTAGGATTACGTTATATCTGGCAATTCTAAAGACTGTGTGTGTGTTTGTGTGTGTGTGTGTGAGTGTGTGTGTGTGTATTTATTTATATAAAATAAGCTACTGTCTGACACAAGAAAAGCAAGCAGTCACTCTACCACTTGAATTAATTAGTGTATTTTACCCTTTTAAGGTCAGTAAGAAAAAATCCAATTTTACAAAATAAGGAAAATGTATTTTCTTATACTAACAACTCTTAAAGCATGATCATCTTAATGTCCATTATGTGCATAATCTACAGGTCATGCAATGTATAAATCATCTATATTAGTTACTGAGTAGGCAAAAAAATTAAACACTAGATTTTCTCAAAGTTATTTTCTATAATTCCCAGTAAGTTCTAAGATGGGTCCTCTGTCTCATTATGAAACACCATAAATTTCACTTTTTCCACATTTTAAAAACTGTACATCTTTTCCCTCACGTTAGCTTTAAATTAATTAGTATGTACATAGACATCTAGGTTCAAACTTTCAAGTAATCTGTTTAGATGGGGAAAAAATAGGACAATGTCAGTGTACAAGAATACTAGATCTCCTGCTGACACATATAATGACTGAAAGTCCTGATGATTATTGTTAGTCCAGTTAATATAAATATAAGTCTAAGGTCTTAGTTTATTTTGGACTTATGAACATATTGATGTTTTAATACTAGAAACAGAGTTTCTGCTTTGTAGTAACTACAGATTTTATTTTATTTTATTTTATTTATTTATTTTTTTGGTACCGGGGATTGAACTCGGGTCCTTACCCTTGCAAGGCAGGTCACGGAACCGCTGAGCTAAATCCCCAGTCCCCTGTAGTAACTACAAATTCCACATTTTCTGTGTATCAGTTATTTTAAGAAAGTACCAGAAAAACAGGAAAAATATTTGTATATTTATTATACTGAAACTTTCAGTTTAGCCTCCTGCAAAATTTTAATGTTTTTAATAATATTCTAGTAAAATATAATAGGTCTGGAGAAAAATGCATGCATTCTACAGATTTCTTTCCATGAAACTTGATCAATTACAAAAAATTTAAATTTACATTTAAAAAAAGAAGTAGATCTGCACTCAGAAGTATTTGGTTGCTATTTTATATAGCAGTTTACCTCTGTAAACCTCTTTCTCTTCCTTACTCTACGCTGCCCCCAACTACCACTGACCTGCCTTGTAAAAAATATATATGTGTTGGCAGTATTTTTACTGTATATTAATGAAACTCTGTGTACGTGCTTTTTTAGTTCTCATTTTCCTCAACCGATTCAAAAGTACCCATTATCATAACTATAACTTTAATAATTTTTATTTCTATGCGTTAATTTATCTGTGAATATATTGAGGCAGGGGATTAGGGTGGCTGAGCAAGTGGCGATGACCCGTCAATCATGGAGACCCAGGAAATGTGCACAAAAAGGTTCCCAAAGCCCTTCACCTGGAACCAATCAGAGAATGCTATCCTAAACTTAACTCAGGGTTTCCGAAAGGGAGGGCCTAGATCTGACTTGAGCCTGAGGAGTGGGACATACAAAAGAAGACTACTGTTAAGCTCTTAGCCACTGTGTGGTCTCAGTGTCCCCTCTCAGCCTGAAGAGTGTACTTCTTTTAGTTGGCCTGAAGTCCGTCTGCCCTACATATTACTTTTCCTACCTTTAAGAAATGTAAAACTTCACTCCCTTTTGTTCTTGTTTTAATTATTTTTTATGACAAGAAAACCCTGGAATCTCTAGAAGGAGTGCCTAGAATCGCAGAACCTGGCAACAACACCGCAAAGTACTGGATATTTCAACATTTGTTGACAACCACCAAGTTGCAATATTGGGAAAAATGAAATAGTGCTCACTGTGGATGTATTTCTTTCATATCTGTTACAAATATATGTAAAAGTTATAAAGCTCGTTGATGGGACAGCACAAATAAAGCTATGGGGATGTGGTCAGTTTTTCAAAATGGCTCTATGGTAAACCTTTAATTTCAAAAAGCAAATAATATACTTTATCTTTCCATAAAAGGATAATGAATATAGCATAAAATTAATTTTTAAAATAAGACTAGAAATGATTCTAGAAGAAAGATTGTAATTTTAAGAAAATATACCCTTAAAATTGAGTATTTTGAGCTAGTTAGCTAGTGATGAAGTTGAAGCTGTATAAGCTCCTGCATGTTTGTAATCCCAGATAATATGAGAGACTGAGGCAGGAGAATCAAAAGTTCCACTGCAGCCTGGTCAACTTCATGATTTAGCAACATCCTGTCTCGGCATTTAAAATAAAAAAGTAGCTGTCAGTGTATTTAAGTGTTAAAGCCCTAAGTCCAATCCTCAATTTATCCCCAACCCTCCCCCGCAAAAAAGAAATTGGATGAGTATGAACCAAGACCTGTCATGTAAAGGTACAAGATCCCAATAATGAATGTATGTACCGCATTCAATCCTCAATTTATCCCCAACCCTCCCCCGCAAAAAAGAAATTGGATGAGTATGAACCAAGACCTGTCATGTAAAGGTACAAGATCCCAATAATGAATGTAATTGTACCGCATACCTAAAATGTACCAATAAACTCAATAAAAGAAGAAAAAAGGCTCATGATCAGACCACATGATTGTGAAGATTCTCTGGCATGAAACTTAGCTGTGTGCCAGCTAATTCCAAAGTAGAAAAGTGTGGAATAAAAATTATATGTAGAACAAATTGGATGTATATGATGTATGAATAAGTCAAACAATTATATTGAATATGTGTAGGTATACCAGTTTGTTAAACGTTAGAATTAATTTTATAACTTTACAAAATTAAACTATCATTTTAACTTGCTTGTGATACTACTGAAATTCTAGAAAATGTGTTATTTTGCACATTTACAATTCTCTCCTCTTCCCGACAAAATGGTGTCATTTGTCCACAGGGACTAAATTAGTGATAATGCCTCTCTCACCTCTGACAAATGCATCTGTAAATGTAGTCGGTTTATAGGTGTTTCTCCTACTCTAAATCATAAGCTTCTTTCATCAAAGTAAGTTCTACATGTGACAAGATAACATTATTCGGTGAACAACTTCCAAATAATACATTTCATTTTCTCTTCCTAGAAACAACCTAAGCTTTAAAATGTTGATTCGTTGATTAGAAGTTAATTGGGAACAAGGAGCAAATTCTTTTTCCAAGAAGTATTTACTTTAGGTGTTTACTTGAATGGTGAATTGGTGAGACCCTGGGGTGTGACATGGGGCTGCTGCAATTTAATTATTAACACTTTCCAACAGATAACATCCTGATTTTAATTTGCCATTGAGACCTGAATTAGGTGTTATCAACAATTCCTTGGCATTAAAATCACTCAGGAAGGTCTAAAAAATGTATTGTTGCGGAGGTATGCATAAAATACCAGTTAAATCTTAATCAGTAGAGGGCCAGGGATTTAGCCCAGTGGTTCTGCTGCCTGCCTCGCAAGCATAAGGTAGCAAGTTAAATCCCAGGTACCAAAAAAAAAAAAAAAAAAACAAAAAAAAAAAAAAAATAAAAAAA
>NW_022900936.1:20571612-20615275 GCF_012274545.1 Fukomys damarensis
AAAAAAAAAAAAAAAAAAAAAAAAAAAAAAAAAAAAAAAATTTAATCAGTAGAATAACTCAGGCTGCGAATTTTTAAGCATTCCCTTGGTGATCCTAAGAAGTGGCCCATGTTGGGAACCTGCAGAGAGCTATCAGGTTTTAAAGTGCTGACATCTAGCCCCATGTAAAGCAGAGAATATCTTCAAGTATTCTCTTAGCCCTAACACTAGCTACTCCCCCAATTTTTAAATCTTGCCTTTATTCTTTTTATATAAATCAAAACTTTAAAGCATTCCAGTCATCATTTCCTGTGTTCTGAAAGAGATTCCTTGCTATTTTTTTTTCTTTATTCCCCAGTTTCCCTAAATATAGCTGCATGATTTACTAAGGAGTACGGTGCCAATAAGCTAAATTATCTCTCTTAATTACATCGTATTATATAATACAAAAATTTATAATGACAGTAACATTCTTCCAGAGCCTAAGCACATCCTACATTTATGCTTTGAGGGGTTTTGCTCTGTTCTGTTGTTGTTGTTTTGAGACAGGGTGTCCCTATGTAATTTATGCTGGCCTTATACATATTATGGGCCCAGGCTCACCTCAAAGTCACCACAATCCTCCTGCTTTAGCCCTCAGAGTCCTGGGATAATAAAAGTGGACCATCATGCCCAGCTCTGCCTTATGGATTATAAAATAAATATTTTTCTCTTTTATTTTGCTTTCATACCTTACAAAATACAATTTCTGATAAATTCCTATCAGTATAATTATATTATGATTCTATGATTATAATGTATTGATGAATATTTAATTTTATCTTCCTACAAGTACCAACTGGTATATCATTAAACTGAAAATGTAGGATTAAGTAATGTGGAAGGTGGACATATCTTTTATAGTTACTTTTTTCAGTTTAATCTCATTATAGCAAAATAGATTTGACATATATATGTGTTCTTGGGCAATAAAATTGTGATATATTCTTTTAGATACAGAAAATTAAGAGTTTAAGAGCTTAAAACAAATTTATAGACTCACCCACATTAGAATCCTAAGAGACTTCTCAAGGGGAGTTTTCTGGACATTACACTCTTATAATTTTAAGATTCTGCTTAGATGTTACATCTGATTAATTCACCCATTTAACAGTATCTGGTTAGTGCATTCTCTTTGCTCAAGTACCTAGGATGGGGTTACACAAGGTTTTTTCTCTCACTGTTTTCTAATGTCCTTATCTAAGGAATCTGGATGAGCTACCCCTTCTAAAGTGTTCTTAAGGCATCTCTTACTTACTATTCCCATGAAATTTACAGCACAGCCAAGATAGATCTGTTTGTTTCTCTCTCTTCCAGATGCTCTCTGCAGTGGCTGTTTTATTCACAGTTATGTGGGAGGCACCACACCACTGGGACAAAGAGACCAGCTTCTGAAGTCAAACCACAAACATTTTAATTCTGGCTCTACAAAGCATCAGTTGAGTGACCCAGGAAATTTTTTTAACCTTGCTGTCCCTGAGTTTCCTCTGTTGTGAGAGAGACATAGTAAATTCAAGTCTGCTTAATAAGGCTGTAGTATAGACAGCATATTTTATACAGTATGCTTAGAACACTGCCTAAGATATCATAACTTCTTAAGAACCACTGCCGATTCCCATGCCCTATTTTTTAACTCCAAATGTATTATAAAAAGTATATGTATACTTCAACTTTGGTTGAGTAATTAATCATCTCTGCTATATTACATAGTAAAAACATTACAAAGGCATGTTTTCAAAATTTGGTTTTAAAGAGTATTGTAAATGTATCTTATTTTTCCTAGACTACTCCTTTTATCTCATAGAACAGTAAATGCTCTCTAAAAGATTGAGCAAGTGACTACAGTGATTTCGGAAAGGCATACATGCATCTTACGAAGAATAATACTTCCCAATATGTCAATTGTCTGGTACTAATCTCTCTCCAAATCATAACTGAAGAATTTGTTGCAAAGGTATTGGCTTTTCAATATATTAGGGTATTACTGCAATTGTGTGTGAAGTAACAGGCTGAATTGAGTAGATAAAACAAAATTGGGCTGGCGAAGATACCTAATATAAATTGTATCAAAGACAACTGAACTAGAGCAAAACACTAACGAAAATGATAAAACAAACACAAATGTATTGATGTTACTCAGGACCCTGAAATACATTAATGTCTGATATAATGGAGCTGGATATCAAAGTGAGGCTACTGTCTGTCCAGTCCAAGACTACAGTAAAACCACTAGAATTCAAATCAGAAGACATGTATTGTGGGTCTACTGTGAAATAGCAAGCCCATTCAATCTTAACCAAGATTTAAAAACATTTTAGACTATTCAGAGACTTCATGTTAAAAACAGTTGCTTCTTATATCTAGTGAGATGTGTCAATGTGGAACCTAGTATAGGCACACTGCATTTTATATGCTTTACTTTACTGTGCTGCTTAAATACTGTTTTGTTTTGTTCTGGTTTTTTAACACCTGCATGCTTGCAGCAACCTTGCCTGAATTAATTTTATCAGTACCATTTTTTCAACACCATGTGCCCATTTCATATTTCTGTTTCACATTTTGGTAATTTTCACAATATTTCAAATATTTTCACTCTTGTTAGAAATATATGATGATCAGTACTCTTTAATGTTAGTACTGTAATTTTGGGGGGCACTTTGAATATTATCTATACAAAACAGCAAGCGATCAATATTGTGTGTGTTCGGATTGTTCCGTCTCCTTCCTTCTCAAGTGCTTTTTATTTCCTCAGATTTAGCAATATTGCAAAAAGGCCAGTTAATAACCCTACAGTGTTCGAGCAAAATGCAAAGTTACACATCTCTAACTCATTTTAGTGAGAAAGACAAGTTTAAAAGTTAGGCCCCATGTGCTAGTCAAGTTGTAAAGACAAAGGGAAATTCAAAGCTCTATTACCATAAGCACCGAAATGATGAGAAAGTAAAACAGCCTTATATCGATGACATGGGGAAAGTGTAAGTCTTCTGGATAGCTCAAACTGCCATAACATGCCCTGAAGAAAAGGCTAATCCGAAGCAAGGCTCTGACTCTCTTCAAGACTGAGAGAGGTGAGGAAACTGCAGAAAAAAAGCCTAAAGCTAGAAGAGGTGTGTTCATGAGATTAAAAAAAAAAATAGCCATCCTGAAAACACAAAAAGCACATTTGTAAATGGCAGAGGAGAAGGACATGGAGGGAGGGGATACAAAAAGAACTAAGATGAACTATATGCATGCCCTGACTCCCCATGCTGAATGTAATCATTACATATTGCTAATATTCACTAATACAGAATAATTAAAGTAAAACAAATTTGTAAGCATTGTTTTAAAAACACAAGGTAAATTAGTAAATGCTGAAAAAAGCTGCTGGATCTAAGATAACTGATGAAGCATCTAACAATCAATTTACAATTTATGAAACACCCTTGCATTGGAGGAAGATGCCAGCTAAGACTGTCTTTCAAAGGTAGAGAGAAGTCCATGCCTGGCTTCAAAACTCCAAACGAGGGCCCAGGATTTAGCTCAGTGTTTCTGCTGCTTGCCTCAGAAGTGCAAGGACACGAGCTTGATCCCTGGTATCAAAAAAACAAAAAACTCCAAAAGATGAGATGCCTCTTTTGATAGGGGCTAACACAGCTGCCAACTTTCAGTTAAAGCCAGTGCTTATTTATCATTCTCCAAATCACAGGATTCTCGAGAATTACACTAAATCTACTCTTACAAGTGCTCTATAAATGCACTGATAAAGCTAGGACAACAGTATATTCATTTATAACATGGTCTAGTGGATATTTCATTCCTACCGCTGGCTGATACTGCTCTGAAAAAGAAAATTCTCCTGAAATATTACTGCTCATTGTCAACACATCTCATCAACTAAGAGCCCAGTCAGTGATGCAAAATAAAATCAATGTTTTTTTCAGCTTGGCTACCACAATGTTCATTCTGCAATCCTTTGATCAAGGTATAATTTTGCTTTGAAGTCTCATTATTTAAGATATTAATTTTGCAAAGCTATAATTGTCATAGACAGCAATCTCTCTGATGGATTGGGGCAAAGTAATTTAAAAACATCTAGAAGAATGAACCAATCCAGATAAGAACGTGTGATTCAGAAGAAGAGTTGCCAATTTCAACATTAACAGAAATTTGGAAGAATCTGACTTCAGTCCTCATGGGTGACTTTAAAGGGTGACTTAAAAGACTTGACTGGAAGAAGTCACTGCAGATGTAGTGAAGATAAGAGAACAAATTAAATTTGGAAATGAAGATGTGCCTCAATTGCTCCAATTTTATGATAAAACTTTAATTGTTGAGGAATTGATGGTTATGGATGAGGAAATAATTTTTTTGGAGATAGAATCTACTTCTGGTGAAGATGCTATCTACATTGTGGGAATGACAACAAAGTATTCAGAGCAGTACATAAACTTAGTTGACAACACATTAGCAGATTTTGAGAATGTGGATTCCTGTTTTGAGAGTTCTGTGACAAAATCCTATCAAATAGCTCTGCAGGTTACAGAGAAATCTTGCATGACAGAAAGGAAAAATTGATGGAGCAAACTTCATTTCTGTCTTATTTGAAGAAGTTCCCACGGCCAACCCAACTTTCAGCAATCATTACACCACGCTCAAGAGCCATCAACATCAAGGCAAGACCCTCCAGTAACAAAAGGATTACAATTTGCTGAAGATTACTATTATTTTAGCAATAAAGTATTCTTGATTGATTTGTACATTTTTAAACATAATCCCATAGACTTCAGTACAGTAGAAATACGGATTTTTGTGCACTAGCAAACAAAAATTATGACTCCGTTTATTGTGTTTGCCTTGAATCTATCCTGCAATTCATGAGGTATGTCTGCTTGCATGTCTTATTGTTATCGGGGTACTTAATGCTGTCATACAGTAAGTAAATAATCCTCTAAAATTATCAACATTGGAAAATATATATTGACTCCAATTAATATGTATTTGTTCAATATTTCATTAATATTAACGTTGTTATTTTCTCATTAGTGATCCATTCATTCATTAAAATATCATTTAGTAGGGCCGGGGATTTGGCTCAGTGGTTCTGCAGCTTGCCTCACAAGTGCAAGAGCCCAAGTTCGATCCCTGGAACCAAAAAATAAAAAAAATTAAATCAAAAAAATAAAACAAAATATTATTTAGTGACTAGTATGGATCAATAACCACTCATGGTTTGTGAATACAGTGTTGAACATTGTTAAACTACACAGGAGTCCCTGGAGTAACGAAGATCACATTTACTATGACAGGGAGACAGCAGTTTCACAAATTTACAGAGTATATGAGCTGCCTGATGGCAATAAATGTTGTGCAAGAAAAATAAAAGAGTGGGGATAGGAAATGTCGAATGTGAATGTTTAGTCACACAGAAGAAAGTGTTTCAATAAAGACTTAAGGGAGGAGTGAAGAAGAGGAGCCCAGAGCCATGAAGAAAATATCATCTATGCAGTTCCACACACACAAAAGCTTCAGTATAGGCAGGGAGTCAAATTGTAAGCAGTTATCCTGCAAGATATGTGTTATGATCAGATATCAATGTATTCATAAAAGGTATATGTATTTTTTTCTTGG
The DNA here is from genome assembly GCF_012274545.1 of Fukomys damarensis. Lineage (NCBI taxonomy): Eukaryota > Metazoa > Chordata > Mammalia > Rodentia > Bathyergidae > Fukomys > Fukomys damarensis. The sequence continues at coordinate 20,577,241 of NW_022900936.1, forward strand.
TACCGGGGATCGAACTCTGGACCTTGTGATTGCAAGGCGGGTGGCAGAACCACTGAACTAAATCCCCAGCCCTATAAAAGGTATATTTTTAAGAAAGTCTATTCTATACTTATTTATTACAGTGAACACAGCCAGCAACATCCAGTTAATAAGTTTTTAGGGATTTTGCTAACATTAGTTACTATGAATTATATAATTCTGCCTTAATACTGTTTATTAAAATTATCCTATCAAATAAACACTTAAGATGACAAAAGAGTGACCTTTACTTGCAAAAAATGTAAACTTATGTGCTGCAAAGTAACAGTTCTCTAAAGAGCACATTCAACTATTCCCTATTTAGCAAAGGAACCATATAGTGGTATTCACTGCATACCATATAAAATTAAAACTCAAAAGTAAAGTATTTTTCCCTTGTTACTTATTCTTGTACTTCCTCTGAATTCCTTATTCAATTGAAACTCAAATTAGGAAAATACATATAGCATATAGAACAGACTGCATTTCTACAAATGGAATTCAAGTAAGCTCTTTTCTAATGTGAAAATGCACAGCTCTTTGAACAAACTATGTTTCAGAATATAGCTTATTCTGGATAATTGGTTACTAAAGTATTCATTTATAGTGAAGGACATAAAGGAAAATATTTTCATGCACTTCACTGAAAGATTGCAAAATAACACAAAATTAATTTCAAATACACATATGCATGTATCCCACCCACTTCTGAGAAATATCACACTGATGAATTTATACTGATATTATTTATCACCAAATATCCCACATTAGTGGGAGAGTTTGAGGCCTGAGACATCAACACAATGTGTGCATTTCTCTTTCTGATCCTTTTCTTTCCTAGAATGATGGGTTTCTGTTTGTATTTTTCTATAATACTATTTTTTTTTTTTTTTTTTTTTTTTTTTGTTACCCAGGATTGAACTCAGGTCCTTACGCTTGCAAGGCAGGCCACCAAACTAAAGCTAAATCCCCGGCCCCTATTTTGGGACATCTTATCATAAAATAATAAATTGTTAATCTTTCATGAAATACAACAAGGAATTAATGATAAAGGGAATGTGTACATAGACAAAAATGTACCTTTAAGCATTTAGTATCTAGAACATCATCATAACAAGAAATTAATATTTATTTAAAAATTGTTTTATTTATACTAAATCCAAGGTAAATATTACCAATTTATGATATTTATCAGGTTATAAATGGTAAGAATGACAGTATGCTTTGGAAGACTAGATTTTATGAGCAGTATTATGGCTTGTCTAGATGTGTCCCAAATGCCTCATATGCTCACAGGTTAAATTTTGGGGAGGTGGCGGGATCATGGATATATGATACTAGGTTAAGGTTTTTTCATAACCAATTTGGTTTCTCATAGTTCTGTGTATGGATAATGGGGCCCTCACCCTGGATGTGGGTGGCACCCATTAATTGGCTTGTAGCCTGGATGGAACATAAAGGGTCGGAAAATTGGGCTTATAGCTTGCTATCTTCTGCCAGACACACCATGAACTGTTTCTCCTCTGCGATGCCCCTTGCTATGCCACCCTGCCTTGGAGCCAGATGACTATGTATTGAAACTTCTGCAAACTGAGAGCTAAAGTAAAGCTTTTCTCCTTTAAATTGTGGGTGACAGGTATTTTTGTCCCAGCAAGACAGGAACTAAGACAGACATAAAGCTTCTTCAGGACATTGCTAGCATTGATTTTTTTGACAAAAGACAGTGATGAGCAGAAGCCAACATAAACAAATAAGGTCCTTTCACAAAACTTCCAGCTGATCTGTGGAATAGCAGTGGCCACAATGGTCAGGAACTTTCCCAAGGCTGTTTGGAGAATCCTAGATTTTCCACTGTCCCAGTTAATAATAAAATAATTCCCAGTTAATAACAGAATTTTTAGAAATAATATTTATTTTATTTTAAGCTATGAAGATAGGTCTGTTTTGTTACACATCAGCAGAAAACTAAAGCAACAGATGAGTGTTCCCTCTGTAGAGACACTCCGCTGCTTGCTTCCTGGAGATATGTCTGAGCCTGAATATAAATGAAGTCTGTAGTGGAGTCAACTCGTAATATCTCACATCTGCACAGGCAAAAGTGACTGCAAAACAACTGCATATTCTTCATCAAGATGACATGTGCAATCGCAAGAGGTATTTATTTCTATAACAAACTAAATACACTTTCTAATTTGAATAAAACTGTCCAACTTTACAATAATAAACTAAAATTTTGCAGAGGAGTTTTGACAAATGTGACACATTTTTAAAAAGACAACAGCTGTTGGGATTACAGCTAAAGCCAATAAATAGCACTTTCAGAGTATTTCAAAATTAAGTGAACTTTCTGATTAGTATTTTCATGCCAAGAAAACAAGTTCTGAAGGGCAAGCACCAAATTGGAGAATTGACTAGAATTTCTCAGCAGTATTTTCACATCAAGAAAATAATTTCTTAAGGTGAGGCGTTCCATGATATGATGAAAAGAGGAATCCAGGCAAGAATTTAGGCTGTAACAATTATACATGAATTTTTGGTATTTTCTTTTTTTTTTAATTGAGTTTATTGGTACATTCTAGGTATATAGTACAATTACATTCATTATTGGGATTTTGTACCTTTACATGACAGGTCTTGGTTCTTATTTTTTCCCCTTGTTGGTATTTTCAAATATACAGTTGACAAAAAAAAAAAACAGGTAAACTATCAAAAAATGTAATAACACATACAGAAGTTTGCTTAGTATAATTTCTCAAGCATGACTGTAAAAGTATCAAATTAAAGCTGGTCACATTGATGTGTATGTAAGGCATATAGACTTTTAATCTTAAATTCCTTATAGGAAAAGACATGTAAACCTTGCCAAAAAACTGTTGCATAAGGACTCAGAGTCAGCTCTGAAAGCATTAGGAATCATCGGACTTTCTGCATGACCCTTTCTAGTCAGAGTAACATTTGGTTATTATGATCCTTCCACTTCTGAAAAAGTTTCTAGGTCAAAGCATTTGATAGGCACATACTCCCTTTGTGACAAATTTCACTGTGTTATATGCAAATACCTGATACCGATCAACTGCTAACATCAGTGGTCTATTCAAGCCTCCAACCCAAGCAGAAGAGGATAATTTCATCAGAATTGACAGTGGAGAATCTTCTTAAAAATATCCAAATAATAAAAATGTATATAATCATAATACTACTGTTTTAAGTCATTTCTCCCTTTGTTAAATAACAGGAGGACAATAAAAGTTTATATAACATAATGAAGATGACAGTAGACTATAAATGTTAACATCCTTTAAAGGTAGAGATTTGAAATCCTCAAGAATGAGGTTAGAAAACATGCTCGTGTCACCTCTTCCAACCCCTACATCTGGCTCAGATTATAGATGATGTGTTTATTATTGTTTCTGTTATATTGTGTTCATAAAAGATATTTATCTCTCTAGAAAAAGCTCAGTAAAATGAAATTTTGCTAAGTTAAAAATAATTAAATAATAATTGAACATTGTGCAGGAAAACTCAGATCATAAATGACCTTAGTAAGTCTAAATTTTCAGAATAATTAAAAAAATGGTGCTGAACGTAATATGTCATAAACTTAACTAGTGTGCATTCTTTTGCATAAGAACAATCAAAAATACCAACCAAATTCAGGATTCTAATTGTTATAAAATGAACGACAATGGAATCCACATTTTAATCACTTACAATTGAATTTTAACTGAGGAAAGTAAAACAGCTAAATTCAATTTTAATGTAAAATCAAATATAAGTATGTGTAAATTGTTTTAAAAAATATCTATCTGATATTATCAAGAAAATATTTTATTTTATAGATTTACCTATCAGTAATATTTTCTTATGGCAAAAGCAGTGGTAATTAATAAGACAAGAAGTAGGGGCGCAGTGTCTTTAAATTCTTATTCATTGTTGGAAAGAAAGGAGAGAGAGATGAACAAATGATAGGATGAGGGGAGAGATGAGCGAGAGAGGAGAGAGGAGGGGAGAAGAGTGGAAGGAAAAGAAGGAAAAAGGGAAGGGAGAAGAGAAGAGAGCAGAGGGAGAACACAGGTTTTCCTCTTACGAGAGATGCTCTTCCTAAAAATGTTAATATTAGACCTGCGTCAACTTTATTCAAAAGGTGATCAAAATATAGGGTGATCAGGAAAACTGGAAGAAACTAGTAGAATAAAAGACATATTGCGATGAAACACCCTCAAACAGCCTTCTCCCCGGGCTTCAAACACACTCATCCTATTCCTCTTGTCGCTCTCTGAAGTAGTTGTGCAAGGCCTCTTGCGTGCGTCTTCACGAAGTGTGATCGAAAACACAATGATGCTGCTTCCGACTGCCACCCAGTGGAAAAGCATCTGTGTGCCCTCGTTCACACTGTTGACTAGAACCGGAACTATGCGACTTGTGGCTTTTTCCAAGAGTTTAAATGACCATGAAAGGGAAGGTTTTTCATCTATCAGAGTAGCTGTGATAGTGCAACTAAAGATGCTGCGTATCTAAAAAGTATCAATAAACTCCATGAGAAAAAAAAAAGATGTGTGTGTGTGTGTGTGTGTGTGTGTGTGTGTGTGTAATATATACATTATGTCTTCATCACTTCCCTTCCACTGGATCAAAAACACCTGATACCTGAGATTGAGAGGAGAGGTTTCTTTCGGTTCTGCTTCAGAGGTCTCAGCCCTTGTAGACGGCAAGCTCAAATAAAGAAAAGGCAAGGGCTACGGCTCATACCTAGATGCCCCCGAACGCCTCATGTGCTCATAGCGGGGAACGAGTCCACGGATGAGAAAATACCTAAGTGTGTGGTTGGAGGTGAAGCCCAGTCGGAGGACGTGGGTGAGTGGGGACGTGGGTGGCAGGCTCTACCTCCCTCCCTCTCTCTGCTTCCTGCGTATCTTCCTGCGCTATTTCTGCTCTGCTATGTTCTCCTGCTTTTCCTTGGATGTCAGGTGACTATGGACTGAAACCTCCACAAACTGAGCCCAAATAAACCTGTCCTCCTTAGAGTTGCCAGTGTTGGGTATTTGTCTATCAGTGATGAGAAAAGTACCACAGCATGGTGGAAGGGCCTGGTAGGTAGGGAAGCTGCTCACCTCAAGACCTGCGAGAAGGAAGGGTGGAGCCAGGGCAGGAAGGAGATGCACCCTTCGAGCTCAGTGACCCACCTCTCCTAAGCAGCTCAGCTCCTAATAGCACACTCAGCCCTGAACTCTCGAGTGTATCCACCCACTGATGAAACCAGGCCCTCAGAGATCCAGCCAACTTCTGAAAGCCCAGCCCCTGCGAGCAGGAGGCATGGAGTACATTCCAGATCCCAACCCCAACGCAGAATGATAAAAGATTGGGATGGAGCCATACGAACTGAAACACAGCTCTACATACCCTATTTGCTGTTGCTGCTCATGTGAAACGGTAAGCATTCCTCAGGCATGTGGTGAGCCTGACAAACACTTTCAAGATTCTGTTTGATAATCCAATGTAGCACATAATAGTAAATTTCTTGACATTCTGTCAAACTATTTAGAAGTCTGATGAATAAAACTGGATTTCTGCGTCAAAGATGTATGCTACCTGGAACTTTTAAGAAAACATAATAGATATTTTGGGAGTAGTTATGGTAGTAATGAAGAAAAAAATAGGCTTTTACACTGATTTACTCTTTGAATATAATTCATTCACAATGAATTATTAAGCGCAGAGCTGGGCACATGATTTTAATCTGAGACTCTGCTGTTTTCTTAAAGGTGATTTCTTTTAAGAAAAATATCTCTGTCTCTCTGTCTCCCTCTCTCTCTCTCTCTCTCTCTCCCTCCCTTTCTCTCTGTGGTCCACGTGGTCTTTCCAAAATCCATTAAGACTGACTGGATCAACAAAATAACTGGACATATTTTTAAGTAACGTGTATTGATGTTGCTTGCAAGGCTAGACATTTCTGTTTAGATGTACTTTTGTAATAGGTAATGATGTCTGGAGATTTTAATTTTTGATGTTTGTAATGGTTTCTCTTTTTGTTTTTTCTCTCTCAGGGAACTCTTATATAATCCTTTGTCATAAGTAACTACCATATCAATTATATAATGCAAACAGACATAAAAGGTTGATCATGTACAAAAAATATAGCATGTAATCTGCCTACATAAAACTGCTGTTATAATTTTGATTGTATGCAACATGAAAAATAAAACATATCATAGTCATTAACAGTAGATTTATCACAAAAATAAAAATATAACACATTTCAAACTCATTGAAAGTAAAATTATGAAAAAATAATTTAAAAATTATTTTACATAAAAACTATAACAAATGTTTGTTTTTCCCCCTTCAAAGTTTTTTTTCAGCTTTAATTGAGTTTATTGGCACCTTTTAGGGATACAGTACAGTTACATTCATTGTTGGGATCTTGTACCTCTACATGACAAGTCTTGATTCTCATTTTCTCCCCTTACTCCTGCCCTCCCTTCACATCCTCCTCCCCTCCCCATCTACAAACACTTTATTTCCATCTTTTCATTCTCTCACATTTTTTTCTTTTCCCTTATTACCCTTCCCCTACCCATCCCACCTTCCCTACACCATTAGCTCCTATCTTCCCTTTTTGAAATGTCAATAATCTTATTAGGATCTTATGTATTATTGCAGATTATTCACACCAGAGAAACTATTCGGTATTTACACGTGTGACTTATTTATTTCACTTAGGAGTATATCTTCAATATGTATCCATTTTCCTATGAATGAATCTATTTTCCCCTTCAAAGTTTTTAATTTATATTTATATTTCAATATTCTGTTAACTCTATCATACATGTTCCAAATGTACATTTATATTTTCATGAGAAATCTCTGGATTCAAAATGTTTCTAAAGCTGAGCCAGGGATTTAGCTCAGTGGTTGCGCCACCTGCCTCAAACTTTTTCTAAAAATTTAAATAATATGCAATAATTTATTAAAAATCCACATCTGCATGTGAAAGACAGGTGACTAATAACAGAATTCATTTATGAGTTATCTATCACTTTGGATGATATTTAAAATAAATATAATTTTCTTGTGACAGTTAGTTTTCAATATTTTTCATTGCAAAGTCAATCACAATGGTGACTCGCTGTGGCATTGGCTCACTGGGAAGCTGAAGCAGGAGAACCCTTGAGCACAGAAGACTGAGAACGCCATCTCAAAAGCAATAAAGGTAAAGAAAACAAGCATCATATTTATGGTCAAATAACTTTTTCTGAATTATTCAGATGGTAATTTTTAGTCAAATAGAGAAAAAAGGGAACTGATCAATACAGTTTTATGAAATGTGAATGATTTTATGTAAGAATTCTAGTCAAAAGATTTAACTTTAACTGTAATACAAATGTCCTCATTCTTCAAAGTAAAATGATAAAGTGTTAGATCTTAATTATGAGAATGTAGATTTTCACAGTGAGTTTACAGATACACACTGTTTTTGTTTTAGATAATCAGTACTGCCTAAACACTATGCATGTTTCTGAAATTCAAACCTTAGATACTTCTGTTTTAAACCAGATAGTAGAAAATAATTAATCCTCTGGAGACAAGAGCCAAAAAATTAGTAAGGAAAATGAGTTATTTTAAGTAGAAGTGGAAATGATGGACTACTGTACATTAGAAATCAATCTAGGACCAATACAGATACCTACTAGAGAACATATCCTTTTGTTACTAACGACCACTAAAATCCCTTCACCCTAAAGGTACCTTCTCTGAGTAAATACATTGCTACCCTCAGCAATAATACTGAGTTATGATTCATTCCGGTTTTTAGCCAGACTTAGTAGGTACTACATGTTCTCATCACAAACACCAACGCAAGTCTCCACTCTATCCCGTCTTGCTGTCTTCAGCACTATCCACTTGGTTTTTGAAGTGCGCCAGCACCAGCAGCGCACCCTGTATGATTATATTTACATCTTATAGTGTTGGTCCAAATATACAAGGTTCACCTCAGAAATGGATAGAAAAGATCTAGCAATATTTCTCTAAGCAAGGCTGTGTTACTTTGAAAGGTAGCTATATTTCTCATATATATATATATATATATAATATACATATCTATATTATATGCATTATATATAATATATTATGTGATTATATATATATATATATATATATTTCATTACATTATTTGTCATATTGAAGCCCATACAATGCTGCCTACCTGCTAATGAAGAGCAAGTAATTAGTGGCTAATTTTAACAGCTCTCCAAGATGCATTTCTATGTTATGGAGAAATTTCAGTTTGTTACTAAATACAAGAAGAAAACATTGCTTTTATAAGTCCTTTTATAAGACACTCTCTGTACTCTAGATATTTCATTACATTATTTGTCATATTGAAGCCCATACAATGCTGCCTACCTGCTAATGAAGAGCAAGTAATTAGTGGCTAATTTTAACAGCTCTCCAAGATGCATTTCTATGTTATGGAGAAATTTCAGTTTGTTACTAAATACAAGAAGAAAACATTGCTTTTATAAGTCCTTTTATAAGACACTCTCTGTACTCTAGATATTGTTACATTAATTATGTATATTACTATGTGCTCTCAAATTCCATTGCAAGAAAGCAAACTGAAGATATATTTGACACTGTAAACATTAGTCAATTCCACTATTACTGAGTTCCATTAATATGATGGAGTAAAAATTGAAAGCCACAGAAAATCAAAGAGTAGAAGTAAATTAAGCAAATATGTTTTCTCTATGTCTTTAATATTTCTTATTTGTAAAAGATGCATTCAGAAAATAATCCAAGTTATGAGATATATGTGAAAAGAGACTTTCAAGTGACTGTAATTTGTAAGAAAATTTTCACATTTATATGGTATGTGTCCAATTTCCAGTGATAAAAATATCTTAAATGGCATCCATTTATCTGCTATTAATGAATTATCTGCAACTCTAGATAAAATTGATTGTGTCACTCAGTATGTAAAATGAAACATTTACTCAATTAAATGATGGAACAATTTTAAACCAATTCACCTTCTTCTTCTCTATAAATATGATACATTTTGCAAATAGTAAAAAAGTAATTACTTATATATGACTAAAACTGTGGAATATGTACTGTACGTGTAAAGAATATTAGAGGAACTATTTTAATTTCTGTTCTTAAAAGAAAACTTTCCATACCTATGAATGGGTTATGACTATAATAAAATAATAAACCTTTTAAACAATATAAGGTTAAAATTATATTAGATCAACCTTATAAAGATGTATCAAGAAGAAATTTTATTAGATATCAGAAAATATTATAACATCTTTAAATAAGAATAGTATTCTTTTTTTTTTTAGTTTTAGATTTTAGCCCGAGGCTGTGTCATATGGAATCTGTTATATTTTCCTCCTAATTTACCAAACCGATGATTTGTCACTATTCTGTCAGAAAACAAGTGGAAACAAATGCAAGATTGCTAAAAAAGTTTAAATAGGGCATAACACTGGAAAAAATATGTATACTGGGTAGACAAAAAAATCATAATGCATAACAACTACATCTGATGTGTGCTGACTTATTATTTTGGGGAGAATAAAAGCATAAAATGTATTAATTTGCTTATAGTGATTAGGTATTTTTAAATTATAGGAGTGGAAGTTCTTTCTTTTTCATTGTTAAGAGGTAGTTTACTTATTTGAGGCAAAGTAACATTTTCTTTTTTAATTAATTTTATTGGTACATTTAACCTATACAATATAATGATATTCATTGCTGGAAATTTTACATAAGTAACTTTGGTTCCTATTTTTCCTCATTCTTGCAATATGAAAATACAATGTGTAAGCCATGACACTGTGTTGATTAAAATAATTCCTTTTATTCATTCACATTCATGAAGAAACAATTATGGTGACAAGATAAACCATCCATCCCACTTAATTAGCCCTCTCAGGTTAAATCACATATGTGTCTTAATTTAATAAACAGATCTCCACTATAGACAACAACATCTGAGGTAGTCCTTGCTTTGTTTTACTTGTACTCGCCCATCAATCTTCTCAGATAGTTACCTATCTAGAAGGTGTGAATATCAAACTCTTTAATACTCAGAGTTCCTACTATTCCAGTCAGCTGCAGTCATAGGTGACTAAGAGACATAACAAAGCAAGGTAGGAGATAGGACTGAAAAATCATAGCTCTTGCTTAAGAGATAACATTATTCCACATTTAGCTAGCACATTCTATGAGTGTGACATGAACATTTTAATTTGCCTCTGTGAACCTCACTTTCTTCAAGCCAAAACCAGACAAATGTGCACCCAAAATAAAGGCAATCAAAAAGTCAAATAAGAGTATTCATGAAAGGTCCCCCACTACCAAGTGTGTGGCACATGAGTGTTAATATGTGTTTATTTTTTCTTAATTTTCTTCCAAATTCCATAAGCTTTATCTTTTGCTAAACGTGATGCTGCAAAGCATTTGTAATTTGAAATATTTATTTAAGAAAATATGCTGCATGTGTGGATAAAGGAACCCTTCTCCATTGGTGGTGGGAGTGCAGACTGGTGCAACCACTATGGAAATCAATATGGAGATACCTCAAAGAGCTCCAACTGGAGGTTCCATTTGACCCAGCCATCCCTCTGCTGGGTATCTTTCCAAAAGAATTAAAAGAATCATATCACAGTGATGTATGCGCACCATGTTTACAGAGGCACAGTTTGTAATAGCTAAGACTTGGAAACAGCCCAATTGCCCATCAGTTGGAGACTGGATAAAGATGTGTTTTTTTCTATAAAACTGAGTACTACTCAACCACAAAGAGTGAGAAACTAGAGTCATTCACAGGAAAATGGATGGATATTGAGGCCATACTCATAAGTGAAATAAGACACACGTGTAAATACCAAATAGTTTCCCAGGTGTGAAAAACTAAAAGTGTAGTAAATAAGATCCAAATTGTATAATTGACAAAGTGAAATAAGAAGAAGAGGGCTAAAGGTATAGGGAATGTGGAAGGGTAGGGGAAAGGAAATAAGGGCAAAGAAAAAATATAATAAAAGGAAAAAATGGAAACAAAATCTTTGTAAATAGGGGAGGTAGGGAGGAGGGAATGAAGGGAGGGCAGGGGTATGGGGGAAAATGAGACCCCAAATCTCTCATGTAAGAGTACAAGATCCCAATGATAAATGTAATTATACTGTATTCTTAAGAAGTACCAATAAACTCAATTAAAAAAAAAAAAAAGAAGATACACTGCAAGTGTTCATGATTCTCCAGTTTAAAACCTGTTTAAATTGTAACAATCCCTTCCCCATTTCCAAGTGTGGGTTCTCAGCCAATGTTTAATGCATGGTTACTAATCATGCCAGTGGCTGCAAATGTCACATTATAAATGTACTACCACACCCTTATCTAATTGACCATGCACTCTTATTATAATATAAAAATTTAAAGCTGAAGTGTGATTGTAAATGCTCTCAAACTGAAAATCAGAAAGTTGTAACTCATCCCTTAAAATTTTTAATTCAATAGATTTAATTTTCATAGTAGGATCAGAACAACTGACCCGGAAAAAAACAACAACAATAAGAACAACAAAAAACTTGTTCCCTCTCCTCACACATACACAACTTGCACAACATCAATCTACTACACCACAATGGCTATTTGTTAAAAGTGGGTTGTCAACGTTGCCACATCATCATTACTCAAAGTCTACAGTTCATATTAGAGACAATGCTTGGTGTTCAAAGGATTTTAATTAATATGCAATTATGCATATCTACCATTGAAGTGTGATACAGAAGAGTTTCATTGCCATAAATTTACCTTGTTCTCCACTTATTCTTCTTTTTTCCCCACACCCACTAAAAACCTCTGATCTTTTTACTGTTCCCATAGTTTTGCTTTTCCAGAACGCAATAAAGTTTGAATTATACAGTACGTAATCCCTCCAGATTGGCTTCTGTCACTATGTGATATGCATTTACATTTCACTTGGATTTTCATTACTTGATGACACTTTTCTTTTAAACAATACAAACATGTAAAAGTCTAGACGTACCACAAGTTATTTAATCATTTGCTAAGTGAAGATCATCTTGGTTGCTTCCAGGTTTTGCAAAATTATGATTAACGGTCATAAGAATCTATATGCAGGTTTTTGTATGGTCATTTGGCTTAATACCAACAAGTGTGATTCCTGGACCACAGAAATATAGTAAGAATATGTTTAGTTGTGTATAAAGCACCAAACAGACTCCCAAAGTGGCTGTCCTATTTTTATTCCCATGAACAATGAATGAGAGCTCCTATGATTCCACATTCTCACCAGAATTTGCTGTTTTTTTAAAATTTTTACTAAAGAAATATCTAGTAAATATTTCATTGTTGTGTTAAGTTGAAATTCTCCAATGGCACATGACATTGAATATCTTTATATGTGCTCAATTGCCATCTGTATATCTTCTTTGGTGAGTGACAAGGTTTTCTTATCATGTAGCAGGTTGGTGACAGTCTTTTTTTGGTGCCAACAATTATACTTAGGGCCTTGCCCTTGACAGGCAGGTGCTGCATCACTGAACTACATCCCTGGACCTTTCTTATATATTACTCGGGTTGTTCTTTTTCTTTTCATTGAATTTTAACAGTTCTTGGTACACCTTGGGAAACAATATTTTATAAAATGTATCTTTTGAAATTACTTTCTCCCAGTCTATGGGTATATTATCACATTATCCTTTTGGGAGAGTATATGTTTCTAACTTAAATGAACTTCCATTTATTAATCTTATTCTTTCATAGATGTGTCTGCCATTTGCATCTAAAAAGTCACTAACATATACAAGGTCATTTTGCTTTTACACTATGTTATCTTCTAGGAATTTTACAGAGCTGCATTTTTCATTTATGTCTATGACTGATTTTGAACTAATGTTTGTAAAGAGTGTAAGGTCTGGGTCTACATTCTCTTTTCTTTGGTAGGTGAATGTCCAGTTGTCCCAAAACTATGTTTTGACCAGACTATATCTTTGTTCTATTGTATTGCTTTTTATTTTTGTCAAAGATTAGTTAGCAATATCTAGGTGGGTCTATTTCTGGGCTCTCTGTTTGGTTCTACGGATCTTTCTATTTTATTCCCACCAATACCAGAATGTTTTGATTACTGAAGGCTTCAATAAATCTCCAAATCAGGCAGTGCAAGTCCTACTGATTTATTCCCCTAGAATATCGACATCCATTCTAGGTCTTTGACCTCATCATATAAATATTCAAATGAGTTTGAACACTAAATGTTAGAATTAATTTGCCACCATTCAAAAAGTGATTTACTTAAATTTTCTTGAATTGTGCTGAACCTATAGATCCACTTGAGAGAAGTGATGGAAAGTTTTGAGTCTTCCTTTCAAGGAATCATGAATATCTCTCCATTTGTATAGTTCTTTGCTACCTTTAGTTAACAGTTTTACATTTTTTTTCACGTAGTTCTGTTAGATTTAATGCCCATATATTTTATTTTACATGAGTAAACTTCATCATAATATATTTTAATTTTCAATTTCCAGTTGGTAAATGCCCGTGTGTAGCTGAGTCATGAATTTTTATACATTAGCTTTATACCTTGCAACTCTGCTAAAACTTTGTCATAGTTTCATAAAATTTTGTTTAGTTCTTTCTCAGTTTTCGCATGGAATCACGTCAGCTGTGAACAAAGACAGTTTTATTTATTCTTTCCTAATCTATGTATTATTTATTGCCTTTTCTTATTGTAGTATCTAGGACTTCTGGAGTGATCTTTGCAAAGCAGTGATGGAAGGAAGCATATTTACTTTTTTCCTGATATGACTTGCAAACTTTAAGTGTCTTGACTGTATGTTTTTATAAATGTTCTCTATCAGTTGATAAGGTTCAGAAAGTTCTACTATTTCCTGAGAATTTTCATTAAGTTTGGGAGTGACATTTCATAAAATTATTTTTTCGCATATATTTATATGATCTTAATCTTGGTTAGCTTGATGATGTGATAAATTTATTTTTGTTGATTTTAAAATGTTGAACACTTCTTGAACAGTTAGAATAAAAGTTTCTTACAGCATAAAGTGATTTTCATATGTTGCTGGAAATAATATTGTTAATATGTGTTGACAAGTTCTGCACGTATGTTTGCAAGATATACTAGTCTGTTTTCTTAGCTTTTGATATCTTTAACTGCTGCTAGTTCAATGCTGGCCTTATGGAATAAATTGGGGAGCATTTCTTCTGCTGCCATCAGGTCAAAGAGATTATTGCAAACTACTATTTTTTTCTGAAATATTTGTTATATCTTATCAGTAAACCCATGCTATTTACTTTGGAAAATAATTATCAATTTAATTTTAATATGTTTACTCTGATTTTCTACTTCTTATTTCTTGGATACCATCCTATGTAGGGCTGAGGATGTAGCTCAGTGCTACCTTGAATATTCCTGGCTCTGAGTTCAAGCTCCAGAACTGCAACAACAACAAAAAAAATCATGGCCTGAAAAATGGTGCCTGAAAACTAATTAAAACGGTGATATAAACTCAGTAATTTGGCATCATTTATATTCAGAGAACAAACACAATGAATTATCACAATATTCATTTATCTGTGAATGATTTTCTTCCCAATAACAGTAAGCCTCCATTGGTGGATTTTTGATTACGTGATTCACCATATAATATCTAACACCCTCACCTAATCACTTAGTTAATATTTCTCCAATAAATAAATTAGTGAAAATAAATATATGAATAATATTTAGGGCAACTGTAATAAACTAGCTTGAAAAATAGTTCTAAAAATAACCATAATAGTTTTCTTAAAGTTTCTGAATTAAAGTTAGGTGTAAATTTCTTTAAATTTACAATGCTCCAAATTTCGATCTATCATAATGACCAAGAGGGTATTAAAATACAAATTTTTTCTCAATTTAATTAACAACTGAGCATTTTCTTACTACTGTCTGATCAAAATAGAAAAAGTGTTCGTATTAATAAGTTACTAGCTTCTGGCATTATCTTTATGTCTTATATTTTAAAAGTAATTTGGTAATTCTTTACATTTCAAATGAATGGCTTTTCAGGTTTCTTGCAAATCTCAGATGCTGTTTCCAAAGGTCCAACTTTTATAACTTTCCCTAAATTATAGGTAGTCATCCACAAAATTTAATACTCCGAGGATTTTTGTTTTGTTTTTTTTTTTATTTCAAAAACTCCACTACACCAAAATAAATGGAACAGGAAAAAAAATCTCAATACAGTTAAGTAAAGACAGAATTATAAAAATGGTAAAGCTTAGTGTGACTCACCAAGGGCAATCTGGGATACTAGCTGCAGCCATCTTTTTACATTTTTTTAATTGTATTTGGTGCCACCTGGTGGCAGCTGTCTACTGTAGTTTAACTATAAATGGAGCTTATCTGGGCCCAGGCTTGTTGTCTGAGACTTCTTTTATAGAAGTGACTGGAGAAATCATTTTTAGTTTTCTTGTACTCCATTGGTCCTACAAAATCAGGGTAACCAGATCCTAATCTTGTCACACTATGATAATTAAGAGCTAAAAGAAACAAGTCTGGGGCAGAAAACAAAAGTCTTAGCACACTCCTACCTCTCCCTAAAGGACTTTGCATTACTTGAATTTTTCTAACTTCAATTTACCTGGAAAATAGTAAGGACAACAGTGATGCCTTAGGACTTTGTGATGATTAGACAATATGTGAAAGTTATTAGAATGTTCCTGACAACTCAGTCAGCAAACGAAAACAAGCAAACAAATAAGTTCACAGTATGTCTTGTTGGCAACAATATACAAAGCTACTATTAAAAAAAATTTAAGTGCATTAATGCTTAATGCCTATATGTTATATGAATCAACACAGCATAGCAAAAGAAAAACAGAGCACATCCGATAAATGATTTGAATGAAGCAATAAAAAATATCCTAGGCAAAGAAAAACAAACCAAACAAAATTATGGGCTTGTGGAGTATTCACTGGGTTTGTGGAATATATATTTTACACTATAGGTGTATATATACATATACGTATACTTTAAAGAACTGAGTCTGTGTGAGAAAAAAATCAATCCTTTAAAATATTTTCTAAAATGAAATGTCTTCCAGAGGGAAGAATGCTGATTAACGAAAAACTTTGAGCATAGTGAAGAGGCGCAGGCAGACTAGCTGCACTCTTGACAGTAACAGAGCTTTTAATCTCCTTTCTAGTTTCCTGTATCCCTCTGGAGTCTCTTCTCTTTCACTAAACTGCCTTTGAAGTACTTCAATCATGCTCCTCCTACAGGTAATCACTGACCTCTATTTTGGCTGTCACCACTGAAAGCACTGCATTTATCTTTATTTTACCTGGGGTATAAGCGTCTTCAGGGGAAGTGATGAGTTTATTTCTTAGTCTACATCCCTGACATAGTTAATTCAATACCATGTATCAAGGACGGAAATACAAGATCATATAAACATCGCTTTTGCTTGAGCATGACTACTTAGTAAAGGGGATGATGGAATATGCTAATTGGGTGCTTCGGTATTTTAAGAGCAAGGACTGAGTAAGCAATTGGGACTTTCTTGTTTTATCTATCCATAAAAGCAGTTTAATCTCCTCACAGGAAATGCCAAATTTTTTCTAAGAGACAAACTGAAACTACTATTCATAGTTTTTGACAGATTAAATGTTAACCTGTTTTTTTTGTTTTTTGTTTTTTTTTGCCACTAAAAGATATATTTCAGATCAGTACTGATGTTGGCAACACTTACAAATAATGATTACTTTGTACCTAAGGTTCTGGGTAATGTAGCAGTTGTTTTTTACAGGTATTTGTATCTCAGTACATGCCAATCATTACTGAGAACTAACTTTGTTCCTTTTCAAGGCTGTAACTTTTGGGTATATGTGTTCCTGCATCAAATGTAACACTAGGACACAGAAGGCTGCAAAATCCAGACTTTTTAAATAAATGTGAGGAAATAAAAATGTATGAACTTGAGAGGACCTTTAAACAGAATTTCCTGCTAATCTAAATATACTGCAGTTCCCAGAAAAGCACACAGTTCTATGCAAATTGTGGTATTTTATGCTAGTAATTTGCTAAACTGGTATTTACACAAAGTTTTAAGCACAACTGCTCATGAAAATGTACAAACTGGTGAATCAGCAAACATCATTTTTATGTTTTATGTATATTTTTGAGGCTCATGTCCCATTTAAATTTTTCCATTTCAAAAAAATATTCTTTTAAACTTACACATAAAGTTGTCATTAATTCCATCAAATGATTCTAATTATATCTTAGAATTAATTTTATGAAAATATAATTAAATTTCAAATGTGTTACAGATGAATATTTGGGTAAAGTGACTCATTCTTTGATTTTTTTCTGCAACTGTATATGGTATAACAATTTTCTTAAAGTGTCATAGAAAGCATAATAACATTGTCATGATTGTCTCTAAAATTATGGTCAAATGATTCAGTAAGAAAAACAATAAGAAACTAGTGATAAAATCCTTTGTGTCAAAATGTTCATCACTGTTGAAAAATACAATGAAGATTAATCAAGAAATACATTAGAAATAAAATATTGCATATTCCTTAATCTCCATCATATCTTCAAATGAAATTATTCTACATCTATCGTGTGCCATGAACATACTTCTAAGCACCCAGAGATGGCTTTGAATCCCAGTATGACTGCTGTGTAAAGAAAAAGTTGCCATTATCCCTGGTTCTTGGGAAGAAAATCCTGGATCCTGGAATTTCTCATGTAATAGGAATCTCTTTATTATATATGAGTTCCTCAAATAACAGCCAAGGATTTGGATAATAAAGTCACTCATAGTAGACCTTGAGTAGCTTCAGGATGGGGAATGGCCATTCACAGGAGACCGACAATACGATTCTACAGCTAAAACTTGTAAGCAGGGGAACCTTCAGAGAGAACATTGAATTCACTCATGTGACAAATGATTTAATCAGCCATGCTAATGTAGTAAAACACAACCGACCATTTTAGATATGAGCTCAGTAGAGCTTCCTGGTTGCTGAACACATTGATGTGCTAGGTGATGAATGGCTGAATCCTGATTCCTCTAGGAGAGATCACAAGATCATTATATTCGGTATCATCCCAGATCTCATCCTGTGTATTTTTTCACTCATGAGTTGAAAATTCATAATGAAACTGAAAGAAGTTTTCCTCTAAGTTCTATATACTACTTTAGCAAATTATTGAACGTGAAGATGCATAGAACCCCTGCATTGGTATCTAGTCCCTCAGAAGTATAGGTGGACTGGGAATCCTAAGTATGAAAGGTGTCTGAAGTGAGAGTATCTTCGGAATCACAGAGCTTTCCTTGTGTTGGCTTTACCCTAATGACAGGTGTTTAGTTTCAGAATCATACGGCAGTACACCAGTTGGAGATGAAGCAGAACAAATCCTCCTGAATAAAGAAGTCTCACATGAACCCAGAGCTAACTAACAGGGGAAAATTTTTCAAACAAATAATACTGTTAGATACTTATTATAAATTACAGTGTGATTTTAAATTATTTTTAAAAGTACAAAAGAAGTATCACTTAACCCATTATTGAGATTCTGATTTTTCTTCTATTATACAGAACTATTATATTTCTCAATCTGCATTAATGCAAAATATTTATTAACTAGCCTTTCATTAATGTAATATCAATTATGGATTATGCATCAGGTGCACCTCAGGCTTTCTAGCTGTTCTGGTTAGTCTTCATGTGTATACTTGTACTTACTGTAACAACAACAACAAATATGTGTATACAGTTATACACACACACACACACACATGCATAGCTATAAACACACACACACACGGTTAATACATTATATTGTTATGGCTTATGTCTACATGACCCCCAAAGCCTCATAAGTGGAACTTTTTCAGAAATGGCTTGTTCTAGAGTGTGTGATGCTGAGATTAAGAGTGTGTGATTGCTAAATCAGTCACTTTTGAGTTTGGCACAGTTATGGATAGGATTAATGGTGTCCCACCCTGGTTGAACAAAATATAAGGGACTGAAAGAGGCTAGTGCAGTCATTGGTCATTTGTAGCTCATTTGTTTGCTGCTTTCTGCTTACCCTGTTTTGCCATGGACTGTTTTTCCTCTGTGATGCCCCTTTCCCATGCCACCCTGCCCTGGAGACAGCCACCTATAGCTTGAAACCTCTGCAAAATGAAAACTAAATAAACCTTTCCACCTTTAACTTTGGGTGTCAGGTATATTGTTTCAGAAACAAGAAAAGTAACTAAGACATACATAGTATAAATATCGCTAACATTAATAATATATATAAGTGCACAATTACAATATAATACATATGAATGTATTAAGATACATAGTAATATAATGTATAATGACATATAATTACTTTAAATTCATTGGTGTAATATATATTAAATAGCATTAGATAAATATTAGGTCCACCATATATTAGTATGTATAATATATATTAATACATTACTTTAGTAAAAGCACAGATATATTTAACATGCAT
Organism: Fukomys damarensis; assembly: GCF_012274545.1. Classification (NCBI taxonomy): domain Eukaryota; kingdom Metazoa; phylum Chordata; class Mammalia; order Rodentia; family Bathyergidae; genus Fukomys; species Fukomys damarensis. Next base: position 20,596,815 of record NW_022900936.1, read on the forward strand.
AATTATCTATAAAACACATAGATAATAACACATGCACAACAAATATGAGATACTTCAAATCAAATCAATATTCCTCAAATATTAACTGTATGCTCAGCAATGGAGACAATCATCTGAAAGATCTATTTTAGCACTCAGTTATTGATTATAATAAGGACTAATTTCCCATAAAACATTATAAAATTGCACATAATAAGCCCTTGGTTGTGGGCTGGGAACTTGGCTCAGTGGTTCCACCACCTGCCTCACAAGGGCAAGGGCCCGAGTTAGATCCCTGGTACCAAAACAAAAAACACTTGGTTGTTAAAAAAAACAAAATGTATACACAATAAAATTAAAAATCTGAAAATAAAATATAGCAAGTTCCTTAGGAACATTTTATTACTACTGTATTGTCATCTTTGTGTGTTAAGACTTTGGACACTTCATTGTATGCCACAAATAACTAGAAATCTAATTGTCACATTCATATATATAATGACGATGTCCTGAAAATAAATGATTTTTGCAAAAAGAATACATTCATTTTAAGTTTTTCATCCTGCAAGTATGATTTAGTAATGATTACTATATTTTTCTATGTTTATGCCAAATTTTCAGTCACTATTTTTTGTTTGTTTTATGATTACACAAAACAAAAATAATGTAAAAGTTAAACAATATAATGATATAATTCTTAAGAAAATTACACTGCATATATTCAAAGAACTTGTTAATAAGATATTTTTATGCAAACCTCAGCAGTCTAACTGGGATACACTAAGACATAAACCATTTGAAAAGCACATAAGCATAAAATGATTTTTCTTAGTTGTTCCTTATCTGGTCAATAAAAACACAGATGTCTGATGACAAACTCTTTCTTCACTTGTATATATATCACTTCTTTTAACCAATGCTGGAGGGTAACACTAGCATACTATCACACTAATATGATATACACATTTATAATGTAAAAATGAAATAGAATAACCAGTCAGGGCAGTGTCCACCTGTGATCTTAGCATTGAGGAAGGTTGAAGCAGAAAGCTAGCTTGCTTGAGTCATTTGGGTAATTTTGTGAGACCTTATTTCAAAATACAAAATAAAAATGACTGAGGATGTAGCTCAATGTTAGATCACCCCTGGATGGTCCAACATCCAGTACCAATAAAAAGCAAACACATACTAAATCTATGCACACATTTTATAAATACACATATATGACGAGTATTATGATCACATATAATGAATGTCATATATATGATGTGTGTATATATGCCTGCAACTTTGCTTATATGTAAAACTGTGAATGACTGCTTTAAAACATGATTAATCATAAATTAACATGAAGGTGAAAAAATCCAAGTTATACACAGTACAGTCTGCATTCACTATATTCTGTTCAATGTTGTAAATTATATATAATCTTATAAGCCAAGGAGCTGATTCACAAGTATTTTGTCCAAATGTCAGTAACTACTATTTCAGAGTAAACACGTAAGGAAAAATTGAGATTAAATTTCCAAAGATTACATGACTAAATATCAGAAGTAAAACTGAACCTCAGATTAGGCAGTTCAAAGGCCAAAACCTTCTACCTAGGGGCATCCTGCTATTAAGTACAAGCATCTCCTGTATCAAAGAGAATAACACTGAGGTTCTATAAAACTGCAACTGAAGAAGGTGGTGAAAATGAAGTTCACTGTGCTAGAAGTAAAACAATAAGAACAGCAACAAATTTTTAAAGATTTCACCCACAGTAGCTTCTGCTAAACTTCACCTGCAGAAATCCAAATAGAAACTGTCTTAAAATATTTCTGTCTCGCAGCTGCAAGAACAGTAGGCTGTTATTTGCCTGTTTTATTAAGATCCTTTTAAAAAACCCAGATGAGTTTATAAAAAAAAAATTCTCACTCTGGAAACTGTATAACAAGGAACACATTATAAAGTGTAATTTGGTTAATTTATCCCCTTTATTTATGTGACAATATACAAATATAGTGACATAAGATTACTTCCTGAAATTTTAAATATGTAACTGATCTTTAATACATGACATCCTCAAGATTTATCAGGGTCTTGTGTCCAAAATAATTTGTCAAGGTGAAAAAACAGAAATATAATGTGAAAAGCTACTGCAATCTATAACATTATGTGCAAAATGTAGTTAAAACTAAAAGACCAAGTGCAAGAACTAAGGAAAATTGTTAAGTGGTATTGCCTAGGACATAACAAGGTGTTCATAATGTTCCCCAGGGTAAAAGCTAATTTTATCTCAGACTCAAGTAGGGAGTTATGCTTGTTGTACAATTCTTGGTACTAAGGAACAGGTGGCAGACATCTTACAGAGTCTACTAGAGGAAAGTGTGTGCGAGGAGTTCAAGTCTGGCTGGGCCAGGTGCACCGCTGTCCTGTCTCCTGAGCTAACTCGGAGACCTTGCTAAAGCTGAGCTGACTCGCCTAAGTGGGTAGATGGTGGGTCCAACAGGCTACATCTCTGCCTCTAGTCCGTGACTCCTTCGCCTCGCCCAAGAAAAATCATTCCACCGTGCCTCCAATAAGATATTGCCAAATGTTAAATGCTCCTCCCATGCTCCTCCCCCATGGCTGTGCCTATATAAACCTGTGCATTTCCTGAATAAAGCGGAAGCCTCCCCGGAGTCTGCCTGCTGATTCCATGCCTTACCCTCCCAGTCCGAGCTCCCAAACCTTATTCTGCATTCTGCTAGGAGGCTCCCAGACAACCAAAAAAGTGAAAAAAAAAAAAAAAATCTACAGAATTGTTCTTGCTCCTCTATGGCAAACTGAAAAATTTGTGGGTTCGGGAAATTAAAAATTTCAACTGAGAATAATTTGATTTTTGATACATGAAACAGCTTTTAGGCCTCTCCAAGGGTGAGGAAGGGAAACCTGAACAATGAATAGAGAAGTGAAGGTTTATTAGAAAATACACCATCTTCTTAACCACCTATGGCCATGTGCTTGGCAGTGATATTGTTAGGAAACAAATTACAGCTACATTGTGTTCACAGCTCTATATCCTTCTGTGATTGCATTTCCTGAGAGGAATTCATTACATTATATCAATTCAGTATTTCTCAAATCACTTTCTTGGTTTATAGAGAATATAGACTTAAGAATACTACCTTGAAATTATAAAATCTATTTTAGTTGTCCTACCTAAAATTATTTGTCTAACCATACTTAACTTCCAGAGTTGTCATTTTGATGTTAAGTATACATAGAGTAATAAAAGTTACATCACTTTTATAAAGTAAATTCTCTTCTGACTTGTATACTTTACTTCATTGTCATTTATTCTCCAGGTTTCTAGTCTAAATAGGTTTGGCAAACATTTACTATGAAATTACTCAATGTCAAAATACTACTTTTCCCTGAATATCTTATTGTCTAATCAACAGTGTATAGATGTGTTCAAAATAAATTTACACCTTTTGACATTCAAATACTAATAATTTGGTATTTCTTTATTTTTGTCTGTTTCTGCTGTTAAGTAAGAGAAACGTTTCATTCTCTAAGAGGAAAGACAGAAATAAATATGCCTGTGTAGCAATTCTATTTTCATTTTGACATTTTTGTGCACATTCCTGAACTACTTGATGGGGATTGTGCATGGCTTTGGATCTTCTCCGAATATTCTCTTGGTACTGAGACAAGGGCAGGAAGAAAAGAGTGGAAGTTACTATTTATGTCCAATAAAGACTCAATGAAGGCTTTCTCTGCAGATGGACATAAGGTTTATTATAGTGGTGCTACATGTCAAAGTAAAGTGTGTTAATGATTCATTGATTGTTTTTTAACTATCTTAAAGCATTTTCTGCCAATTATTTCTTAGCATTTTTCCATGTTCATATGTAATGAAAATATTTTGAAAAGTCTTGGAACAAATGTTGCCATGTTTGCTTGGAGTACAATCAGTACCAGATTTGTTTAAGCAAGAACATAATCAAGCTAAATATTTTTCATTGAAAAGGCTTATGTTTAAAATATCTAAAATTGTTATGCATATTTTCAGAACTGTCATATTTTCTATTAGTTTTCTATTAAGTTAAAGTCCTGACTTCAAAAGGGAATTGTCAACATTAATTCCAAAAGTGCTTCATAACATTAATAATAAATCATCTATTAAACCAAGCATTAAAAACTAGAAAAGGAGATTAAAATGATATGTCATAGCAGTGCAATAAATAATTATAAATAGCTAACACAAATAAACTGGCAGGTGTTGAAGTTTAATAAAAAGGAAAAAAGTTAAGAAATCAATGAAATAGAAATGTATAAATAAATGTAAATATTTTAATTAACTTCATTTAAAATATAGAATTTACATGAATGCAATGTATACATATATTTATGGCAACTCACTAGCAGCAATGCAATGTATGAGGAGATAATGGGGTGCCACTCACCTTTTTGAAAGCTCACACGACAAACCCTTAATGAGCCTCTCTCCAAGCTCCTGTCTTACAAAGAGACACACTCTCCATGCTGTCCTGAGACTTCACTTTCTGTATCTGATATTTTTCTAGGTGGGATTGCAATTCATCTTTCCTTTTAGCAAGTACAAATCCTTAATTTCAGAAACACACAATTCTCTTTCTTGCCCCCAAATAGAGTATTTGGATTTTACCAAATAATTGTATATACTTTCAAAATTTTATTTTCATCATTATAACAAAAGTCCTTCCTACTCATCCCATTTATTTTCTACATGTTTTTGTAGCACTTTATGCACTAACATTTTTCAAATTATCTTATTCTCCAATAATTCCAAAATGTCTGCTTTTGGCCCTGTAATTCTATATCCATTCTACAGAAATTTTGTACAATCTGTGATTAAAAGCATCACATACTTGCATGCACACACAGAGACACACGTATTTATACAAACACATTCACTTCTCTTCTACATGTCAGGCTGTAGTTTTTAATACCAGAAATAGCAAACACATACAGAGGTAGAGTGTGCTGCAGTGCATTTCCATGTACTACCGTCATTTGGTTCAAGAATGATCAAAATGTTTTTGTTTGCTTTATATTTTTTGGTTTTTATCTGGTACCATATTTTAAAGCAAATTATAGACATGATATTATTATTTTATTTACAAGTTCATTATTAATTTCTAATGGTAAACTTCTTAAAATGATACCACTATTAAATTCTCAAAATTAATCAAGTAAAAATAATTCTTCCTTTAATATATTTCTTATTCATCTTTCCTAAATATTCCCCCAAATACGCATATAGGTGCCTATACCAACACAAACAAAAGTAGTCTGATACTTAATTTGTTGTCAAAATCTAAAAAAGTTTGATCAATAATAATCTTCCTTTTTTCTCATATAATTGGTGTGTGAGACAATATAAATCATTTTATCTATGTAATTCTCCACAATTACTTGAGATAATTGATATTTAATGATGTTATCAAATGTGTTATTCTCTCCTTCAAACTTCTGTTCACTGGTGATATAAAATATCATTTGAAAAAATGAGAAAACTTACAGTAAATACAGTAAATAAATTTTCTAAAAATGTATTACAATAAGAAACACATTTGCCATTAACTTCCTAAAAATTACTCCCCTTCACATCAACCATACTTATTTCATCCTTCTTGCCACTTTCTATATCAGATCTAGAAGACCTCTTTAGTGAGTGTCTTTACAAGGTATCCTAAAAAATATGGTGAATACTACTGCCAGTTGCCTTTCAATGGAAAAGCAGGCCCTTACTCACATGACCTGAGTACTGTGTGATTTTTAGGTCATCCACAAAGATGTAATGATCATGATAGGTAAACATCCATTCAGAAAATTAAGACATCCATAATAGCACAACTAAAGATACTCACGAAAGTAGACTACTAAAACTGCTTCAGAATATGGTATAATGATGGTATAAGTGTGCTTGAAAAGATGGGGAGTCTTCTGAGGGGGGTTAATGACAATATGTATTTTACAATAATTTAACCACACACCATAGTTTTCAATTTTACCTTATATATACTTGAAATTGCAGCATCTCCAAACTTACATCCCAAAATGATATAATCTCTTCTCCCAAATTTTCATTACATCATGTATTCTGTACCTCAGCAAAAAGTTCATCTAAATGTTTAGTCATGAAAAGGCAAAATTAATAGCAAATTTTGAGCATTTTTTTCTCCTTTCACACCCTACATAGTTGTCATTTTTGGCCTACCAACTTTAATTATTTATTAATTTTTAAAGGAAGAAAGGTTTATTTTGGATCACAGTTTGTAAAGGTTTCAGTCCATAATCAGCAAGCTCCAAGGCAGGGTGGCATGGCAGAGGGGCCAGGCAGGAGTGAAACAGTCTTTGGCAAGTAGGCAGGAGGAGTCAGCAAAGCAGCAAGCAGCAAAAAGCGAGCAATGAGGGACAAAAGAACACACTAGCTCTATTTAAATCCAGGCTACATGCCCTTAGGGTGCACCCTCAGGAGGCACCCTTAATCCTACCAAGAAATATGCCAAACTAATCAATGTACTGATTTAGTGATACCATGCCCTTAATCCCAGCATCTACATTGTAGATCTAGCTAACTCTGAAAAGCCACATATATGACAGCATGAGGTTTTAAGGGCACATCTAGACACATAACATTCTTCCCCTGGCCACCCAAAGACACATGTAGATCCCTGTATGCAAAAGACATTTAGGCCCTCTCTAAGAGTTGCTAAATTTCTAACAATTTCAACACTGCTGAAGAATCCAAGTGTAAAGTTTCTTCTGAGATTTAAGGCGAACTCTTAGCTGTGAGTTACTGTACAAATGAAACGAAAACTAAATACTTCTAAAATACAATGGTGTAAGATAAGCATTACCATTCCAAAAGGTACAAACAGGGGGATACAAAGGAATGGGAGCAAAACAGCTCTGAAATCTAGCAGGGCAAACATTATGTCCTATATTTCCGTGGTTCCTCGTCCAGCATCAAACGTAATCTGTGGCAAGATGTAAACAAATGGCTTGGGTGGTCCCGCCCATACAGCTCTTCTAGTGGTTGTAGCTCACAAGGCTTCTCTCTTGGCCCAGTTCTGCTACTTCCTTTCAGTTTTTTTCAGTCAATCTATTTTCCTTGCTTCTCTAAACTTCCGGGGTCTCCACTGTGCCTTTGACTTCACACTCACAACTTCACACACTGCCTCCCAGGCTTTCTTCTAAATTATGAGTGGAAGCCTTCCTGACCCCACAATTCTTGCACTCTGTTTTCATCTAAAACCAGCACCACATGGATGATGCAAGGTCTGCTGCCAGCAGGAGTAACCAGGCTCCCCTGTCTCTTGGCGGTTGAGTGTCTAGGAACCTATCTCAAAGAACAACTTCCATAGACCATAGCTATTCTGGAACATAGCATTCTGGGGCTCTCTTCACAAAGGAGCCTTTCACTACTGCAATTCTGAAGCTGCAAAAGGTGGAGTCTTGCTGTTTTGTGTGATGTCCTTAGGCTGCCTTTTCTATGATCCTCTTCTGAAATACTTGGCTTTTTCTTGCTAATCTTTCAGCAACCAGTTCCTCCTCTGTTCCATTTTGCAGACCTCAACTATACTGGTGCTTCCTTTCTGGCCAAATTCAAAAATTTTAATTTATTCTGCTAGGCTGTTTTCTCTTAATATACAGCTGGGTAAAAGCCCCCAACAGTAGCCATGATATGGCCCCAGCGTTAAGCTGCCTTGAAATTTCTTCTTCCAGATTAATTAATCCACTGCCCTTAACCTCAGGGCCAGGCAAAGTTTCGGCACATGAACAAAATGGCCTATTTTAATGGCGCTGTCTATTTCTTCTACCTGTTGCCACTATTATAATTATATGAACCCATACATTTCTAATTGAGAAATTACTGATAGATAAAAAGAAAAATTTAAATTGTCACTTTAATGTTAATGACCTTCACTTTTTTCAAAGTTATATATATTTTTACACACCTCTATGTTTGCAAATTTGCAAATATTTATGCCTTCATTTGATCCACTGTGATTGTACTGTGGTTCCCCCAATGTCCAAATATCACATTCAACTATATCTTATAAAAGTCATTAAACCTAATGACTTTCACAAATTAAAACTGATTTTTTGTCTGTACAGTTTGAATTGATTTACTTACATTTATGCAACAAAATATTTCATACTGTCTCAGTATAATTCTCTTGTGCATATGAATATATTCTGTATATATTTTACTAATGCATATAATAAATCAATGGGCAATAAGCATGGCATAAGATAGGTGACTTGCAGTAAAGTCAGAAAACACTAAGGCAGCAAAAAGAAAGATTGTCTGTTTTATAGAAAAACCACGTAAAATGGAATACTACTCAGCCATAAAGAATGATAAATTAGAGTCATTCATAGGAAAATGGATGCATATTGACATTATACTCTTAAGTGAAATAAATAAGTCAACATGTGTAAATATTGAACAGTTTCTCTGGTATGAAAAACTATAATTGTAAATAAGATTCTAATGGCATAAATGACAATGTATAATAGGAAGAAAAGGGCTTAAGGTGTAGGGGAAGTGGGAAGGGTAGGGGAAAGAAAATAAGGGCAAAGAAAAAAATATGAGAAAATGAAAAAATGGAAATAAAGTTTTTGTAAATAGGGAAAGGAGGAGGGGTGAAGGGAGGGAAGGGATATGGGGAAAAAATGAGAACCAAGACCTGTCATGTAAAGGTACAAGATCCCAACAATGAACATAATTGTACTGTATACCTAAAATGTACCAATAAACTCAATCAGGGAAAAAAAAAAAAAGAAAAAAGAAGATCATCTGGACATACACATTGCTGAGAATTTCCTGGGAAAACAAAAAAGTGATATTTTAATAAAGAACTGAAGGGGCCAGGGATTTAGCTCAGCGGTTCAGTGTCCTGCCTTGCAAGCACAAGGACCCGAGTTCGAGCTCCGGTACAAAAAATAAATAAATAAATAAATAAAAATAAAGAACTGAAGGAGTCAAATAAAATGATAATGGAATCATGCTCCAGATGGAAAAAAGTTTTGTAAATAAAGTCTTCCAATGAGGAATATATTGTCATAAGGAAAAAAAATTGTAAAATATCCACTGCTACTATGATGTAATCAGTTCTGGAAAACTTCTTTGATATGAAGAACTAAAAAAAATAAGAATAATTTTATTTTTGCAAGAGAACGTGTACATCTGGTATGAAGCCAGTACAGAACACTGATTGCTGAGACAGGAAGAGACAAAGATGGCCCTGTCTTTCACACTGAGCACACTTATAAGACATATCCAAACAGTCATGTTAGAGCACGATGTTTTCTATGAACTATAACTGGAGAGAAAATTCAGCAGTGCTAGGGTGGCTATAATCTGTGCAAGAGTACTAGAAAAGCAGAGATCACACAGAAAAAAGAAATCTCTAGGAAAAAGTGTCCCTTTGATTCTTTTGTTGAATACTAAGGTAACAAAGATGGAAGAACAAGCGAGGAGTGGTAGAAAGCTCAACTGCCAACAGAACTCACAAGGTTCAGACGTCTACATTAAAGTAGATATGCTTAATTATTGAGTAAATGGTACGTTCTACTAGGTCTAAAAGAAAAGAAAACCAAACCTCTAAAGAAGGTTAGTTAATTTTAGACTACTGGCTCTCCATAATCTAACCTAAAATGTTTAAAGGAAAAAATAGAGACAATCCTCAAATAAATGAATTACTTTCTCAGCAAAACACAACCTCCTCTACAGGAACACATTCAAATCCCAAAATTAAACAGATGATAATAACAAATACTGACATTCAACAGCAAAAGAACTAGACTAATGAAGGGGTAGGGAAATGTGACCCATTGGGTGACATGAATGCAATTAGATATAAATGACAATTAAAGTGTAATTAGCATATATATTCAAGGATTTTAAAGAAAATATGAATTAATATGAAGAGGAAAATAGAAACCATAGAAAAAGAAAGAAAAGAACTATGCAGATGTAAGTGTAATATCTAAACTAAGATACCTGCTAACTGTGCTTAAGGTAGACTGAACAGGAACAGCAAGAGACTAGTGAATTTGAAAAAAATGATAATAAAAAGTATCCAAGCTACACTGCAGAAATAAGAAGTGCATAAATATACACAGTACCAGTGATTGCAGGAAAACAGTAATCAGTTCATCAAACACAAAATAAAGAGTCACCGAGAAAGTAGCACAAAATACTTGGAGAGGCATCATGAAAAATATCCCAAATGTTATGAAAAAATATAAATACTCTGATTCAAAGAGCTCAATAAACTCTAATTATAATCCATATAAAACATTCACAGCAAGGAGCACTACAACAATATCACAGAAAATTGCAGAATATTGCTGAAAAATCAACAGTAAAATCTTGGAATGCCTAGAGAAAAAAACAGACTTTACGCACAATGGAACAAACAGAATAATATTGATATTATATCAACACAATGAAAATTACAAAACAGTGTACTACAGATTAATGAGAGTATGCAAAAATATGTGCAAACACTAATTATAATATGACAGAGAAAGCTGTGTTCACATCCAGAGCCAAAATCATTACAGCATGGCCAGAAATAAAGAAGGAAGTTTCAAAAATGTAAAAGGATAATTTTACAAGTATAAAATGATGTATGTGTGTGCCATTAATAACAGATTCAAAATACATTAGGAACTGAGACAAACACAACAATTATAGTTAAAATGTGTAAATACCGAATACTTTCTCTGGTGTGAATCAACTGTAATAATACCTAAGATTCTAATAAGATTACTGAAGAGGTGAAACGGGAAGAAAGGGGCTAAAGGTGTAGGGAAGGTGGGATGGATAGGGGAAGGGTAATAAGGGAAAAGAAAAAAAATGTGAGATAAAGAAAAGATGGAAATAAAGTGCTTGTAGGGGGGAGGGGAGAAGGAGGTGAAGGGAGGGCAGGGACAAGGGGAAAAAATGAGAGCCAAGACCTGTCATGTAGAGGTACAAGATCCCAACAATGAATGTAACTGTACTATATACGTAAAATGTACCAATAAACTCAATTAAAGCTGAAAAAAAATTTTTTTCAACAGTCCTCCCTGAGCAGTTAAAGCAAGCAGACCAAAATAGGTAACCATTGATGAATAGCTAATTTTTAAAATATATTTAATTTTAGTTGGCACAAAGTAATAATACATATATTTTGCATAAAAATTGTGTTAACTACTTTTCTCATTGCTGAGACAAAAATACATGAAAGCCAAATACTTTTCCACCCAAAGAGGGTAAAGGTTTATTTAGCTCACTGTTTGTAGAGGTTTCAATGCTTAATCCATAATCTGCTAGCTCCAAAGCAGGGTGGAGCAACAGTTCAGGGCAGACTGAAGGCAGCAAAGCAGCAATGGACCTGACCATCTCTTCCTGCCCCTTTTATACATTCAGGTGGGAGCACGCACCTCCTCAGTCCTAGAACCCTTAGGCCTAGCGATGAAAGATGAATCAATTCCAGGGTCACACTGGATCCAACTACTTCTGGAAAAGCCCTGCCTCATCTTCATGAGGCTTTGGGGGAACATCTACACACACACACACACACACACACACACACACACACACCATCACAGTATGACATTTCAATACATACACAAAAATTGTGATCACCACATCTATCACCCCATGCATTTTTCTCTATGCTAGGAACATTCAAAATCAATTCTACTATATCAAATATTCAGTAGTAAATTATATCTATCCTACTGTGCTAAACCGAGGGCATACCTTACTTCTCCCACACAACTGTCCCCTTGCTCTTTAGTCACCTTCTCTCCGTTCCCTCCCCCACATTCTTCCCAGCCTGATATTCACTATTCTATTCACAATATCAACTTTTAGATTTCTACATATAAATGAGAATGTATAGCATCTGTCCTTCTGGGCCTGACTTGTTGCACTTAATATAATGTTCTCCGGTTCATTCATGTTACCGAAAATGACAGAATGTCATTATTTTATGGCTGAATGATATCTCAGTATGCCATATTTTCTTTATCAGTTTTTCTTCTGGTGGACACAATCGTTTGTTCCACATCCAGTCTATTGTGAATAATGCTGAAATAAACAACTGAGTATAGATGTCTCTCTGACAGACTGACAATAATCCCTTTGGAGATATGTCTTTAGTAGTGAGATTATTTAGTCATGCTGCAGCTCTATTTCTAACTTGTAAGAAACCTCCAAATTGCTTTCCACAGCTAGATTATTTTCAAGTACATTGAAAATATTGAATATTATCCAAGATACATGACATTGTGGGCTATAATTTTATAAGTTTAATATAGCAAAATCATAGTATATCACCTACATCTAAAGGAATAAAGTTTAAAATGCACTATAAACTTCCACATATTTTGAAACTAAAACACACTTGTAAATAACCCATAGAAAAGAAATGTTGAGGTTAATGAATTATATAAAAGTTTGTTAAATGAAAAAGTAATTTTAAATTTTTGTTTAAGTGGAACTGTTGAAAGATACAGATACAAATTAAATAATCCTATTTTCCTGGGAGGCAAAAATCTACAAAAAACTGACATAAGAATAGCATCAATTAAATAAATACATGAATATTAGGGAAACAAGCTTTTAAAAGTCTTCCCTCAAAGAAAACTACAGAGAAAACTTTGCTAGAAAATTTCATCACCATGTTAGAAATATATAATATCAAATTTTTATAAAGTCTTTCAGAAAATAAATATGAACAGAGAATGTTCCAATAATTTTATAAAAACTTCACTGGCCTTACACAAAATGTGAATTTAAAAAATTGCTAGAAAGCAATATCATTATTATAAACATAGATATGGGAATCAAAAGCAGAACTCATAGGTAAATTGAATTCAGCAGTATATAAATAGCTATCATCTTGATCAAGTTGGATTTATTCCAAGAATAGATATCAAATAAATCCAGCACACTTATAAAAAACAAAGCACGATGATTATCTATACAGACACTGAAACAAACCTGACAAAATTTAACACCTATTATTAAAATATGTCAACAAGCTAGGAATCAAAAAGTTCCTCAACATGAAGGATATTTACAAAGTACCTACATTTAAAATTGTACCTGATCAGATGAAATCCTGAATGCTTTCTCCCTAAAAGCAGAAACAAAAAAGGATATCTGCTCTCATATCTGTAATTATTCTGGAATTTCCAGGCACTGCAGTAAGAAGTAAGTTAAAGAAAGTGAGCTACAAAGATTATAAGGAATTAACACTAACTCATAATTGAGTCGTAACATACAAGAGCTATACTAAAATATGAGAATCAGTAAATATATTTGTAGCATAAAAATCAATATGCAAAATCATTTATGTCTCTATATATGAGCAAAGAAACATATCTTTGATGTCAGAACAATATTTTCATGATAATGTAAAAATAATGAAATGCTTAAGGAAAGAAATAATGTATGAAATACGTGTGACCTGAAAGCTTAGAAGTAGAAAAAATTACAATGAAAAATGTAAAGAGATCTCAACAAATTGAGAAAAACTCAATGATCTAGGGTAGGAAAAATCAAAATGATTAATATATTATACAATTCTTTCAACATTAATCTATAAAGTCAAGGTAACTGCAAAAAAGTTCTTCATACAATAAATTTTTGGGAACTTGTATGTGTAATGATGGCGCAGACTAGCCAAAAAAATTTTAGAATTTTGATGAAAGAATAAAGTCACACATATGCATTACACGATTTACAACATTATATGTAAAGACATAAAGAGTCAGGCACCATGGCACATCCCTGTATGTCCAACACTCAGGAGGCTGAGGCAAAAGGGCCTCAAATTCAATGACAGCTTGCATTACGAAGTGAGACTGTTTCAAACAAACAAATAAACCCTATATAGAAAGCTATAAAAATCAGGAGGTCTGATGTTAGGATAATGACAGAACTAATTATTTTAACATACTAGATCCCAGGTTTAGACTCATGTATTTGGATAGTTGAACAAATGTTCTATGATCACTACTCGAGAAAGGTTAAAACTTTAGTAAGTATTGCTGGTAAAAATGGAACATTTTTGGAAAAAAATCAAATGTAGTTATGCATACATTACCAAAAAATTATAATTGTACAAAATATACAACTTCCAATTCACATTTATTTTATTTCTATCTGAAGAATTTTTTGCAGATTAGAAAATAAATTCAGTTCAACTTTTACACAAACATTTGAATATCAACAAAATGTACTGGAAAATGTAAGGGGAATTCTCAGAAATATTAATAATTGTGACAATGTAAGCACCTGCAAATATTTCCTACTCCATCTTGTTTTTGTACCACATACATTTGTCAGAACCACTGAGCTAAATCCCAGGCCCTTGTACCATATACATTTTTAAACTGCCCTAGAATTCTGCAGAACAATAAAGGACCAAAATTTATATTCCATAATAAAACCATTATGCATATTCACTTGTCACTAATAGCTGTTTTCATTATCATTTATTCTGTAGAAGACACATTGCACAGTGTCATGGTGAAAACAAAACTCAAGAAGATTGTTTCAGTCATGGTAATTGCAGCTATAAATTTTAGTAAGTTGTTATGAATTTATACTACATTTCAAATTATCTTCAATTTTAAACCATCTAAATCATCGCCAAGGTGTTGGAAACACTCCACATACTCCATAGCAAGTAAACATAATTAATTTTTTGTTGTCTGCCATTTGCATGTTATGTTTAACGGATCTATTATAATAATAATTTACAATTAATATTAGCATGAACTTCAAAGTTTTCTGTTCTGTTTTTATTTCATTGTTGTCAAAGATGTTCTTATTGCTAAATGCCAAGAACCCATGGGAACTTTACTGAATAAAATAATATGATTTTTTTTTTTTTTTTTTTTTTTTTTTGGTACCGGGGATTGAACTTGGGTACCTGTGCTTGCAAAGCAGGCCACCGAACCACTGAGCTAAATCCCCAGCCCGATAATATGAGTTTTGACACGCCAATCTACATTGGGTATCAGCTTAAATCTCTACAAAGGATTCATTCTTGGACAGAGCAAATTCACTTGAAAGATATGGATATAAGAAGAGATAAACTCAATCTTTCATAACATTCATCCTCACACAATGGTTTGCTTTTCTCAATCAAGTTGATCCCTGATTTCTCATAATACCATTAATAATCATATGCTTTCTGTGTATGTTTCACTAGATTTTTGTAGATTTCACTTATCAGTTAATTATATCCTTAAAATGTTTTCTAGAATTTCTTGGTTTTGCTTCTTTTGCATGTAGTTTAATCTATGAGTGCAAGTAGAGGATAAAAGAAAGAATAGAAGGTATTCATTTGGAAGAAGAGGCCTTATATTTTATAACAAAGGTGATTCAAAAATGTTTCCTGATGGAAGATCTAAATCTAAACAAAAAATTAAGACAAATTGTTATGGAATGAAATGTGGAGACAGACAGACTTCAGAAAATGTGAATCTTAGCATAATTGAGTCTTTCAATCCCAGGTTACTATTTTGAATCTCCAAGTATTTGGATTCTATTTGATTTCTCGGCAATATTTTGGGGATGCAGAATACAAGTCCTAAATTGATTTGTTAAGTATATAATTTTCAGTATTTTTAAATGTTATTTTAACATAATTTTCAATTTTTTCTTGGTTTTGATTTATAATTTTATACTGGTAGAAAACTGGTAGAAAATTTTAAAATGACTCGACTTTGAAGTAGTGATAAAAATCTTAAAAAGGTCTGATATTTAACATATAGTTTTGTTTTTGTTTTTTGTTTTTTGTTTTTTGGTACTGGTGATCAAACTCAGGAACTTGCCCTTGCGAGGTAGGTGCCTGAACCACTGAGCTAAATCCCCAGTCCCCATAAAGTAATTTTTAAAAATTCCATCATCCCAGGAGAGGAATACATCTCATGATAAAAATGTAAATATTCTATAAAACAACTAGGATTTAACAGCATGCAAAAAAATCATAATTTTTTCTTAAAAATAAGTAGAAATTTTAAAAAATTATTTGAAAGAAGTAGAAATTATTGCTAGCAGAAAAAAAAAAATCCTGAAGAATAAAATGAGCAAAAAGAAGAAAAAGTACAAAATAACAAAAATATTTTAAACATTAGAAAACAAAATGCTTGTAGTGCATTCATAGATGAAAGGGACAAAATTTTAAAACAGCATATAAGAACAGTGAGAAAAAACAGACTTCTCACTTAGTGATATTGGGACAATTAGAGACTAAGTGGGAAAGAGATGAAATGTGTAATTCATCCTGTCATGCATCGGGATAAATTCCTCAGTAGCCAGAAACTGCAGTGTAAAAGGGTAAGCCATAAACATAACAGAAAAAAAAATGGTTTCCTTTTCTACATGTTAAAGAGAGAACGTATTTAAAAACTTAAATTCAAAATTCAGAAGTCACATGAAATAGTTATATCAGTTGATTTACATTTAAAAGCATTCATGTAAAAAGACATAAATACAAGAAGATAAAACTAAGAAAAATAATTAAAATCTGAAATATCAAGAGATTAATCTATTTAAAAATTTTGTGCAATTTTAAATAGAGACAGAAATACACACCTCATTGGGGAAAATAAGAGTAATTTAGAGGGCCTGGGATTTAGCTCAGGGATCTGAGTTTAGCGAAAGGACCTGAGTTCAATCCCCGGTACCAAAAAAAAAAAAAAAAATAGTAATTTAGAAATAGAAAAGCCATTTTCTTACTTAATCTATTGGCAAAGATCCAAAAGTTTAACAACACAGTTTACGAGGGGCTGACAATATGAACTTTCATACATTGCTAATGGCACGAAATAATTCTATAACCACTATAAAAGTCTCCTGGCGTATACCACTAAATTACTTAATCACCATTTGATCCAACCTTTTAACTGCTTAAAATATATCTAAAATAAACATTCCATAAATATTTCATAAATATTTATGATCCAGGCTAACAATTGTCCTATGTGATGGGATACTCTGTGTTCTGATGATGCCATCCCCAAAATAGTAACAACACAAATAACTCAAACAACTCATTAGTGAAGTCCTAGTTGAATAAAAATAATACATCTACTCTAAAAAGCAATGACACTTTCTTTATATTGGAGACTGTTAATCTTGACCACCAATGTGATTGGCTTGAGAGACATTCTAGATAAACAAAGTTCTAGGTGGGCCAGAGGGTCATTACCTTGTAAACTACATTTGCTCCTATCTCTTTCTCTCTGATACTCTTCCATTCATCCTGGCCACTATGAGTAGCTTTCCTACACCATGGCCCTCTCTCATGATTATGCTTTGGAAACAGTTGGCTAATGCAAAAAAAAAAAAAATGTATCAGAGAAGTTACCATCTCTAAACCTGTTCCGGTGATTCAGAAGTCTTTGGAACTCCTTTGCAGGAAGAGTTTGGAAAAGTATGAAGAACAAGAGTGGAGAAAGCCTAAAAGGCTGCGAAACCATAGCTTGAAGAGTAATTCTGGTATGAGTTCAGAAACCCAGATGCTGACAGAAACAAGAGTAATAAAGACTATTTTCCTGAAGATTCAGATGGGAATGAGGACTCTATTGGGAACTGGGTTAGAGGCCCTTTGTATTACGTTCTGTCAACAAGTTCAAGGATATTTTGCCTATATCCTAAAATGTTTAGGAGGCTGGACTAATTGATTTGGTGGAGGAAATTTTAAGACAGCTCAATATCCAGGCTTTTTTATGGGTACTTTAGACTACTTTACAGTGAGAATCTGGAACAAAACAGCACAAGTGAAAGATATGGAAAACTTATATTCTGTTTCCCAAAAAAGAAAGACAGTGATGGCCAAAGGAGGAGTCACTGGAAGAGATTAGGTTCATTAAACAGTCATTAAGGACTTTGAACTCAGACAGAAAGATGCAAAGGGCAGTTCAGGACTATGGAAAAACCTACCCTGTGCAGCTCAAAGGTGATAAACTGTCAATCTTTCATTCGAGAAGCGAGCCTCACGGCAGCACAGTTCAGAACAGCTACATCCTGAAAGCAGGCTATGTACACAACTACAGACGACTGGGTAAAGAAAATGTGGTATCTATACATAATGGAATACTACTCAGCTACAGAGAAGGACAACGTTAAGACATTTATAAGAAAGTGGATGTACCTGGAAATTATGATGTTGAGTGAAATAAACCCAATGTGCAACCTTAAATACTGTATGTTATCCCTCATTTGAGTAAGGCAAAGTACAAACAAAGACAATAATGAAAGTTGGAAAGGAGACAAAGAGATGTGAAAGAGTGCAAGAGATGAAGGACAAGGGGTTAGGGCAGGGGAAAGAAAAATAGGTAGAATAAAGATATGCAATGTACAGGAGCTTAGTAAATTCAATGAATTTAAATATCATATGCCATAAACATGAGCTAAGAGGAAGGGAAGAAGATTTTAAAAAGAA